>NC_056737.1:1288939792-1289219792 GCF_019279795.1 Protopterus annectens
CATGGAAAATGGAATTTGCTAGAGTGAGAATCGAACCAGGAATGACTGCTCATAAGGGGGATGCTCTGACCACTACACTTTTGTAGTACTGCTTCATTTGCATGTATCTTGATATTTATCTTCTTGTGTCATTTAATCTACAGTATGCGTAGCTAAGCAATGGGCAAATCCACGTTCCTACGGTTAAATTTAATGTTTAATAAAAAAAAAATTTCTACTGCTATTTTCTCTTGGAAGGGACAGATTTTACTTATTGCTGTGGATTCCTTCATGCATCTGCACATCTGGCAGACATCCTAGCAACCTCCCATACCTCCCAACCTCTTAATGCATATTATCTGGACAAAGCTTGACAATATGAGATCCAACTACGAACATATTTTAATTATTGCTCTTATGAACTTGGGACAGTTGCTAGAGAACAGGACTGGTTTTAATATAGGTTTTCTGATGGTTTTGGTGTATGACAGTCATATGTATGCCATTATTTCACAGCTTAATTCCTGACATCATCTCGTGATTTCAGGGTACAACTGAGGTACAGGCCAACTGTATGGGCAACAGATGTGTGGACATTATGCTATGATTTGTACAGTTGGGAGGTATGCAACCTCCTATGAGTGTTCTCGCTCATTGTTATTGCCAAACGGCACTTCCTGAGTGCAGGTGCATGTGTATTGTGAGAGCTCTGCTCTCAGACACACCCCCTGTACTCGTCCAGGCTCTGTGTCCATTTAGGAGCACAAGCAGTGTGCCTTCATTACTATGCATGGTGTGCTGCCATGCTGCTCCTAAACAGTCACTTCCGTGCAGGAATAAGCTATTCCTACATGGAACCTTACTAAATCCCGGGGCAGGTGTATGTCTGAAGCAGTTATATTAGATAAGGGTTACCTGGGTTTGATTTTCCTTATTGAAGGATTGAGTGATGTGCTGTTTTCAGCTCTGATGATGCCCTAGGTTTATGGTGGGTGAAAGCACTCAGTTCATTGTGTTCTACAATAAACATGTCTTGCTTTTATGAACAGCAGTTTTGGACTTATTTGGAGGTAACAAGCACATAGTCAGCCTGACTCTACAGCTTGCATTGGTGATTTTTTTTTTTTTTTTTTTTGTGAATTTGTTGTTTCTTTACAACATTTGTTGGAGACTGGTTCTTAGTGTAGTTCACTCTGTAAGCAGTGCATTTTGGTATTTTACTAAGTGTTGTCTTTGTGGATCAAATGGCAGCTACTAATGGTGACCTTACCATTTTAATGGAACATATCTCCGAACAACTTGATTTCCTAGCTACTGCTTTAAATCAAGCTTACAACATTTGTTGGAGACTGGTTCTCATATTATTATACAAAATAATGAGAGACTTCTGGCAGAGTTACAGAAAAAAGTTAAGTGAAAGTATAAATTTTGTTGTAGATGCTTCTGAGGTTTATGTGCATTCCTAGTAGGTTGTGGTAAGGATTAGTGTGTTGTATGTTGGTAATGGTGAGATCTGGTGGGTTAGATGGGATTTGATTGGTTTGAAGGGATTAGCCAAGGTGTAAGTGGATTTCTCAACTGAGTTGGAGAGTAGAAGTGTGGTTTGAGAGCTTGTACCATTTTTTTTATTTATCTCTTAATTCTGATGCTGATCTATAGGTCTGGTAGTTCTCTTCGCTGCAACTGTAACAGAAGAGGGACTGTGTTCCTAATGAGTAGAGACTGTGTTCAGTTTTTGTAGTTGAGGTATGTTTGTTGATTAAGAGTATAGAGTTGAGGAAAATAGAGTGATGGAGGGAAAGGAAGAGTGGTAGTATGGGACAATGATGAGTATGCTTAGTATGGTTGTGAGAGTTGACTTCAGGAGTTAAATGTTATACAAAAGTTAAGGGAAGATAGAGTTAGCTGGGTGGAAGTTAGATGTTTTTTTTTTGTTGGAGTAAATTGGGAGAAGTGAGTTAGGTCAACCTGTGATATGAGATTGCAGGATGAGGAGTTAGACCAGTTGGATACCTCAGTGAATTTGGTTGGTTGCTTTTATTGTAGGGGGATAGAAAAGTATAAGTTTAGATGAAGTGGGAGTGGATGAGAACAGGGATAGGGTAGGGGAGTGGAGTGAGCCTGAGCACAACAAGATTGACTGGAGCAGGTTAAGAAGGTGGTACAGCTGTTGTTAGCGAAAAAAAATCTGTAAGCCTGAAAGTTATATAGGAATTTGCGGTAAAATTGTATTGAAGTATTGAAGTATTATGGTAAAAGAAGAGATTTAAATGTATTATGAGTATGCAGACTACAAAGGTGTGTGAGATGTGTCTATATTAGATAATTGAAAAGACACTTCTTCGAATATGTAATAATTGACACTAAAAGATCGAAATCCCAAAACCTGGAATGGCCACGTCCGCAAATTTTTTCCTATGGAAAACAGTTGCGAGGCTGTAAACACAACACACACACTTCAAATCTAATTTAAGTGGGGAGCTTTACCCCCCACACACCCCCTAACTAAATATACCAACTCTGAGATCACTCTATGTTGGGGAAAAGAGTAAACCCAGGGAACAGGCAACTGAATTTTATCCCTAGGAAATAATTCACGGATGTGGCCATTTGCGGTTTTGGGATTTCGGTCTTCTGGTGTCAATTATTACGTATTCGAATAAGTGTCTCTTCGATTATGTAATATAGACCCATGTGAGATATGTACTAGTCTGAGGTAGTTAGGAAAAAGAAGTTTGGAAAAATGAGAGGAGAACTTTTTCTTAACTATTTTAAATCTAACTAAATAAAATGCTCCAAGTAGAAACTGTTTGTTCATTAGTTAGTGAAAACTTCAGGGCATGGAAAAGGATAGAAGCAAACCAACACTGAATTAGCTATAGAGGCAAAGAGGGAGAGTCACAAAAAATCAGTAGCTAGAAACAGCAATTAAGGACATGCAGGATGCCTGCAGGAGTAGGGTGTAGCTCTTAGTGGGAAGAGAAGGGTAAAAATTAAGGTGCAGTGGAGACCATTTTTGAGTCTAGTTAAAACAGCCAAAAAGCAGACCACTAAGTACTGGCCAAGCAGGGAAGAGACATTAAACTTGGGACCATTTTCAGCAGAGCATGACTAGGATAACAGAGCAAACAAGAAAACCCCCCTTTCACTGAATAAAAGACAAGTCTGTACATGTCTGCAGGGCTGGATGCTCTATTTATTCTGCTGTAGTCTTTGGGATTTGGGGGGGCAGTATATGACTATACAGAATAAAAGACAAGTCTGTACATGTTTTCAGGGCTAGATGTTGTATTTATTCATCTGTAGTCTTTGTTAGCTTGACTTTTGCAGACATGGCTGGTGAGGGAGAGAATGGTGCTAAATTTAGAGCAGAAAGGTGGGGTGTCCAGGATATTTCCTGCACTCCTCATGAAGTGCTACAGCCATAAGTTGCTGCAGGGGGATTATATAGGGTCTCAGTATAATGCTGAGGCTGGGAATAGATTAGTCAAGGTTATCTCCAGTGCAACTGGCATTCAATGCATTGGAGAGCAATGTCACCACCACTATAGTGATATTAGGAAGAGGCAGCAGGAACTCCTAAGGCAATGGGAGGCTGTATTTAGGAATGACCCATAACCTGTTTATGATATGCATTAAAGATCTAGCCAGCTGCACATTTACTCATTATGCTTTAGTATATATAAATATATATATATATATATATATATATATATATATATATATATATATATATATATATATATTATTTTTGTACTTTACAGCTGCTAAATAAATAGCTACAAGCAACGAGGAGCACCAGCGGAGATTAATATGCCTCAGAGAGGCATGGGATAAGTATGACTTTGGTCCCAGTTCAAGCCAGAAAAGTATTTTCAGTCCCTCAGTCACTAGACTATATGAAGAGAGACATCATAGAATGTTGGAAATATATGTCCCAGGCTGGTATGCGCCTAGTATTGAACAACATTTTACTTTCTCCAGGGATGATGCCACAACATAAAGAGAAGGTGACTGACTTTAATAATTGGCTTAGTTTCTGGTGCCATTCTAAGGGGGTGCAAAATTTGTCTATAAGGAAGGAGATTGTCAACAGACCATGACAATTTGCCAGGAATGGTCTGCACATCCACCTTCTAGGCTTTTGAATATTAGTTACAACATTATCCTACCCCATGATGCCTTTTTAGGAAATGTCATACTGAAAGTACTTGCAACATAGCAAATGAAAACCAAGGAAACCTAAAGGCATTGCTCTTCCAAGATTGGAGTACAAACCAAAAAACTGCACTCCTTATAAGCTCCTCTCATACTAGAGAATACAGTCTGTGCAGTCACTGAGACATGGTTGAAAGCCAGAGAGATCTCACTGGCAGTGGAAGGTTGTAACGCCTTCCACACATTTGGACCAACTGCTACACAGGCAGGGGCTAAAGGTGGAGGTGTCTCAATTTACATAAAAATAAATAAATTTACTGCAAGGCTGGTCAAACAGGACAATACACGTGAGCTTCTCCATGTTCAAACTACCTTAGGCAAAATCCCATAATACTTCCTTGTAAGCTATAGATCCCTCTCTATGACACATGGAATCCATAGTATAGGTTTAAACTTACTGGAATCACTCACCATCCAACCCAATACCATATTCATGCATGAATTTAATTACCCCACTATTAACTGTGAATCATATATAACACCAAATGAACAGGCACAGAGATTCTTGAATTTTATAAACAAAATCTCCCTGGACCTGATTGTCATTACTCCAACCAGGTGTACAAACATACTGGATCTGGTCCTCACTAGTGCAGGAGAGATATGTTCCTTGGTAAGATCAGATCACAAAATGGTCTCCTTTGAAGTAAAAGTAAATCCCGAGACCCCAGCTAACCCTGGAATGTCAAATGCTAACTTCCTACTATTAAGTGATAAGCTGGCATACTTCCAGCCCCCGTAAACCATGAGAACACTGCTGTTCACACTGAACTGTTCACAAATACCCTGTATAAACATGTTAATAGCTGTACAGAGCCAGCTATACCCACCAGGAAGAAGTACAGAACTAACTCAAAAAATAAACCAACCTAGTGGAATCCCAGCATCAATAGGCCACATAACAGAAGGAAGAAAATCATGGCAAAAATTAGGAGGTGCAGTACCCAGCAGGATAAAAACACTCTCATCTAACTAAACAAACAACTCAGAGAACAAATAGTTTACCAAAGCCAAATTTGAGGAAAACTTGGCATCCAAGGCCAAGGACAACCTCAAGGCATTCTTTAGCTATGTCTGCAACCTCAAAGGCAATACACAATTATATTCAGAGCTCATTGTTAATGGAGCCACCTATACTGAGCCAGAAGAGTACTGGCCAATAAATTCAGCTCCAACTCTACCCTTCTTTTCCCCCTCAACATCCCCTCAGAAAATACTATCAAATATAACTCCCCATACTATCACTAGGGAACAGGTCCCTAATGCTCTTTCTAAGGAACAGAACACTGCATCAGTGGGCCCAGGCAATATCCCAGGATGCCTTCTAAATCACATGAAACATCGCCAATCAGGGTCACTGCAATTGTTGTTCAACTGTAGCTTCCAAAAAGGCATTGCACCTCATAAATGGAGAACAACAATGGTCATCCCTCTGCAGAAAGGAGGGCTATCTTCAGACACTGGAAACTACAGATCCATAAGTTGCACTAGTCTCATATGCGAGGCCATGAAAAGAATTATCATGGGAATGATCAATAATGACATAGGAACCTCCAGACACTGGACCCAACCAAATTTGGTTTTGTTAAGGACAAGTCATGCCTACTCAACTTGGTGGACTTCTTTGAAAATGTCACCCTAGTAATGGATGAGGGTAAAACAGTTCACACTGCCTACTTTAACCTGGCCAAGTCACTGGAAACAAAACCCCAATTAGGCATTGTTGATAAACTCAAGAGGTTAGGTATAAACCCTTATGTCACCCAGTGGATAGCAAGCTGGCTCACAGACAGGACCCAAGAAGTTAAAATTGGGGAATCCACCTCTACAAAGATGCCAGTCATAAGCAGAGTCCCTCAGGGACTGGTTCTGGGACTGCTCCTTTTTAGTGTTTACTTCTCTGAAGTCAAAGTCAGTATCCTCTGGCTGACTAAATCTGCAGATGATTGCAAATTAGGAGCAGTCATTGAATTCCCACTGAAATAAATGTTCTCCAGGAAGGGCTGACATGGACAAATAACTGGTGTCAGTGTCATGGACTAAAACTAAATGGTAAGAAATGCATAATAGTATCCTTCTGGAAGTCATCTACCCTTGGTAACTGTGAAAATGGCATTACACCCCTAAGAGTTGACCCAGTATTCAAGGACTCTTCATTTAGACTTCCTTTTTCCTCAACCACCCATCTCAGATACTTGAAGCTGTTAACCTGTTTCACTATCTTCCCTTCTATCTCAGTTCTTAGCTTCTTCTGATTTCCCTATTTGCTGCCATTACAACTGTCTTATCTGTATTCAGTTTCATCCCATGTGCCTTTGATTTTGCAATACATTCCCCTATTCTTTGCTGAAGTTCTTCCTCAGACTCTGCCTGTAATGCCACATTGTCTGCATACAGCAATTTTATTGATCTGTCCCCTCTGATCTATTTTCTAATGTAGTCCATCATCTGTATGAACATCAGTGGGCTCCGAGCTGAAGTCTGGTATCTGAACCCCTTGTGAGAACAAACACTGTTCATACGTAAGTCATTGGGTCCTTGTACATAGCTTGCACTAATTCTACCAATGTTTCTGGGACTTCAGATCATCACAGGACTGCCCAAATCATCTTTCTTGGGACTTTGTCATATGCTTTCTCCAAGTCTAGAAATGTCCAGTTGGACTCTTTCCTTTTCTCTAAGTTCTTTTAAACTGTATATCTCACTACAAACATTGAGTCAGTTGTGTTACATCCTGATCTGAATCCAAACTGCTCATCTCCTATATTACTTTCTATTAATCTGTGTATCCATTTATCAATCACCTCCTCTAGAACTTTCATGCAATGAGTTTGATACCTCTGTACTGCCTACAGTCGTGAATGTCCCCTTTGTTCTTGTGCACTGGCATGAGTATTTTTATTTTCCAGCCATATGGGATATGTCTTTCTCTCCACACTGCTGAGTACCATCAAGAGTCATTTCTCCCCTATGTCACCCAACATCTTGACCATATCTGCTGTGACCTCATCTGAGCCTACTGCTTTCCCTGACTTCATTTTCCTTAATGCAGTTCTTACTTCTACTATGGTGGACTCCTAATCTTCTCTCATTTTAGGTTGTGTCTGTGGCAGTACAGCTTCCGTGAGGTTTTCTTCATTCATAATCTGCTAGAAGTACTCCTTCCATCTGCCTTAGATGTCCTGGGGACTAGTCAGTAGCTTCTTGTTGGCATCCCATATGAAGGGTGTCTGACTATTTTCTTTAAATAAACTGTTTTTGTTAATTACCAATGGAAAATTTGAAATCATAAAATGTCATCTGATCTGTGTTGTCATTTGTCACTTATGTATGTTGTGTGGTGTCATATTACCAACTGGCATTTAGATGCCTAAGCAGTAATCAATTGTCTATTACATGTTTCCTGGTGATAAACCATTTTCCTATGGGTGACAATTACATTATTTGTAAAAACATATAACTTTCTGATGTGTATGACATGACAGTAGTAAGGTTCCTTTGTCCTTGTGTATACATGATGAGGTGGAGAATACAGCAGTGTTGTTAGCTTGCATATATAAATGCCTTAGTGGCTATGCTCTGAGTAATAGGTCAATACTACATTCATAATAGGTTCATAGGTTCATAGGTGTGTACTAAGCAAATGGCCCTCAAGCCTTTACAAGCCTAGCTCATAGGATTACCCTGGCATCGTGCCACCCGACCTTAGTTTCCAGTGCCTCTGTCGAGTAGAGCCACCGGAGTGATCCCCGGGGTGAATTTTTTATTTCCCATCGACTCATCAAGATTTCTGTTGAAGACAGCTAGTGAGGTGCTCTGTCTGACATGTATGAGAAATCTATTCCATAGCATGGGCAGTTTCTGGGTTATGAACCTGTCCCTCCAGCACGTTCTATTGATGGTGGTAATGAGGTTGAGGTCTCTGGAGTGTGTAGTGCAGAAGGATTGAGATTTCCTTAGATGTAACATTTCTAACAGAGCTGGGTCAGACATGGCTTTGTAAGTCAAGCAGAGATAACCTCAAATTAGGTGATATGAGACAGAGAATAGTTGGAGTTTTTTGATTCTGTCCATATAGGGCAAGTGTTTAAGGCCTAGGATCATTTTTGTGAGGTACTTTTGCAGCTTCTCCAGTTGTTGCAGCTGTCTAGTGAGGTACATGGCAAATGGCGAATTGTACTCGATGATTGGCCTAATGAGGGAAGAGTAGAGGGAGACAATGACCTCTTTTTTCCTGGATGCAAAACCCTTGGTAATGAGATGTGCCACATAGAAGCACTTTCTGACCACAGTGGCAATGTGGTGGTCAAAAGAGAGGTTGCTGTCAACCTGTGTTTCCAGCTCTCTTATAAAGCCTTATGTGTTCAGTGGACTACCATCGATGTGGTAATTCAAGGGAACCGGGGTTTTCCCAAAGGGATGATGACACATTTTTTGGCATTGAGATTAAGGCCATGGTTCTGACACCAGTTAGTCTCCATGAGGCCTTTCTGTAAGATGTCAGCATCACTTGGGGAGTTAATAATAGCTCCCAACTTGCAATCGTCTGCAAACTTTGTCAGCCAGAGTCCCTTTGTGATGGCCTGGATTTCAGAGAAGTAGATACCAAATAGGAGTAGACCAAGGACCAAACCCTGTGGGACTCCACTCGTGACTTGGAATCAGCTATTTTCACACTGTAGGTTCTATCTCTTAGCCAATTTGCAACCCACCTAGTGATATAGGGGTTGATGCCTAGCTTAGGGAGTTTTTCTATGATTCTTGAGTGGGGAATGGTATCAAAGGCCTTGGCCATCTCAAGGTAGGCTGCATGAACCTGAACCACCTTGCCTTCATCCACACCTCTGGTGACTGACTCAAAGAAGTCGACCAAGTTGAGCAGGCATGATCTACCCTTTAACAAAACAAACCGTGTGGGATCCAGAGTTTGGAGATTCCCTATATCCTTGTTAATTAGGTCCATGATGATGCAGTCCATAGCTTTGCATATCAGACTTGTCAGACTAATGGGGCGATAGTTCCCAGGGTCTGTAGTCACTCCTCCTTTGTGGAGATGGATGACTGTAGCAGTGTGCCATTCCATAGGGTCAAAGCCAGAGGTGAGGCTGTGATTGAACAGGGCACACAGTTGAGGTGCCAGTTCACTCTGTAGTTCATATAGAACACAGCCAGGGATATTGTTAAGTCCTATAGAAGCTGTATTCTTGGCCTTGGACAGTGCTGTTTTAACCTGTGCAGCAGTAATACTGGGTGCCTGGCAATCTACTGGTATTGTGATTATTCCTTTGGGGGGTGGGGTAAAGTCAGTACTAAATCTGTCGACTAGTATATTGGCAATATCTGTTGGCTCAGTATAGGAGGTGCCATTGTGCAGTAACTCAGAGAAAATCTGGGTATTGCCATGGAGATTCTTTACATAACTATAGAAGGCCTTGTGGTTGTCTTTACTATCTGCAATAACTGCAATAATATTACAATCTCCATGTTGCTGAACATGTGCTACTTTCACCTTAGCAGTATAAATTCTGCTGTCATTATTTACCCATCATGGTGGTAGAAATAATATGTGAGAAGTACATAAGAGCCTGACTTTGATTTTGCAGCATTGACACTATTTCTGAAATTCCTTCATAGCAGGCAATGGAAAACTATGGCTTTTAATTTAATTCTAGAGGCATACCCCACGACTAATAAATCATTTTCTCATTGGCTGCCATTGTGCCAGTGATCTTGGCAGCTGACTGACACTTTAGACTTTCTTATTATATACCAAACTTCAACAACATTGCAAAATGAAGAAAAACAAATACCTGCTCAGCTATGAAGCAGTGATACCACTCTATTCACAATAAAAGCAAACAAAAGTAGATAAAAACATGTGAACTAAGTGCTTTCACCCCTTAGGGCTTCTCTGCGTCAACGTGTTAAACAAACATTCATCTTTTATTTCCCATGCAGCATGACATCATATACTGAGAAAACACCCCCGAAAAATACATTTTTAAAAATCTCATCTAACTGCAGTATATACATAAAATTTACTATCCAAATGGTGATTAATAAAGAATGAAAAACCATCACAGACTCTGCAAAACTCTCTTTTACCATGGTGAAAGTGATGATGTAGTGATGAGATTTTTAAGAATGTATTTTTTAGGGGTTGTTTTCTCATGATATGCTGTCATGCTGTGTGGGAAATAAAAGATAAATGTTTGTTTAACATGCTGACATTGAAGAAGCCCTATAAGGAGTGAAAGTGCTTAGTGCACGTGTTTTTATCTACTTTTATTTGTTTTTATTGTGAATAAAGTGGTATCACTGCTTCATAGCTGAGAAGGTGTTTGTTTTTCTTCATTTTTGTTATTATATAGACTGCATATGATGTATTAAATTTAGTTAATGTACTTCTGCACTAAGCACAAATATATAGTCTGAGTGAATAAAGATCCTTCTGTGGCTACATGATGTTTTCCTTTTCTGAACTAAATGCTGAACACTAGAATGGTTCTTTTTTAATATATTTATATAATTGTTTCCCATATAGGATATTTAGCTAATACTGATGACTTGATTCAGCCATGGCCAACACAAAATTCAGTGATATAGGTTATAACAGCGAGCATTACACATTAGTTGCAACAGATTGAAATGCATGCAGTAAAATAAATGAAGAAAACTGATAATTATATAAAAGACATACAGCAAAATATGAAAATAACACTGAGGATTATAATGAAGTTTTTGGTTATTGCCCACCAACTTAGTGTTTAAGAAGTGACTGCCAAGAAATTCAGCTCAAAAGCAAAAACTGAGGTGAATCTTGAAATATTTTCAAGAACATATTACTTCTGGATTATGATCAAAGAAATCTGATTATAATTTTTAGTAGCACATGAAACTTTAGCTGTGATTTGAAGAAAAAACTTGTGAGGACCAAAGTATTTTACAGCTTTTAATGTTATAACACATTCAGTACTGCCACACAGAAAGTGAATACAAGCAAACGGTAGACTTTTGATGAAACAACAACTTTAGAAGTTGTTAAACACTTAACTTTGAGGCATTTTTGTTTATTTCTTTGTGTGCGTACATGCGTGTGTGTGCATGTGCATGTGCGTGTGCGTGTGTGTGTGTGTGTGTGTGTGTGTGTGTGTGTGTGTGTGTGTGTGTGTGTGTGTGTGTGTGTGCTGCTTGGCATTTTGAAGTGAATTGCAGTTTTTAATGCTGTGACAGTTTTTTAATAATGATTTTTGGTAGCTGTTTGTTGTTTTTGTGCTCTAGCTAGAGACTAGAGCATAACACCTCTGAAGATTTATCTGACATCAGAGAAATGGTAACAACCTTATCCTTTTTTTTTCTTTTTGCAAATTCCGGAAAGTAATCAGCATATTTCATACACTAAAATGAACTGTTATTCATTGAAACATTACTTAGCAAAATATAATTCATTGAAAAAAAAAACAGATCAAACTTAAAACAATAAAAAAATGACTGAAAAAATTATATTTTACACAGCCTAGCCCCCATGCACATTCTAGTTTGGGATGGTCCAAACCCCAATTCACCTTTATTTTAATGCCATGGCTGTACTATCTAGTTGAAAGAAAGAAAATAACTAAATAAAGGTGACATACATTTCAAGGTAATATATGTGCATCCATATCGGACAAAATCTGTTAGCTGAAAATACAGGCATTAAATACATTTTACTTAACTTACGGATAGCCTAAGAATTATTATTAAACATTACATATAATTGTTAAAATTATATTATTGTAGGATACATATTACAGAATTGTCATAAGATCAGTAAAAAGAAAGAGGTATATGATTTGTAGGTAGACCGTGTTGAATGTGTTAAGGAAGAAGTTAGTAGATGTGATGCAGACAAGGAACAAGGTGGCACAAAGACCAGGTATGTTTTTGTATCATTAAACAAAGCTATAAGCTTTGAATGAACTCTTTTTCTTTTGCATGCCAGAATTCTGAAATGATGCTTGTTAATAGCAGAATTTTGACCTGATTTTCTTGTATGATAATGAGGACTTTTTTTCATAATATTATACCTTTCTAAAATTTGTTATATCTGTCTGCAATTTAATAATATATCAATGGTCCTTGAAATTATATTTCTGAAGACACTAGAGTGAATATGGATAAATGTTGTTATTAAGGAAGTTAAAGACCTTCATTTCAATTACTAGATGACCAAACGTGGGAAGGGATTTAATTCTGAATGTTCTAGTTGATCAGAGATTTACAATGTACGTAATTATTTGGAATATGGAATTTTTGTTGGTTAATGCAATCATCAGATTTCAGCTAAAGTGGAAGTTACTGAATTAACGATGGAGTATTTTTTGTCCAATTACACTTAATATGCAGAAGGTTTTTGAATAAAAGATTTAGAATTACTGTATGAATTATTAACCAAAGGCAGTTTTACCTCTGAATTATAAAAGACAGAAAAATTAAATAGAGAACTGAATGGCATACTTCTCATTTTTAAATGTAATACTGATCAGATGAGTGTTGTACAAATCTTTTATTAAAGATGAAAAGGAGGTTTTACTTTATTAACTTGAGGTTATACTCAATTCATGTGATTAAAAATCCCATTAGAAATGCGAGTCAGGGAAGTAATTTATTACTAATGGAAAAAAGGAAACCATTTTTTTGCTTTCAGCTTTTTACCAGTCATATTTTTACTTCCATTTAAATACTTATTTTTTAGAAAGTTAAAATATTATATACATATATATATATATATATATATATATATATATATATATATACATATATATATATATATAAATATATATATATATATATATATATGACTCTGGGACTAATGAGGGAATGGCCGTCTCACCGAATCTGAAATGGCCGTGCATACTTACGTGAAAGTGCTTTTCACTGAAGAAGCACTTTTGCATAAGTATGCCTGGAGGTAGAGGGAGTTGTGGGGGAGTGACTGTTGCAGAGATCGTACTATGGTGCGGTTAAGGGAATTTTTCCCTTTTCCCCACTGTAGTGCGATCTCGGAGTGAAAATAATAAAGTAGGGGAGTGGGGGGCACAGGCCCCAATATGGGAGGGTGCAGGGGGGGCTTGCCCCCCTGCATAAATGCTTTTTTATTCTTTTTTAATATTTTGTTTTTAACATGCTTTAATGAAAGTGCTTTTTCGGTAAAAGCACTTTTGTTAAAGTTGTTGTTGTTGTCTTTTGGCTTTTCCCGGTTAGGGGTCGCCACAGCGGAACGCCAGTCCGTTAATGATTGGCAGTAGATTTTCACGAATGCCGAGGTGCCAGCTCGACGTCCAACCTTTAACTAAGGCACACCCATTTACGCATGTCTTTCGAACACCCACCCAACAGCGTGGAGGAAATGCAGACTCCACACAGAAGGCACTCCCCGCACTCCAGCCGAGAATCGAACGGGAGAACCTCTTACTGTGAGGCAATAATGCTACCACTGCACCACCGCGGAAGTACAAGCACTTTCGTTAAAGTATGTTTGGGTAAGTTGGATTTGGACTGTTGAACTTTTGTTCAACAGTCCTAGATCAAATATATATATATATATATATATATATATATATATTTTATATATATATATATATATATATATATATATATATATATATATATATATATATATTTTATATATATATATATATATATATATATATATATATATATAGGTGTGTGTGTGTGTGTGGTTATCTGTGAAATATCTAAAACTCGAAATATTGAACACCAAAATATCTTAAAAAACAAAGAAAGTGCAAAACAGTGAAAACACATATATTCAAATCACAAAATATTTAATAATTCTATTTAGCTAGAAATAATCTATATCACATATCACAACTGCAAAACAGAAATTAAGTGTCATCTTGGAACTGGTACTGTTAAGAAATGGGTTTTTAGTAATGTACTTTGTAAGGGGTCTATATTATATCATTGAACCATCATTTCAATGAATAGCATTTCATCGAAAATGCTGTTCATCGAAGCTCCCCTCATGGTGAGGGCTGTGCTCCCCACACCCCCTGCTAATTATATATATATATATATATATATATATATATATATATATATATATATGTATACATATATATATATATATATATATATATATATATATATATATATATATATACCAACTTCGAGATTGCACTACAGTGGGGAAAGGGCAAATTTCCCAATCTCTACCATAATGCAGTTTCAGTAAGAACAGTTCAATGAATGGCATACTCGACAAAATGAAATGCTATTCTCTGAATTGTTCTTTCGATTATATAAATGGGACCCCTGTGTAGGGGTAGGTATAGGGTTACAGTTAGGATTACCACACATGAATAAGGTGGGCAGAGGGGCTTCAAGTATATGGCTTCTGAATGCCCATGACTTTTTACTTTTTAAGTCTTTATGAGTATGTTGAGGCTAATAAACAGTGGTATATCCTTAATGTGTCATTTGCATGTACCCATGGGTTCACCATTAAAGAAGGTTTAAGGTATTATACAGTGAAGACTCTAACTTGGCAGGGTCTTTCCAACAGTTTTTACTGAAGTTGTGCCTACGCTTAAGATGCAATAGTTGCAGTCTTATTGGTGAAAAAAAATGAGCAGTGCAAATTTAAAGGCATTTCAATTCATGACAGGTTGATCAGAACCTATTTGCAAACAGAGTCCCACGAGTTTACCACCAGTTTCCTCGGTACATACAATCTTGACCATGTATTTATAAGAAACATCTTAAATAAAAACTGGGCCCTTCTAATGGAGGATAGTAGGTTGAACAACATTTTAGGTGATGTACCTAGGGTAGTTTTCAGACGAGGCCACGATTTGAAGTCACTTTTGGAATATTCTAGGAAGCCTTTGACAAATAAACATATGGGTATGATTAAGTGTGGGGCATGTCACCAATGTAGATTTATCAACACTGCATATCAATTTAAGATACGTGACAAATGGTATAAGGTCCAAGGTAGATTTTCTTGTGATTCTAAAGGGGTAGTTTACTCCACATGTTGCCTAAACTGTCCCTCTTTCTATATTGGAAAGATGGAAAGAAAGTTTAGGCAAAGGATTCATGAACATCAATATGCCATTAAAAGGAAAGATATGAATAACACCTTAGCTAGGCATACAGAAGAATTTCCTGATCATAGCTTTAAGTTTAATGTATTGAATCAAGTACAGCCTGATGTTAAAGGGGGACCATGGCAAATTAAATTCGAGTTAGAGGAATTACTATGGCAAATTAGAACAGTAGCCTATTTGCCTCCAGGTCTCAATGAAACAGTATCTATTAAATGTTTATTAAAATTAGCAGCCCTGAAGAGATGAGTTCCTTTATTAACAAGGAACCACTTTATGTTATGCCCTGTTGGTGGCCACTATCAAATAACATATAAATACGTGTTTTATATTCACATTTGTTTTTGTTTTTATGGTTTTATTTTTATTTGTACAATTATATGCATTTTTTAGAAAAGAGTGTCTTAATATCTTATGAAAACAATGATGTTGAGTTAATTTATGGAGCTGACCATCAAGTATTATTTACCTGGCTTAATAGTATCAACCTTAGTAATATAATAATTTTTATGTTGTTTAAGCATTTGACAAGTCCCTATTTTGGGAATTGGTTTGCCTTAACAGAAGTGTGAGAAGCATTGATTGCTTAATTGGTTATTTAGCGTATTTTATATTTACGCCTTGAATTTGTGTGACTGTTTGTCTGAAGAAGGAAACGTATTGGCGTTTCCGAAAGCACTCACTACATTAAATATTTTAAGTTTTTAGCTCTTGCTTGCTTTGCCGTTTTTCTGGTTTATAAAATAAATAAATAAATAATGTGCTTTTAATGAAATCAAGATGATCTAGATAAACTCACCCATACATGGTATTAACTAATATTAGCTAATTATTCTGCAAAAATGAATGCATGCCAGTTTGAAGAATCACTTTTAATTTAAATATACCTTTCAAATAACTGATCAAAATACATTTCCCTGATTTGGATGAATACACTTAAAAAGGACTTTTAAACATTATATTTACTAAGGAAGAATCACCATTCAAGTCTCATGTTGAGAGGATGTGCTACTCTTCTTAATTAAATATTGTAACTGCTAGGTTGCGACACATTGAAAAAATGACAATTCTCTTTTCCAAAAGTCTTCCCTGTTCTGCAAGCATATTCAGTGTGTAATATTTAAGTCAATATTATAGCTTGCACCCCCCCCCCATATTATCTATGGGGGGGTGGCCTAAGACCCCTGAGAAACCATTGTCATAATGATATAGTGTACCTTGGCATTTGGATATAGTGAAATGTAAATTCAGTGCATTACTTTGCATGTTGTAAGTGGTGAATGTTTAGCAGAGTTCAGAAAAGCCAAAGTTAAAACTAGATCTGTGTCTCTCTTTCCCTTTTTACTGAATGGTTTGTCTGTGTGATCTTTTTTTACCCATTGGTTTTGATTAAACATAAGGACACCAGAACATAGGAGCAGTTTTAGGCCAGTTGTCACAGGGACCAAAAGATACCTAAACCATATACACCTTTAGGTAGGTACACATTGGGTCTATATTAGAACACCGAACTTTCAAAATTTCAAGTGTTCTAATATCGACTTGTTTTCAGCGAATGCTGAAAATATCGAAGAAACAGAAAACCAATTTTTTTCCAAGGGAAAGAATTCGGTTTTCCACTTCTGCTGCTTTGGTATTTTCAGCTCTGTGGTGGAAAGTTACGGGTCGGGTTCAGGTAATTGTGCGATTGTGTGGACGTGAGGGTTAGGGCGGGTTAGGTGAGTTAGAGTTAGGGTGCGGGTCAGGTAAGTGTGCGATTGTGTGAACGTGAGGGTTAGGGCGGGGTAGGTGAGTTAGGGTAAGTGTGCTGGTGAGGTGACTGTGCGATAGTGATGGACCTTAGGGTTAATGGTTTTGGTTAAGGTAAGTGGATAGTTAGTGGTGTATGTATAGCTTAGTGTAGAGTTAGGTGTAAGAGTTTAGGTGTATGTGTGTGGATTGTTGTTTGTTTGGTGTGCTTGTGTTATGTATATGCATTTTGGAACAGCAAATTTTTTCCCTAGGAAAATATTTGCTGTTCTGTATGTTCGATGTTTTAAATTTTCAATTCATAGGGTTCGATATTAGAACACTCGAAATTTTGAACGTTCGGTGTTCTAATATAAACCCTACACATTAACTTCTTGCTTATCTTTTCAAGCACTTAATAGTGCTTACCTCAGAAATTCATCCCAGCCAAGCATGATACACCTGGTATAGAATTGTGTCTTCACATACAATAATCAAGGCCAGCCTCAGATGTAGCCAAAATAATATTTTTTTATCTGAACTCTACATATTCCATAAACTGGAAACACATTGACCTAGAAATGTTTCTCTCAAGCAAGTCTTGTTTATTTGTTGGCATATATTTAGGTTTTTAGTGTGGGTGTTTACAAAGCCACTGACTTTATGAAAACATAGAATATCAAATGAAATTGAGTCTTTCATGGCTTCAAATCCAAGACATTTGTCACACTGTTGTGGCTGGATGGCTATCAAGTATAATGAATCATGCTAATATACTGGGCTACGTAATGTATTTAAGGCCTTTAATTTTTTGATTAGAAATGTTTGGGGCTTTTCCAGTTGAGTGACTGTATTCAATGATGGGTCTGATAAGGAAGGACTATAGCGGTAGGATGACATCTTTGGATCTTGAAGATAGCCTGTTGTGGATCAACTGGGCAATATAGAATGATTTCCTGACTATAGTGGAAACATGATGACTGAATGAGAGCGAGTTGTCCTTGTAGGTACCCTAGTGACTTAAGACCATACCCATATGAAGGTGTGATGCCATTTATAACATATGAGGTGGATGCATGTTTTCATGAATGCTACTATGCAGAATTTGACAATTTTCAGCATACCGTGTATAGTTATATTCCAGCCCTTGCTGTTGCTCTTAAAAATCAGTGGATGAGGAGAAAATAAGCCTCAACTTGCAGGCATCAGCACAATTTTTATTTTATTTATTTAACATTTGTTTACCGGAAAAGTCTGACTTGGAACAAGCCAATTTTCAGAGGAGGACTGGGGAGAAATTCCCCAGATGCATGTCTTTGTAACATGGGAGGAAAACAGAGCACCTGGAGGAAGCCCACACGAATGCAGGGAGGACATGCGGACAAGGCACCCTGGTTGAGAATCAAACCAGAGAACCTCTTGCTGTGAGGCAACAACACAAACCGCTGCACCACTGCACCATCATTTGGTTTATTTCACTTCTAATATATTGGCATGAACAGCTGCAAAACAAATGCCAAACAGGAGAGATCCCAGCACTTTTCTCTGTGGTACCCTATTACTAATAATTTTACATTCAGTGAAGGTATCAGCAAATTTGACATCTTGTGATTTGTTGAATTACTAATTTGATATCCAGTGAACGGTGTGGGGGGTTACATTAAGTTTAGCTTAACTTTTCACAAATTTCATCACCAAGGATAGTGCCAAAAGCTTTGGATAGATCAAGATAAGCAGGCTCTACTTTCCACAGGCTCTGTAACTTTTTCAAATAAACTTACTATGTTCAGGATATAGGAGCAGCCCTTCAGAAAACCAAATTGACTGTAGCCTAGTTCAATTAAATTGCCTGTATCAACACAAATAGGTTCTGCTGTGATATGTTCCATGACTTAGCATATAAGGCTGGTAAATATGATGGGCTTATAATAAGTTAGGTCCATGAAAGGAACACCTTATGTTTAGGAGTCGCAATGGGTATCCTAGAAGCAATAAGCACAAACAGAGTGTATAGGCCTATGATGAAGAGTTTAATAGAGACATGGATATATTGCACACTTGACACTATCAGAAATCAGCCCTGCACGTGGCCTGGTCCCAAGGATTCTAAGACTTGTGCCAAAGTGATTTTAGGAAAATTAAAATTTTCAGGGAAAGTAGGGGCAACAGTGTGAGTAGGTGTGGTAAAGCTGACACTAAATTTGCCTGCTAATATATTGACTCTATCCTTGACACTGGAATGTTTGATATTATTACAATATTTGATTGGCAATCTTCCATAATTTCTGAATATAACAGAAAAAAGATTTATAGTTTTCTTTGTTATCTTTAGTGATCATAAGTTAGTAGTGAACTTTACTTTTTCTAGTAGTGCTGTTAGGCTCCTTATTGGCTGGTTGCAGTACAGGCTTGAAGGAGGGGATGAGGACTTTGTACAACTTTCTTTATTTTCCTTCTTTTGTTACTCAGTTTAATAGAATGTGAGACGTTTATTCCTGGATTTACCATTATAGTCAGGCAGATGGGTCCCACATTTTCTCTGCAATTGTTTAGATACTGATAAAAGTCAAAAATAAATGTAGTTTTTTTTTAATTTATCTAAATCTTCTGGGTTTCTAATACCATGATGGGAATGGACCCCGTCCCCAAGGCAAAGTAAGACTAAAGTTTATGAAATTATTATTGTTCCAGTCTTTGATGTCAGCCAAAAGTGCTCTTCCCAGCACCCGTAATATGCCCAGTAATGACTCCTTCTGCAGTTCGCATGGTGTTACATGGATTGGTAACATATCTAAGTACAATTGTAGAGTCTTTTTTATAAGACCCATTGCTCCTACTACTATTGAAACTGTCTGAGCATCTTTCTTCCACATTGCTCTCATTTCTGCCTACAGATCCTGATATTTTATGATTTTGTGTCTCACTGTATCAAGACACTGCAGTCACTGGGTGTGGTGATTTCAATCATCAATGTTAATCTTGTTTTCTTTTCTTAGACCACTAGATCCGGTTTTCTAGCATCGATCTTTTGAACTGTTGGTAATGGTCTCGTGATATAAACTTCATAATTTCCCATGATGCGTTGTGGCTCATGTTTCCAGTGTTTTTCAGCCACTTCAATACCATAGGAAATTCACCCCAGGGATTACCTCTGTGGCTCTGCTTGACAGGGGCACAGAAAAATAATTTTCTTGGGTGACGAAAGCCAGGGTACCTTTTTGGCTAGGCTTATATATGCCATAGGGCCAATAGCCTAGTACCGACCTATGAACCTATAATGTTTGCACAACCTTCAGTGCAATAATCTTGCCACATTATTATGCCTTTAAGTATACAGTCCTTCTGCTATTAGTATGTTGTAACCAGCAATGAGGTGTGCAACTGTTTCCCATTCAGTTTTACAAAACCTACATTTGTCTGTTTCTCACACATGTTCAATGGACTTTGTAAACCAACATGTACGTAGCCCACTATCTTGGACTGCCAGTATTTAACCTTTCATCTTTTGGTTTGACTTCACCTCTCCTCAACCATTCCTGCATTCGTTCCTGATCAACATGAGGTTCTTCCAGAAGTTTTCTATACTTAACACCTATATTTATGCTTTTTCCACATTTCTCACCTTCTCATCTGGTCTTTCTCCTTATATTCTTTCTTTTGTTTTTTGGCACATTCAGTTGCTGCCTGGTTTTTATCCACTTAGGGTTTGATTTCCATTCATGCTTGATGCCAATATGCTTCTGCTAAATTAAGCAGAGAAGTCATCTTAGATTTATTCTCCTCGTGTTTCAACACTTTCACTGCATTTGGGTTTTGTGAGGTCAGCAGATATGTGTGCAGTCCCACAATTGCTGATCTATACATTTAATTGATTTCAAGGAGGCCTATCCCTCCTTCAGAACAGGGAATATATAATCTTGGTATACACTGATTTTTATAAATCATTTGGTGAGCATGAAGTATCTTTCTTGTTTTCCTGTCTAATCTGTCCAACACATTTTGGGGCCAGTCAATCACTCCAAAACTGTAAGTTAAGACAGGAAGAGCAAACTGGTTTATAGCTTGGATTTTGTTCCTTGATGTCAATGCTGTTTTCAGGATTAATTTAAGTCTTCTATAATATTCCTTACCAAGTTTTATTTTCATTTGTTCATTTTTTATTGTTGATCCTTCATCAATCCCCAAGCATTTATACAGTCCTTCTTGCTTAAGTTCTTTTATATCGCATTTTTTTCCTAAACAAATGTTTTCCTGGTGTTGCAATTTTCCTGCTTTAAAGGTTGCTTTTGCACATTTATCAAGACCAAATGGCATTCTTATATCATCTGAAAAGGTTTTGACAACTTGCAGTTGTGCATTTAGTTCCTCATCTGATGAGCTATACAGTTTTAAATAATTGACAAAGAGAAGGTGAGAAGTCTTTACACTGTTGTTTTCTAGGAGCCAAATTATAGCCATGACCTAATTTGTTAACTAGACAGCTTAATGGGTTAAGGGCAAAGGCAGAATAGCAGAGGAGACAGAGAGTCACCTTGGAATATCCCCCTTTGGATTTTTATCCCTGGGATAATAATTTGTTGTTTATCATGGCTTAATTACAAAGTGGTCTGCCACTGTTTCATGGTCACTGTACTATAGTTGATCAGTGTAGGGTGTATCTTATACATTTTTAAGCACTCTTTTATCCATGAATGTGGGATACTATCAAATGCTTTTTGTAGTCAATCCATGCCATACTTAGATTCTTCCCTTTTTTACAGTTCTCCATTATGACTTTATTTAACAACAAATGATCCTTTGTTCCAAATGACTTTCTTTTATTACCCTTTTCTTCTATTGCCATAATTGAGTTTTCTTCTAAATGACTATAAACTCAGTCGGTATCAATTCCCGTGTATAGTGTATACATTGTCAGAAGGCAAGTTATTGGTCTATAATTTTTAGGTAGCTTGCAAGTTCACTCTTAAGTAGGAGCTTTGTTTTTTTGTTGTTAACCAGATTGGTGTCTGTTTGGGGTGTGCATATAAATAGTTCTTACTCATGGCTAAATCTTCGTGCAAAGATGTTTATACTTTCAACCAAAAATTAGGCACGGCATCTGGGCCTGGAGTTTTCCAGTTAGAGGCTTTTCTTAACTTGATTTCAATCTCTCTGGCTGTTACTTCATCCCATTTCATATCCTGTACCTTTAACCCTCTTATTCTTTCTTTAACTTCTTGTATCCATTTAGTATCTTTGTTATGGTCCACAGGATCTTCATGAATATTTCTCCTAAATGTATCTATTTCTTCTTTTTTTGGTAGTCTTTCAATTCCTCTTACCTTATTTCCCAATTCTCTATAAAACTTTTTTGGATCATCAATAAATTGCTTATTTTATACTTTTCCTTTATATTTATCTTTGTATCTTCTAAGTCTTTCCGCCTGTGCTGAATTTTTTAGTTTATTTGCGATAGTGCATGATAGAAATCCTGGTTTGTTCTAATACTGCACATTCCTTTTATCACATCTATCTTTCTTAGTATTTTTGTTGATCTGTTCCCTCTTCTATAGTCTTCTAACAGTGGCACTTCTTGTCTTAGCTGCTTTATAGTTTTCTCTATTCAATATTTCCATGATGGTATTTGATTTCTGCCATTCCTTTCCCTCGCTACCCTGTGTTCTTGTGATAGAACTTTATCAGTTATTAATTTAGCAACACAGTAATATATTCTGTTTACTTCTGTTATATTGCATGGATTTCCATGGACAGTCCTAATTACTGTGTTCATTTGTTTTATCAGACTTCTGACTTTTTGGGTTGTATAAACCTTCTGCAGTCTATTTCTTTCATTGATCTTGATATACCTGTCTATGTCTATTAAATCAAGCAACTCTTCTCTTAGCTCATTTTCTTCCAAAACTGAGGGCATATCCCTTGTTTTCCAATTCCTGCGGGCATTCTATAGAATATTATATGGCATCTTCCTGTGGCACATTCTCTCCAATTTCACCCTGTGCCATCCATAACTTTGTCATATGGGAACTCACTGGCCTATCACTCCTCAACATTAACTGCATCAGAGTTTCCAATTTCCTGTTTATTCCCTTGCTGTCTAGCTTCAAGTGAATATTTATACTGGCTTCCTGTGGAAGGCTCCAAATTATCTTCATATGGCACCTGACCAATTACTTTCCGTTCCACTGGTGTCCCCTTAATTTGGATATCCATTACTCTATCCTGTTGTGGTGCTTTCTGAATTAGATTTTCTACACCAAATCTTTCACTTTGCAGGTACTTCATAACCTCAATTACTATTTTTTTTAACTTCTCCATTACTAATCTCCTTTCTACTTTTCCTCTTTGTCTTCTTATTTTTTGTAATGTAAAGTTTTCCATATCTGGATTCCTTTGCCTGTATTTCTCTTCAGATATCTTTGGTGCTGCTCTTTTTGTATTGGTTAGTTTTGCTTTCTCCTATGCATAAATATTACACCATATTAAATCTCTTCTTCGTTCCAATGTCCATATTTCTTCTTCAGATGTCTCCTGATCTTCCTGTTTCTCCCTACTTTGGGGACTCACTCCATCCTGCTGTGATGTAGTCTGTGTTTGGCCTTCTACATCAAACCATTCACTTTGCAGGCATTCCATAACTTCAACTTCTATTTATTTTAACTTCTACTTTACTGATCTTCTTTTCTACATTTGTGATTTTATTTTTTTATTGTGAAATTTTCCATATGCGGATGCTTTGCCTGTATTTCTCTTTGAATATCTTTGAGGCTGCCTTCTTTACATTGATTAATGTGGCTTTATCCTATGCATAAATATTGCACCATATAACATCTCTCTTTCTTTCCCATGTCCATATTTCTTTTTTATATTTTTCAAATATCTTTTGGTTTCATTGTTTATATTTTTGCACTTGCTCAGATGCTTCTTTTTCCAAACAGATCAAGGTTTCTTGCTCTATATACTGTTTTTCACAAATCTGTTGTATTAATGAACACACATTTTCATTTGAAGCTTTTGATAATTTTTCTTGAGGAAGTATTTTTCTTTTGTCTAATTTCTCTCATTCATTTTGTATATCTTGTGTCTGGAAATTATGGGCTTTCTGCATAGTAGTAACAATACATAATTTATTTCTTATCCTCAATAGTCTAGTTTAGCATCTGTATGGCTTTTCTTTGGCCTATCATTTTTTGTAATTTTTGTGGACTACTACTCCCTTCTACAACAGGGGGACCATTCTTCCCCTGGGCCTGGTCTAGCCCCATTGCAGTACTGTTTCCATGTTTTGAGGATTCTACACTGTCTTTTCCAGTCCTGCCACCAGTGTGCCTACCAGAATTGGGCACTTTTTTATCCTGGGTCTTGTGCACCCAGCTGTCTTTTTTAGTTTTTAACTTGCTTCTGTCCATGGTATATGTTATATAAATACAGTCCATATATCAGTGTTGCCTTGGTGAGATTTTGTGAAAACAGGGTCTACCTCACCAAGGTACTCACCAAGACTTGAGGATGAATTCAATTTCAGCATTACTACTCTCCTTTGCTTGCTGACTTTTCATCTCTCCATTCAGACCCCACCAGTTTGTTCATTTTGATGTATATGCAGGTAAATGTTGGCTTTGTCTACTACAAGCTGAAATACATTTGTCCTGAAATGTTTCTAAAGCTGTTTCATTTGATGGTACCCCTAAGCCTGAGAGAGAAGATAACTGATTTGTCATCAGATTTAACCATGGAAGAAGAGATATGAGGTGCAGGTACAAGTGGGAGCTAGGCTGGCAAGAACACGGCAAAGGATATTAAAGCCTGCAGTGGGTAGTTTTACAATTTGTTCCAGTGCTCTGGTATTAACAAAGTATAAAACATGATGATTATATCCATTTTCAGGGATATTAAGTGTGCCAGTTACTGTCTGAGTAATTGAATTCACTTTGTAGATAGGTATTTGGTTTGATATTTAAACCCTCAATGGTGTTAAGACAATTTGCATGATCTCTGGGGGGGGGGGGGTACATCAGTGGAGATCTGTAGCTAGCAAGGAAGTAATAGTCAAATTTGTTAAGGGTGATTTGGATCTCTAGGAGATCTAAGTTAGGGTCATGGGTAATTGGAAGTGAGGAAATGCTTCAGGAAAAACAGATATGCCCTGCAGTCAGCCAGGATCACGAAGATGTGACTGGTGTTGAACCATGGTACAGAAGAAGTACAGTCACTGCACTGAAACCATGTCTAATAACTACACAGATATGAATGTGTTTGAATTGCAGGGGGACTCAGGTTTTCACATATTTCTATTTAGACTGCTAGTGTTGAGCAGTGCCACTCCAATGTCCAAATCTGAGTTTGAGTTTGCTATGTCATAATGTCTGGACAGTGGATGTTGCTTAAAAAGAACTATGTAGACAGAAAAGGACTTAGCCAAAAGGAATCTTGAAATCATTCTTGGAGAAGTCAATATAATACTCAAGACTAGTGTTTTTCCTACCTCTATAACATGTAGCAAGTTCCATTATGTCTCTCAGTATGTCTGTCTGAGTAGGCTGCCTCAGGACATTCATTCCCACATAGGCCACTGCTAGGTTGTACTTATATTTGTGTGCTTTAAATGACCTTAGGGTGAGTGTGACACTATGAATTATTGTTAAAAACATGCAGCTTACAGTCATCCTGTTCTTGTCCACTCAGGTGAGTGTGGAGTCTGTATGTCTTAGTATGATGTCACCTATGACTAAAACATTTCCCTGTGTAGAAGCAGACTTAGTCAGCCTTGTGGGCTTAGATTTGCATACCGGGTGACTCTTAGGCAAGTTATGTAGAACTGCAGTACATGTGAGTGGAGAGGAAGTAGTGTTGCCTTGTGTGCTAGAGGCTGGAATCTTTTAGTGTGTATTCCAGGAGTCTTTGGCATTTTTTTTCTTTAAAGCCACAACATAACTTTTGGGGCTAGTGGTGTGCTGTGATTGATGCAGTGTCATGGATGAATAAAGCTTACAAATAAGTTGCTGATGCAAGAGATTTAACTCTGTGTTTCTTGAATGTTTATATCTCTTGCAGGTTGTAATGTCAATTGGTAAAAGCAGTGAACAGTCAAAAAGTATAAGGTAGAAGGTTTTAATAAGCATATTAGTGACTTAGTAAACATACCTCATGTATGATGATGCCCTGAGTTTCATCTAGTACTCAAACATCATTAATTTGATTTCGGCCTTTTTATTCTTTCATGCCTAAATCTCCTCAATCCCATAATCTTTCAGCTTTTGAAACATTGTCTAAGGATGTGTGTTGTTTCAGTTACATTTAAAAGCCCATTGCTACACTCATTTATATCTGGACAACCAAGAGAGCTACGATCCAATCCTGCTTCCATGCATTGGTAAGATTACAGAGGACACTGTTTATATGGAGTTTGAATATTTTTCCTCAACAAACAGCTTCCATAACTCTTGTTGTTTTTGTTTGGAAATACCTCTAGCACCTACACTTTTCACAATTCCAAGTAAAAAAACATAGCACGGGAAATAACTTGAGTTCATATGTAAACCTTGCAAACCTGTCTTATTTTTTTTTGATGACATGCTGATATTTAAATGAGAAGTGCCAGTTATTATTCTAATGTCTTATTACCAACTTCAGATACAGCCAGAAACGTAGTATGGCTGTTCATACCCTTATCTCATCATGCCTCAGTAACTGCAATACCTTGTACCAGGAACTACCACCCACTGACTTCGGCTGCAAAAAAGAGGTGCTGAATTACACTACTACAATGTTAGTGAGCATTTCCCATTATGACTCATCAATCCTGTGGTGTCGAGTCTGCTCAGACTCCCTACGTGGTCAGGCTTGCGTGGCACTACTAGATCTTATGTGCCCTATGAGCCCAACTGCCCTCCCCCCTTTAACCACTTGGGGGCTGCTTGCAATCCCCAGGATAAGACTGGGACTATGTATATGCAGTTATTCTGCTACCAGGCTTCTTTCCTTTAACATTCAAAAAAACAGCCAGCTTCGGGAGTGCACTTCAGTGACCACTTTTAGAACTTCATAAACATATTTTTTTTTTATAAATGCTTTCCATGTGTTTAAACTCATTATTAAATTTTGCACAAACATGCATAAAACATAAAAAATCAAACCAGACCACAACTAAGGAAGGAGACATGTTCATAGGTTCATAGGTGTTTACTAGGCTAATGACCACAAGGACCTTTTTAAACCTAGTCATGCATCCCAAATCTCTGACAAGTTCTAGTACCTTGATAAGTGTAAGCAGAGGCTTGGGACATGACACTTTTACAAGCAGAGGCCTGGAAGATGACCCATTTACAGGTTGACTGTATCCAGAAAATACATAGGTGCCAAGCCAGAGCTAAATTTCCTGTTATCCTTCCAATTGTCCAAATCACACTTGAATTGAGTTAGGGAGGAACTCTGCTTCACAGATTTTGGAAGCCTGTTCCAGAGATGGGATAGTCTCTGGGAATACATACCTGTCTGTCACAGGCAAGGTTTAAGTCTTTAAAATGTGTAATTCTGGTTCTGTTTGTTTTGCTGATATGCAGGAGGTCCATCAGAGTGGGGTCTGACAATGCCCTGTATGCCAGGAATAGATCACCCCTCAATAGTCTGTAGGAGACAGAATACAGGGATTGGGCCTTGAGGCAGTCTGTATAGGACATTTTACTTACACCCTGTATTATTTTAGTGAGGAACCTCTGTGGACATTCCATTTGTAGGATATGCCTGGTTAAGTACATACCAAAGGGGCATTGTACTCAATGATAGGTCTGATGAATCCTGAATATAGTGGAACATTGACCTTCTTGGATCTAGAAGTCATACCTTTGTTTACAAGTTGTGCACCATAAAGTGATTTCCTCACTACTGTAGATACATGATGGCCAAAGGCTAGATTACTGTCTGTGTGTCCCCAAGTCCCTGACTACTGGGGCACCCCTAAGGGGTGTATTGTCACTATGACAGTTACCAGGGGTGGATGACTTCCTGAAGGATACTATTATGCATTTCTTGGCATTTAGTTTTAGACCATGGCTCTGACACCAGTTGCTTGGCTGTGTCATCTCTTCCTGGAGAAAAATTGTATCAGTGTGTGATTCAATGACAGCTCCTAATTTTCATTCATCTGCAAATTTAGTCAGCCAAAGACCATTGACATTGGCCTTGACTTCAGAGAAATAAATACCAAAAAGCAGTTCATAGGTTCATAGGTTCATAGGTAGGTACTAGACTATAGGCCCTACGGCCTATACAAGCCTAGCCATAACAATTCCCTGGCTATTGCTCACCATGAATATTTACTTTCCTGGACCCCTGTCTAGCAGGGATACTAATGTGATCCCCGGGGTGAATTTCCTATCTCCCATCCAATCATCAAAGTTCCTCTTGAAGAGGGCCATTGAGGCGCTCTGCCTGACATGTATGGCCAGTCTATTCCAGAGTATGGGGAGTCTCTGGATCAGGACTGATCCCTGAGGGACTCCACTTGTGACTGGCCTCTTTGTAGAAGTGGACTCCCCAATTTTAACTTCCTGGGTCCTTTCTGTGAGCCAGTTGGCTATTCATCAGGTGTCATATGAGTTTATACCTAACCTCTTGAGTTTATCAGCAATTCCTGAGTCGGGTATCATGTCAATGCCTTGGCCAGGTCACGGTAGACAGTGTGAACCAATTTTCCCTCATCCATTGCTTTGGTGACCTTCTCAATGACGTCCACCAGGTTGAGTAGGCATGATTTGCCTTGATGAAACCAAACTAGGTTGAGTCGAGTGTCTGAAGGTTTACTACATCGTTATTGATCATTTCCATGATAATTATTTCCATGGCTTTGCATACAAGACTAGTGAGTCTTATGGGACTCTAGTTTCCAGAGTCTGTAGATGTCCCAACTTTGTGCAGATGGATGCCTGTTGCTGTTCTCCATTAATGAGGTACAAAGTCTTTTTTGAGGCTACAGTTAAATAGCAATTCCAGAGGGCCTGATAGGTCATGTTTCATGTTATTTAGAAGGCATTCTGGAATACTGTCTGGGCCCATTGATGCAGTGTTTTTGATCTTAGAGAAAGCGTTAAGGATGTGTTCCCTAGTGATAGTAGGGGGAGTTATATTTGATGATATTTCCTGAGGGAAGATTGAGTGGGAGAGAGGAGTGAAGTTTGAGTTGAATTTATCATCCAGTATTTGTCAGCCAGTATGTTTTCTATATCTTCTGTCTCAGTATAGGTGGCTCCATTTACAATTAGCTCTGCACACAATTGTGCATTGCCTTCGAGGCTGCTGACTTAGCTAAATAATGCCTTGTGGTTGTCCTTGGCCAGGGAGGTCAAATTTACCTCAAAATTGGCTTTGGTATGCTTTATTTGTCCTCTGAGTTGTTTGTTTAGTTTGATGTAAGGGCTTTTATCTTGCTGGGTCCTGCATCTCTTAATATTTGCCAGGATTTTCTTCCTATTTTACAGCCTATTGATTTTGTGATTCTACCAGGGTGGCTTGTTTTTTGAGTTAGTTCTGTACTTCTACCTGGTGGGTACAGCTGCCTCTATGCAGCTATTATACCTCATAGAACAGTTCTGCATAGGAAGCAATGCTCTCAGGGTTTATGGGGGCTTCAGATTTTTGCCAGGTTATCACTTAACAGCAGGAAGCTAGTCTTAGAGTAGTTCCTCAATATTCCATGGTTTGCTGGGAGTCCAGGCTTTATTTTTACTTGAAGCAAGAATATTTTGTGCACTGACCTTATCAGAGAAGACATTACACTAGGCGGTGTGCAGCACTCTCCTATTAGTGAGGACCATATCTGGTATGGTTGCACCCCCAGTTGGTGCATTAACAATCTGGTCCAGGGAGTTTATGTTTACAAAATTCAGGAATGTCTGTGCCTATATGTTTGGTGTCATTCATATAGGATTACCAGTTAATAATGGAGTAATTAAAATCACTCATGCATATGGTATTGGGTTATATAGTGAGTGTTTCCAGTAAGTTGAAATACATAGTATGGGTTTCCTGGGTTATAGAGGGGGACCTATAGCTTGTAAAGAAGTGGTATTGGATTTTGCCTATGGCAATTTGAACATGGAGTGCCTCAAGTACATTGTTCTGTTTGATCAGCCTTGAAGTATATTTATTGTTGATGTAAATCAAGACACCTCTACCTGTAGTCCCTGCCTGTGAAGTAGCTGGCCTAAATGTGTGGAAGGCATTATAAGCTTGCACTGTTGATGTGCTCTCGGGCTTCAAACCATGTCTCAGTGACCACACAGATGTCAGCATTCTCTAGGGTGAAGAGATCTTCTAGGGAGTGAAGTTTTTTGTTTAGACTCTTAGCATTGTTCAGTAATACCTTTAGTTTTTTTCTGGTGGAAGTACTTTCAGTTTGGAATAGCCTAAAAAAGGCACAATGGGGTAAGACAATGTTTTAGCTAATATTTGAAAGCCAAGAGCAGAGAGGTGCAGACCATCCCTGACAAAACAGCGTGGCCTGTTGACCATCTCTACCATAATGACAAATATAGCACCCCCTTCGAATGACACCAGAAACTAAACCAATTATTAAAGTCATTCATCTTTTGTTTGCATTGTGGCATCATCCTTGGAGAAAATAAAATGCTGCTCAATGCTAGGCTCATAGCAGCCTGGAACACATAGCAGTAAGTCTCATGTCATTTGCAACTACATGGACTATGACTGAGTCTTACTGGTACTTGTGGTCCAATGACCTGAGTGCATGCATAATGTGATGGATCCTAGCCCCTGATAAACAAATGACCGTGACTTTCTCCTTACTTATGTGTTGATGTTAATGTTGTTTTGAAAGAGTGCATTTGGGGCTGCTGAGGGTATTTGTTATGTGCACTTTACTTAGGAGGTCTTTGGGGTTTAAGAAGGTTACATTTAAGTGCCTCAGCATATGTGGGTCTATATGTCTGTTTTGAGTTGTGTGTGATCGGTGCAGCGTGCATACTACTGACAACCCTACTGACATTAGGAGTACTTCTATGTGAGAACTTTGCCTCCAGTAACATTGTGCAATTACATCTCTCGCATACCATATCAGTTTGTTTGAGAATTAACTGGTTGTCAGTAAATATGAGGCAATTTCTACATTGCCTCAGGATGCCCATATCCACCAAGCTGGTAACGCAGATAGTGGGGAAGTTCATATGCTTGGCAACAGACTCTTTTTTATTGATTAGACAGTTGGAATGAGAATATAAAGCAATGTCAGGAGTATCTGGTTTGCAGCTCTGGTGACAGTGCTTGTCACTGCAAAGTAGTTGCCCCGTGTGCAGCTAAGTACTGGTGAAATTTCAGTTGTGCTTTTACAGGAATAATGTCACTCAAGGTGTCTGTGTCTATACAGGGCACTGCCAAAATCTTGAGGGGAAACTAATAAGTAGACCCTGAAAATATAAGGATGAAGTATTTAGACAGATATTCTGAAGTTAGAAACAAATCAAGCAGTACTTACTGAAAGCAAATAATTAGCTTGTCAAGAATGATGAAAAGGGGGGCATTGCATGAATGGCTACTTCCTGGTTACTGCAAGTGCTGGTCTCACCACAGCTTTATTCTGCTGGGATACAATGCTCCTTTGCTTCTTTTCCCACCAGAAGCAAAACATTAGTACCAGTCCCAGGATGGGAAGCAGGCCACAGTCTGTTTGGTAATCCATAGTCTTGTCCCAGATGATGCAAGGATCTGTAGGCTTGTTGTAGCCTTTTCCTGGTAGATGTCTTGAATCGCAAACAGACTAATCAGGATCATCAAGCAAAGACAGTCACTGCCCAGCCAGAAACAGTCAGGAATCAATGAATTTTGCTCTTTCTCTCACCAGGAGCAGAATACAAGCACAAATTCCAAGCGTCACCTATGATGCAGTTATTAGGTTTTCTTGTGATCAGCAGTCTCCAGAAAATAATGCCCCTGTACTTTTTCTGTCACCAGGAGAAAACAGAAGTACTGATCCCAAGATGACTACTGAAAGGCAGAATGTGGACTCTCCAATAATTGGTGGTCTTGCAATAGGTGTTACAAATTTTAAAGATAAGATGGAAAAAGATGGTTAATATCCTAACCACTGCAGTGTACACCAAACATTTAGATATGAAAGAGGGGGTAACTTAAACTTTAGCTATCTAAGTGGAGAGCCACTAATTTTAAAAGAGAAAGACAGATTAAAAGGGGGTGCGTACTTTGTCTTCTGGTTCTATGGATAAATGTAAATAGTTGAAGGGGAGTGATTTCACAAAATAATAATTTTGTGCTTACAACAGCCAATGAAAGGGAAGAGGGAAGGAGATATGTGGACAAATTAACATCAAGGACAGGCAACTAGAGAGACAGTTGAGTTTAAAAACACAATAGCACCAGGGTGAGAGGTTTGGAAAATTTTCTGTTTGACTCACGAGATACACAGCTGTGGTCTCTATCCTAGTTTAATATATAATTAAAAGCAGAATACAAGTAAAACACGGTTTAAAGAAAACAAATCTCAACATACAAAATATAAGAGGGCAATAAAGTAATACAAAATGCAAGAAAGCTAAAGCAAACTAACCTTTCCCTCTAAGCAAGTTATAGCAGAGTCTGGGTGAGCTTTTCCAGTAAAGCAATGTTATACATAAGGGCATGGCATTCAGGTTCAAGGAAGTCATAGTGCTACTTTATTCAGCCATTATTAGACCCATCATTGACTGTAATGCCCCCTTTGGTGTGTGCCTGACCAAACATATCCAACAATTGAAATGCCCACAAAGGTTCTTTACCAGGAGACTCCAGGGTATAAACACACTGCCCCATATAGATCACCTTAAAGCCCTTTCACTATACTTTGTCTCCTATAGGTTAATAGGAGTTGATCTATGCCTGGCTTACAAGGCAACCTCAGATTCAGCTCTGATGGACCTTTTGCACATCTACAAAATGAATAGCATCAAAACCACTAGATCTAAGGATTTTGCTTGTGACATAAATAAGACATGTTGATGAGACAGATATGTGTCTCAGAGAATTCCCATGCTCTGGAACAGGCTCCCTATCAATGGAAAGCAGAGTCCATCTCTAACCCTATTTAAATGTAACCTAGACAAGACCAATGGATGGGAAACTGGAAATTTATACCATGTCAGGTCCCCATGTCTTTGATAGACAGAGGCTGACAGCAATGCCAAACAAGCATATTCCCACGCATAACCCCTAGAAACTTCCTAACTAACATACCACCTCCTAATAAATGCCCATGATACATAGGGACAAAATTGTGTTGGATTGTATGGCTAGGTTTATAAAGGCCCTGAAGTTTGTTAGTCTAGTCTATAGCTATGTCAATATACAGTCAGGTCCCATGTTCCTGATAGACAGAGGTGGACAGTAATGCCAAATTAACATACCCCCACCCCACATAACCTCTAGAAACTTCTCAACTAAAATACCCCTTCCTAATAAATGCCCATGATAAATGGGGAAACAATTGGGTTGTATTGCACAGCTAGGTTTATTAAGGTCTTGGAGGTCATTAGTCTAGTATAAAACTATGAATCTGTGAACCTATGAGCATTTCTAATTCTCAAATACCCCTGCTGTAAACCATTCAGTTCTAAAATGAGGAAATGCTTTAGACTGAATATATTGCCATACAGAATGCAAATGATTAAGAAGCATATATAAAATGTGGACCTTAAGTAGTCATATAATTTAAATAATGTTTTTTACACTTTAGTTATCTTATAAAAATTTGCATATTCTAAACAGTGTGCAGGAAATAAGTCGTTACTTTACCCAGTGGGGGCAAAGAATTTTTTTTCAGCATGTTTATATTCTTTTTTCAGCTGTCTGTATTATCTTTTCTTTTCCTTTTTTAAATATGTTTTATAAAGATTTTATTTGTTAATACAATATATTAACATTCAGAGAAAAGAACTGACAACCACATAAAATACCAAAACTAAACTATTTAGAATATGTCTTCATCAAATCCATTAAAGTGTTATTTATCTACTGATATTTGATTACCGGGAAAGTCCAACTGGGTAGCTGCCGATTTTCAGCAGAGGCCAGGGGAGAAAACTATTACACAAACATTTTAATAACAATAATAACTATAATATGTTAATTAAAGATAACTATTGTAAAAATTTGAAATCAATATTTTTCTAGTAGAACACAATTATAACCAGTTATTATATTCAGAAGTAGTCTTATTTATTCACATCTTAACAGTGGTTAATTCATTCTTACACAGAGGGCCAGATTCATTAACAGCTACACAATAGTACACATGAGCACGCAAAGTGGTATTCATTAAACAGCTGTAGATATCATGTAGGGCCACCAAACAAAGAGAAATGGCAGAATATGCTAATGAAGGCATAAAGAGCTAAAGTACATGCTTATTAACCAATCCAACATGATGGCGCTATTTAGGAAGATGTAAGGTAATTGTGTGCACTCAATGCAGCCTTTTGTCCTGTTCACCAAAACTCTTTGGAATACAGGCATGATTACACTTAGAAAAAAAAAAGTTAGGGGTTGTTGCTGCTATTATTATGTTGTGTGTGTAACAAATTATAAATTTAGGTGCTGATAATGATGCTGCCAGACCTCAGGCAAGAAGAAGAAGGGTGTTAATCCCCATTTGACCTATCATGGATTGCATGAAACAGAAATTGCTGAGAGATACAGGGTGGACATGGAAACACTGGTGGAAAAATTCAACTTCTGCCGCTCCTCCCTCAGGTCACAGGGAAATCATGGAGAACCCATCCTAGTGGAAACAGTGGTATGTATCGGCATTACATATACTAGCTACTAATAGTTTGCAGAGTCCCACAGCAGATAGTTTAGAGCTGTCACAGGCATCAGCCTCTAGAATATTATGTCATTTTTTAAATGCAGTGGTACAATATGCAAAAGATCACATCTGTGTCCCATGCACCCCACAGTAGAGATCAAGAACCATGCAGGAATTCTATGCAGTAGCACACTTCCCTGAAGTGCTGGGAACCATAGATTACACACAGATAGAAATAAAAGCACCACCTGGTGAATAGGGATGGAGATACATCAGCAGAAAAGGTTTCCACTGTATAAACTGTCATGTTGACTGTAATGCTCAAGGGATTATCTACAGTGTCTGTGCAGGTAACCCAGGTAGTTTCCATGACTCACACATATGGCATACTTGTGAGCTGTACACCAGGTTTGCTAAGGGTGACAATCCTCAAAGGTATCTAGTGAGGAATGCAGGTTATACTCTGAAGCCCTGGCTCATGACACCCTGAGAAACCCAAACAACACTACTTTGCAAGGATACAACAATACCCATGTTCAAACTAGAAAAATCATAGAACATCTATTCAGTTTGCTTAAATAAAGGCTCCAGTGTCTAGACACATTCAAAGGTGCACTGTAGTACAACCCAGACAACTCTGACAAAGTACTTGTCTGTGCCATTTTACACAATATAATTCTCAGGAAACAGCTTAAACAAGGACAGCAAGAAGCAGAACTACACTTTCAAGAACCACAGACAGGGCCAGCAGCAGCAGCAGCGGTAGGTGCAGATGATTCTGGCAGATGGAGGCATGCATAGTATGCCCTGACTCTGGCTAAAAGATAAAGGATAGCACACACACAATCATTGTATAGGTCAAAGCCCAAGATTCAATGCACATACTCATTAGAAAACTGATGCCTTTCAGACTCCACAACCTTTACTTTACCATATAATGGCTGTAATCTGATAGCATCAGATAAGCACAACCCCCAAGAAAACAATGTGTACAGATTGTAATGACAAGGTAAGTGTGGAACCTGTCAGGAAAAAAAAAGTTATATAACTGATTACTCTCATATGGAAATATGTATATGCCCCTAAACAGAGTATTTGTCTGAGGTATGTACTTTGTCAGTAAAATCTCCTGTGCTATCACTATGTCCTGGCATCTTAGACATGTAAGAGCCATGCATGGTAGAGTAGTCAGTTCAGCTTTATCAGCCCAGCCACAAGAACCACCTCTGCCAGGAGTAGCACTGCTACTTTCCCATCCCTGGCTAGAAGTCAAAGTGCTACCTGAGCATGAGTGATGTCTGCTGGAAGATCATGCCTCATGACTACATCTAGGATCATGACCCTGTGGTCTACCACATATGGGTGTGAACACCACAATCACTGACAAATCAGTGTATATAGTGCCACTACAGGAGCTGGATCTTGCATGGCCACATCTGCTAACAGCAGAAGATGTAGCATCTCTCTGGCCATGTGGATGCCTACCGTCTCCCAACAGACATTAATTCACAGACACTGCTTGATCTAGTGTGTCATTCATCCTGTCCAAGGAGTTGTCCTATACAGTTCAGGGAGTCACTCACATCAGAACACACAACATTTAGTAGTCATGCTACCTCTTCTGAGGCCCTGGTGGAACATATCTGTGCCTCTACTATGGCCTTACACATATATCTAGCATCACCTAATGACAGACCAGCATCAGAAGGAGGGTGTACAGCAGGCTTCCTCCAAGCACCGCTACTAACCCTCCTGTGTGGCACCATGCCATCATGATGGCTATGGGGCGAAGAAACCAGCTCTGAAACTTGAGTACTCACACTACACTGATCATTAGTGTCACCCACAACCTGTCCTATATCAGAAGTCTCTGTGTCATGGGTATGCTTAAGTATACTGACAGTGTCCGAAATATGGACAGCAGATGTGGGAGCCACAACCTCTTTGCCAGACTGACACTTTGCACTGCCAGACTGTGCCTCTTCATCACCATCATCATCCTCGTCATCAGAAGCTATTGATACTCTGACATCAGATGATGAGTTCCACTCTTAGTGTCGCCTATAATAACAAGCTATAAACACACGAAACAGAAAAATAGAGAATAAAATTGATCACATATTTTCTTATATTAAAGGTATTTTCAACTATAACAGATCCTAAAGTGACACACTGTGTAGCTCACTTATTCAGAGATTTCTTGTGGCCTGGCTTGGATTACTTCTAAAACCATCTGGAAATGCAAAGCTGATATAAGTATATTTTTTGCACTTGTTCTGTTTCAGTGATATTTAACAATTCTGTGCTGCATTTATTTATTTTCTTGAATTTATCACTGTTTTTTAGCCTGCACTTGTTAAAGGAACTCCATTTTTTGGAAAGCTTTTGTGCATTGTGAACATCTCTAAGAGTTAGTGAACTTATTTCCAAGGATTCCTGACATTGCAGGAACTCTTAATTCTGTTCTAAAGTATTTGTTACTGCACTTCAGCTCAAAGCCAGCTGTTTTTTTTTTTTTGGTTTAAATTGGAAGTTTTTTTTTGCAGTCCAGCGAGGGCAGGGAGCTAAATTCAACCCATCCAAGTTGGGAACTACTGGCCCATAGCTTTTGTGTTTTTATCTGATTGGCCTGAGAGTTTAACTTTAGAAAAGTCTTTCAACCTGCTGGTATAAAAGAATTGTGCAAACTGGCTTCCTGTACTTGCATATAAGCAAATCTCTCCAGTTTAAATCCTCTACAGAAAACTCTCCCCATAGTCTCCCATTGTTAGTATAGGCCCTTTAGAGATCCCCCATTAGTATAGATACCATTTAGAGCACCAGTTTATACCACACCCCTCCATTTTTTCTCCCCACTGTGAAAACAGGATATAACCTTGCATTATGTATGGTCAGTTAACCTCCATTTCTCCTACCAGCTTGATTGACATGGGTATCCTTAGGCAGTGTAGCAACTGCCTCATGTACACTGACAACCATCTACTCCTAAATCACCCAAGTACAATTTGTGAGAGATGCATCTACATTAAAAATCTGGAATCTTGCTCTCTCGCACACCGAATAGTAACACTGAATAGGTTGTCAGCCCACATATTACACCTCCATAAACCATCATACACGAAGGTACTCACCAGAAACCTATCTAAACACCAGAGACCTTCCAAACATAAACATGCTATACCTAATGCAGCACCTACTGCACTCAGTAAACACAAGCACCAGTGTCTCACCAAATAAGCCCCTAAGACAAAGCATATCTAAACCAATTTTTTTGGTCATAGGTGATTACATTGTGAGACACACAGATGTCCCACTCACCAGGCTGGGCAAGGAAAATGTTACGGTCAGCTGTCTATTGGGTGCCAGGATCCATCAGATCATACATGCTCTCAAGTCTCTCAACAACAAGCACTGTTATAACCCCAGCATAGCTCATGTGGTGTGAATGACTTGATTTACCTCACTGGACTATATGAAGAGAGAAATGATTGAGCTCTCTGAATATGTGTCCCAGTCAGGTATGTCCCTAGCCTTGAGCAGCATTCTACCCTCACCTAGGATGATACCACAATATAAACAAAAAATGAGTGACTTCAACAATTGGCTTAGATTCTGGTGTTATTCTAGGGAAATCCAGTTCCTGTCTGCCTGGGTTGACCTTCTATAGACCACACTGCTTTGTCAGAGATGGTCTTCACCTGTTACCTCTAGCCTTTCGGTTGCTGGCTAAGGTATTTGCCTCCCTGATAGAGCCATTTTTTAGTCAAGGTCTCAAGAACAAAATGTCTGATGCAAAAATATCACTCACAAATAAATTAAGGGTTATGCTGCTAAATGCTAGGAGTTTAAATCAGAAACTGCAGTCTCTGGAAGCACTCCTCTCCCTGGAGGATGTTGACATCTGTGCAGTCTCAGAAACTTGGTTCAGGGGAGCAGAGAGTACCCCGGCCTTGCAATGCTACAATGCTTTTCATACTTTCAGACCACAAAATGATCATGTGAGAACCAGAGGAGGAGGAGGAGGAACTATCTTTATCAAAGATAAATACATCTCTAGACTGGTTAGACAGGAAAACTCCATGGAGTTACTCCATGTTCAACTAACTGTGGGTAAGACCCCCCTTCAACTTATCGTTAGCTGTAGGCCTCCTTCAATGAACCAAGATACCTATGTTGCTTATTTGGACCTACTTGAGTCAATCAAATTACAACCAAACACTCCAGTCATGGGCAATTTTATCTATCCCTCCATTGACTGGGAAAATTAGACAAGTACCAACATGCTCACACAAAGGTTCCTAGGCTTTGTTAACACTAATGCCCTGGAGCAAATAGCATGCAGCCCCACAAGGGGCTCAAATATTTTCGACCTGGTCCTCACCAACATGGGTGACCATTGCACCACCACAAGTACAGGACACTCACTAGTTAAATCGGATCACAAATCAGTCACATTTGAAGTAGTTATAACACCACTTATGTGAAATCAAGCTAAAAAGTTTCACCAACGCTAATTATACCCTCCTAAGGGATGGCATAAACAACTTCCAAGCTCTTGTCGCAGATGACATTGACAGCTATACTAAGGTATACACAAATGCCCCGTACACACACTTATACAAATGTATTGACACAGCTGTACCTGATAGGATTAAAACAAGATCCTCAAGAGAAAACAAGCCTCCCTGGTGGACATCTAACATTAATAAGTTATACAACAAGAGGAAGAAGTTGCTGTACAAGAATAAAAAAGATAGGTCCCAGCACTGGAAGAACACCCTCCTCTGCTTGAACAAACAAATAAGACAACTTGTAAAATCCTCAAAGGTCAACTTCAAAAAAAAATTGGACATCCCACAAAAGGGCTTCACTGAGACAGATGCCTGGTGTCAAATCTATGGCCTTAAGCTCAATGCCAAAAAGTGCATTGTCATCCCCTTTGGTAAAAACTCTGCATCCATGAGCTACCACATAGGTGGTAGTCAACTTAAGAGACCTTGGGACACAGGTGGACAGTAGTCTCTCCTTTGATAATCACATTGCCACAGTAGGAAGGAAATCCTTATATGTGGCACACCTCATCACAAAAGGTTTCTCATCCAGGAAAAAATAGGTCATTGTTCCCTTCTACTTGTCACTCATTAGATCCATTATAGAATACAACGCCCATTTTGGTATGTACCTCACAAGACATCTACAACAACTGGAAAGGTCACAGAAATACCTCACAAAGAGAATTACTGGCCTCAAACAGATACCCTATGCAGACCGTCTCAAAAACCTCCAGCTTTACTCTGTCGCATATCGCCTACTCAGGGGCGATCTCTGCCTAACATACAAAGCTATGTCAAACCCACAGCTGTTGGACATGCTCCACTTAAAGAAATCCCAATCCCTCCGAGCTACATGCTCTAGGGACCTAAACCTTGTCACCACAATAAACAGAACATGCTGGAGGGATAGATTCCTGTCCCAGAGACTTCCCATACTCTGGAACAAACTACCTATCTATATCAAACAAAGCTCCTCATTAGAACTCTTCAAGAAAAATCTTGATGATTGGATGGGAAATAGGAAATTCACCCCGGAGATTAACTCTGTGGCTCTGCTCGGCAGGGGCACATGAAAATAATTTTCTTGGGTGGCGAAAGCCAGGGTACCTTTTTGGCTTGCCTTGTATAGGCCCTAAGTCCGATAGCCTAGTACTTACCTATGAACCTATGAACCTATTTAGCAACCATAGCAAAGGATACCCATAAGGCATTCTTTACCCATATCTGTAATCTAAAAGGTAGGACCCAGATGTGTGCTGAACTAGCTGTAGATGGCATTGCACACACTGATCCTGCAAAAATTGTTAACCTATTAGCTGAAAGGTTTGGCAAACATTTCACCACCTGTCCCATTCTAACATTCCGCAAAGCATTTCCTCTACATCCCCCCACCTAGCATTTCCAAAGACCAAGTCATTAATGTTCTCTCTAAGGCCAAAAACCCAGCCTCTATGGGACCAGATGGCATTCCAGGTTGCATTTTAAATGGTCTAAAACATGAGTTAGCACTCCATTTGGTACTCTCTTCAACCACAGTCTGAGTACTGGTTTTGTCTCTGCTGAATGGAAAACAGCAGCCATCATCCCCCTTCATAAAGGAGGTACAGCACCAGATTCTGAGAACTACAGACACATAAGCTTAACCAGCCATATCTTTAAGACTATGGAACTGTATAAATAAGGATATAGGTGATCTCCAAACCCATGATCCAACACAGTTTGGTTTGTCAAGGGCAGGTCATGCCTGTTAAACCTGGTGGACATCTTTGAAAATGTCACTAGATCTATAGATGAAGGCAAATCTGTGCATACAGCCTATCTTGACTTAGCTAAATCCTTCAACACAATCCCACATTCTGGCATCATTGATAAATGGGCTCAGTTGAATATCAACCCTTATGTTGTCAGGTGGGTTGCTAACTGGCTCACCGACAGACCACATTCAGTCAAAGTTGAAGACTTTACTTCAACCAGTAGACCTGTCAACAGTGGAGTTCCGCAGGGGTTATTGCTGGCTCCACTATTGTTTGGAATATACTTCTCAGAAGTTCAGGCTAAAACAGAGGGGCTATGGCTGACTAAGTTTGCTGATGACTGCAAATTAGGTGCAATCATTGAATCTCCAAACAATGTCAGTATACTTCACGAGGGACTTACACAAACCAATGACTGATGCCAAAGCCATGGACTCAAACTCAGTGCTAAAAATGCATTATCATCCCCTTTGGTAAAAACAATATTCCTGCAGACTATCATATAAATAATAATACCCTAAGTAACAACTCAGTAGAGAGAGACTTGGGAACACAAGTTGACTGTATCCTAAAATTTGACCACAATGTGTCTGCTGTGATAAGGAAGGCATTCTGCATTGTACACCTCATAGGAAAGCTATTGTCTCAAGGGTAAAAGAGGTCATAACTCCCCTGTACTCGACCCTTATCAGGCCAGTAATTGAATACAATGCTTCCTTTGGTATGTACCTTACCAGGCACTTGCAGCAACTTGAGAGACCTAAGAGATTTCTAACCAAGAAAAGTCAGGATCTCCACACGTCATACATTGACAAACCGAAGGCACTGTCACTGTACTCAGTAGTATACAGACTACTTAGAAGAGATTTGTGCCTGGCCTATAGAACAATCTCAGATCCAAACCTAATGGAAATGCTGCACATCCGCAAGTCAAATGTGACATGTCACCCCCTCCAGAGACCTTAGCCTGGCCCGTGATATAAATAGGACATGCTGGAAAGACAAATATGTCTCTCAGAGTCTGCCACTCCTCTGAAATAGGTTACCAGTTCACATCAGACAGAGTACCTCTATGACCCTCTTTAAGCTTAGCCTGGATGATTGGATGGGAAAACATACATTATTGCCAGTGATTTCACCTATGACCCTCCTAGATATGACAGTTGTTGCTAACAAAGATCTGAAGTTTAGCAAAGGTCCTCTATATTGGGTTTCTCTATTATTATATTGGGTACACATGGCTAGGCTTATAAAGACCTTTGGGTCAATAGCCAATGAACCTATGAACAAATTTTAATCTCATATAGACCTCTATATACCTTATAGACAGAAATACCAATAAACAAATGTATGCTTACTATGTGCAGGTGGGCTGGCAGTCTGCAATCCAGATGTACCTGTAGGTCAGGAAGGGAAAGGAAAGAAGACTGTTAAGAATTACAATGCAGATGAAACAAGAAAAAGAGAACAACCCCCTTCACAAGTTGAGATTAAAAATATTCTCATATAAAAATGTAGTGAACAGTTGGATTCCCTCCTTGACCATGTTATCTGACTCACAGCTAGTGCTGGCTATATATATATATATATATATATATATATATATATATATATATATATATATATATATATATATACACACACACACACATATATATATAGGTTCATAATTTAGTACTAAGCTAACCTCCCTTGAGAGCCATTTTAAGCCTAGCCAATTATCCCTTGTAAGATTTGAACCCTGCACCTTGTGTTTGTAAGGCAAACACCTTAGCATATATATATATATATATATATATATATATATAAATATATATATATATATATATATATATATATATATATATATATATATATATATATATATATATATATATATATATATATATATATATATTTAAGATATACTCACATAAAGATATAACAATGACACTTGTACTTTGCATACCTGAATGGTCTGTCTATCTGGATCTTTGACAGAGACAGGAACTCCTCTGTTTCATTTAGGAGTGGTTCAGTAGCAGAACCACCCTATGTAGCAATCTGGTCCCCAGCAATTGCAGCAGCATATAGTGGGCAGAGGTTATCATGTCACTTGCCTGTTCTGTGAGTAAGTTCCCCCATGCCCTACAACAGCAATCAACCACCTACTGCCATATCTTATCTCGGGCAGAGTGGTCACCTCTACCTTTCCCTAACAGAAAAGCTCCATGGTGACATAAGACCTGGATAATGACCTAATTTTCTGCATCAGTGTATCATAACTGGCAGGGCACTGATTTCTTCTTGGATGCATATCCTGTATGAGATGAAACAGAAAACACATATATAATTACATATGTAATACACAGGATGGCTGTGAACTCACTTATGTGTGAATGGATGTATCCATCATGCCCACAATTTAGAAGTTTATGTTCTGTATTACATACAAGTTGGACAGCCCCCTCCCCAAAAATAAATATTTCTAAATCAAATATTAACAACAGCCTATAACAGTTCTGTAATGCAGATAGCACAGGTTCAACTATGCAATACATTGCATCATTAACAACAATTCAAAATGCAATATTATAAATGTAAGACAAAACTATCATAAGTGCCATCCATACTGCTATGGAGGACAGTCAGGTAGAAGTCTACAAACATAACACATTTTAATTTCTTTTAACACAGGTAAGAATGCCAGACCTTCCTACAAAGATATAATATACTCATCTGCAATAACTATGCAAACACCAATTAAATGCAACCTAAAAAAAAAATGTCATGTAGAATTATTCAGCATATTCCAAAAGAAAGGGATAAAAGGGTTTGAAACCTGTTCACAGGTCATTTTACTGATGAGGTCATAATAAATTGCTACACTCATGGTCTAAGAATGAGTTGATGTGGGAAACTCAAGTAAGGTCAGTATTGACTAAAAGTGACATATAATTATATTTGCTTGTTTTATTGCTTATATTATGTTAGAAGTTATATTTCTTTAAATTGATAGGTATGTGTTCATTAATTGTATTTGATTGGGTAGCGGGTTATGTTTAAATACATTTGTGACCATTTCTGTTTCAATGGTCTGACAAAGCTCTATGTGAAAGCACTTACCTAATTGTAATAAAATAACTCTTTTTATAAATTCGAAGTGTTACTATTGTTTTCCGGTTTGCGGACTATTTATGATATTTACTGCTTTTTATCTTAACTATGTGTTTAGGACATGTATGTCTTGTGAAGTTTGCATGTATGTAACATACCCCAACCTGTATTACTCAGCTCATGCAACTGCATCCACGTGGAATCTATTTGTAAACATAAATATTAACTTTTACATAAAAATACATTCCCAGTACTAATTAAAATCCCACACATCCAGGCCTCTCTGAAGTGTATCTCCATTCATTATGAAATTAGTATTGCTCTAATTTCCATATTTAAAAGATAGTTCTCCGTGGCAATGTCAAATAATAAGTTAACTTTCAATTTTTGCATACTTTTTCCTATGAGTTTGCTTCCCAGCTAGTGCAACAATATTTTGACATTGTATAAGCACCATAACAATATGTCACAATTCATCCCCTATCTCCTTCCAAACTGCAAGGATTAAAAGCTGTACTATTAAGCATTCCATTGTTGAACATTGGAACTTGTGTCAATAGGTTGAGCATCGCACATGGCAAAGCTCAATGCCATGCTTCACACCTGTACTGTTATTTGATATAAGTAGTACTAGTGTGTCTGACAAGAAATCCTTCTGCTTTTAGTTGTGCAAATGTAGCTGGCAAGGCTATGCATATTTGCACACAGCCAGTTACCCATGAGATCTGAAATGGGAACCAGTTAAGACATATTTTGTTAGTCTGACATTTGCAGACATGGCTGGTGAGGGAGAGAATGCTGCTAAATTTAGAGCACAAAGGTGATCTTTGAGGAGTCCAGGATATTTGTGGTACTCCTCATGAAGTGCTACAGCCATAAGCTGATGCAGAAGGATTATACTGGATCTCTGTATAAGGCTCAGGCTTGGAATAGCTTACCCAAAGCTGTGTCTAATGTCTTTGCCATTCCACTTATTGGGGAACAATGTCATCACCACTATAGTGACCTTAAGAAGCACAAGCAGGACCTCCTAAATAGATGATAGGCTGAATTTAAAACTATGAACACCTTTCAGTTGTGTAAGAATAGTGACCCATCACCTGTCTATGATATGGCATTAATGATTCATTCAGCCAACTCAAGCATTCATTATACTTTTATGTATATTTCTTTTCTTTCTGTACTATATAGCTACAGAAGAAATAGCTGTGATGGAGGTGCATCATTGGAGAGTAACTTGCCACAGGGAGGTACAAGGTAAGTATGACTCTGGTGCAAACTCAAGCCAGAAATTATTCACTCAGTGGCTAGCATCTTGAGCAGGCATACCTCAACCTTCATTTCACGCATGCATACATTCCCCAATAACTATTGCTTCTTGCATTAGGCAATGATAACACCAGCTTAACTGTGTGTGGGCTCAATACCCAGAAGCAGCATTTGTTTTTTATTGCCGTATAAGTATCCATAACAAATTGGCAACAATAATATGTCAGGAAGAATTCAATTATGGAAATAGAAATTATCACATCTGAATGCATATTTTCTATCTGCCGTAGGGAAATAAAGGCTGCTCATTGTTATATCATAGCAGTAAGATTTGTTTATTTTATGACACCCTAACACCTAGCCATTATATATGGATGTGGCAAAGGCACACAATGGTAAATTATTACATTTTTTATGCATTGAAAAAGTTTATTGAAAAATACAGTGTTGTGACATGCTGTGTATCTAATTATCTCTTTTTTTGTCTCCTCCATCCTGTCTCATGCATTTTTGGGATGTGGAGTTATAACTTATTAATAATCTGCTGTTTGCATTCCATTGTGCTGAAAAATAAATGAAAGAAGTAGATCTACTGCAGCTCAGCCCATCATACCTCCACAGGTGACAGCACACACAACCAGTACCTCTGGTTCATAACTTGTCATTGTTGCCTATACAAACCTGCCCTACCTGCTCCAGCTGCATCAGATAGCTCTGCCTGGCTGCTGGTCCAGTGATAACCTCTAAGAGCAGTACCAGTGGAGGTGGTGATTTTCTCACCCAGCAGGAGCTGACAGGACTGGTGGAGGATATCATGTAGAGGGACATTCATGTACATACTGGCAGGGTTGAAATGGTCCAGCTTCAGACTGTAAAGATGATGCCATGTCTTGCAGTGACCCAGATTGCTGCTTTAGGAGACAATGATGACAGTTCTGAGGGTAGAGAATAGACCCTCACTGTCTCAAGCTGGATATGAATGCTCCTCTGATGTCCCCTACCTATCCCCAATCATGATGTCCCCTATCACCATCCCTGCCTGTCTTGTATGTCCTGTATGCCTGCACATGTTTCCTAACCTATACTACCTACCTACCTGATCCTCTTATTCATAAGCACCTTTCTCAATATTTCTCTCTCTCTCTAAAAAAATAAAAATAAAAGAAATGGGCACCTATCCCACATTGGTCTCCAAACTTAGCTTTCCACTTTACTTATGTATCATCTTGACATACTTGAGTTGGTCCAGTTGGCCATGCAACAATATTATGTTGTCCCCCATCACTGGTATGGCTCATAAGTTCATAGATGTATCCTTTGCTAATGACAACAATGGCCCTTTTAAGCTTGGTCATGCATACCAAATCTCTGACAAGTTATGTTACCCTTGATAAGTGTAAACAGGGACTTGGGAGATGAAACATGCACAACCAGGGGCCTGGCGGATGAACCATTTACAGGCTGCCTGTGTCCATTAGAGATATATGTGCCAAACCACAGATGAATTTCCAGATCCCCATCCAGTTGTTCAAGTTACACTTGAATTCAGTTAAGTAGGAACTTTGCTTCATATAGATGGGGAGCCTATGCCAGAGAAAGGGTAGTCTCTGAGCTACATACCAGTCTCTCTAGCAGGTCCTATTTATATCACAGGCAAGTTTTAAGTCTTTACAATGGGTAATTTTGGTACTGTTTGTTTTGTGGATATGCAGGAGGTCCACCAGGGTAGTGTCTGACAATAACCTGTATGCTAGGCATAAATCTCCCCTCAACAGCCTGTAGGAGGTATGACTATTGCTGTTCTCCATTCATGGGGCACAAGGCCTGTTTGAATGCTACAGTTAAAAAGCAATTCCAGGGGGCATGATGGCTCATGCTTCATGCTATCTAGAAGGCATCCTGTGATAATTTCTGGACCCATGGATGCAGTCTTCTTGGTCTTTAAGAGAGCATCAAGGACCTGTTCCCTAGTGATTGTAGGGGGAGTCATATCTGATGGTACCTCCTCTACATATACAACATTTCATTCACACATCATTTAAAGAGTGCAAGACATCTTTTGTCAAAACATTGCAACAGGGAAAGTTAATAAGCCCACCTTATCCTGCTTGTGTTTCCATGCTTGTAGCACTCTCCTAATCATTATTTCTATTGTACAAAGCATGATGGACTAATGCAGATTTATAAGAAAGAGTAAGAAACCATACAGATATTCCTACATGACACACAAAACATTGTTTTTATTCCTCTCTGCATCTGTCTGTCTCTCTCTCTCTCTATTTACCCCATTATCCTTCAGTAAGTTGTCACTTGTCACAGTTCAGTTGTGTTATATAAATGCTGTGAAGTAGTAATCCCTTTTTTGGTATGATGAGCTAATGCTCACATGTAAAGATAGATTTTCTAAACTACTTTCAATGGTTCTCATCTAGTCATTATGTAAGTGTTACTGTTTTTTATACTATTATGAATCATCATTAGCTTTTTTGTCATAAGCTACTTGGTTCCTTCCTCTATCTCCCTGTCGATGTATCGTCTCCCCTCTGTATCATTATTCTTCCACCTCTGCATTTGCGCAGTGTGTGTGGTGATGAGCAACAAATGCAAATAAGGTAAAATACAAGTAGACACGTTGTGGCAATAGCTTATGCTTTTATTGGATTCTGCCACATTAGTCAGTTGTGCTTCATGCTGCTGGGCTTAGCTATGTATATAAAGTTAAATGTACTTTTCAATAAGCTGAACAGCTGGATGTACAGATAACAGTGGTCAATAGAACATTAAAGATAAGTGCATATATTCATGTTTGCTGAACTTTACTGTCAAATATGAACTATCAAAAGTATGACTTCCTACATAGTGTGCTTGGATAATACTTAGGTTTTACAATTTTTCTTGCATTGCTCTAAAGGTTCAAATCCATATGGATGAAGAAAATGTTTTAGAATGTTTTGTCTGAATCCTGTGGCTGTAAATGCTGACTACACCTTTCCCTAGCACATTATTATCCTGCTGAAATATTAAGGTGTCTGCTTCTTATTGTGATGCCTGTGTTGTACTGATCTTTATGTGAATGCTGGCAGAGAGCAACATAGAGTATTGCTATTTCACATTCTAAATTCAACATTTCAGGATATGATTACATCTGTGTTAATACTTCACCATCAGCAGGGCAATTCAGCTTGACAGCAGTGCACTCAAAGAGTAACAAAAAAAAATAGAAAATCACATAATTATTGATTTACATCACACAACATTTCTTTGTCTGTATTACTTTTTCCAGTAGATGATCTTAATTTCAGAATGATGGTGACTCAATTAGCTCAGTCATTTAAAGTATATCTGCTCTACAGTGTTTCCACTTGCAACTAGGTTACAAGATTGGTTAACCTATTTTCATATTATCTGTCACTGTTATTCTGCAGTTCACTGTCTTATGTATGTCTTGCATGTTTATCTTGGCAATGTACATAGTGCAGGTATAAACCACTACAAGTGTGCAATCATCCCTACATGAAGTTGCAAGAAAGTTTGGTTATTAATCCATTGGTGTACAACAGCAAATGCATATGGCATCCCTTAATGTGAAACATGTCAATGTCCCTCACAGTAATGCACTGTACATGAAGGACGATATTTATATTTTAGTAGAGAATTATGTAATCACATGTGACAATTATACTGGTGTTACATTGTACTGTGCACACATATGCATTTGTTACACAACCTGTGATGCACAGCACCATCTGTTTCAAGCAGTGGATTTCAAGAAGTTCAAATGCCCTATTTCACATTGTTAGTCAGTCCTTTCCTGTGGTAAGTACAGTGTTATTTAGATTGTATAAATAGATAGGTAGGATGTTCAATGCTCAGCATGGAAAATGTGTATGTGTGTGGATGTGCGTGTGTGAGAATGTGTGTAACACTTGGCTGTCTCCACGTCCCTTGTGGAGAATGCATTTAAATGTGCACACAGCTTCCTGATATATATATATATATATATATATATATATATATATATATATATATATATATATATATATATTTATTTATTTATTTTTTACAGAAACATCCTCTCTGAAACACACTGATGAGGTCATCATTATAAAAGTGCACTCTCTCCCCTTAAGAGTCAGACCTCTCCTGTGGCACTTTCAATTCATGTTTTTCTTCATTCTGTAACTAGATAGGAGGGAAGTTCAGTGAGCAATAAGGGAACTTGTGTGTGTGTGTGTGTGTGTGTGTGTGTGTGTGTGTGTGTGTGTGTGTGTGTGTGTATCTATCTATATATATATATATATATATATATATATATATATATATATATATATATATATATATATATATATATATATATATATATGTGTGGGGATGTTTGCAGTGTAGTGAGCATATGCTCACTCAACGTCTACTCTGGATAAACTGCTAGATGACTCCACCATCCCTTAATCCCACCTTTCATAACCACAACTTCTTTGCAACACAAGGGTATAGCTAGGCATAATGTTTGTGCTCTACTGATTACAATTTTCTATACCTTATTTAAAGAAATGATGGCTTTTTAGGCTATATTATGTCCACAACTGTCTAAATTAAGTTTTCCAATAAGAGTCTCATAAACTAAAAAAAATATCAATTTCATGTTTTTAGAGGGAAAGTGATACAACCATTAAAGTGTGGGTTGTTTCAGTTATTTCAAAGGGCAGGTGGTTTGTGGGGCAGCAATAAGAGCACATGGTTACAAAATTATCATTTTTGCCTTTACTTCTGGTTCAACACACTGATGAAGTTATTCTTTCTAAAGTGAACTGTTGCAGACTTATCCTGTGGTGCTTGCATTTTTTACTCTATTCTCTAGAATGTGTAAATATATAAGTAGGAGGTTTAAATAAAGCAGGGATTAACTTCTACAACTGTGTGAGTGGCTGTAAATTAATTCAGGATTGGTTTACACACATTTTGCAGTGGCAACTTTTACAACCCTAGATGGCTGTACAAGTCATTTTACCACACACATCTCCTTGCAATACACTGCTGATGTCTTCCATTCATAAATGCTGTATGCCTTACTTGTACACATAATTCTCCTGTGGCATGGACTGCAAATAATGTACTGTCTGAATTGCTTAAACACTTTTATGTACAATTCCACTTATGAGATGGATTTACATTGGCACAGTGTTACACTAGCAAATCCTGCCATCCCCAGGGCAAATAACTTTTTGGCCACATAGTGAATACATAATGGTACCATAACTGCAGTATTTCATAGTCAGAGTGTGAATTCTCCTGTGTTGTATGACTTTGATATTGTGCTTTGTACATTGTGTATAGGCCATCATCTGTAATGTTTATTCTGTAAATTGTATTTTCTCTAATAATCACTGTGAAGACTATTCTCTGCAAAATCTAATTTTTTTCATTTGTCTCTTTCTCTCTCTCTCTCTCTATATATATATATATAATGCTGAGACCACATCACATAAATTCCAAAAACTGGACACCTTACTTACCCGACAGACATATAAACAAAACAACTAAACCCTGACTTATCCCCATTCAATGAAGTAAGCACAGCAGACATGAACAACATTGTAAAAGGAAACTAAAACAGCTCAAGCCAAACTACCTACTTGCCCTCACCAACCAATAAATCCAAATCCTTAAAAAATTACACTGAATATTCATGATGGTCTGTATACCACCGACATGAATATTCATAACAAACACTTGAATTAACCAAAACTATGTAGCTTCAACTTTAATCTTTTTGCAGGGGGGGACTGCACACACCTGCACCCCCACCACGGGGGTACCAACTCTGAGATTGCACTACAGCATGTACATGAGCAGATTTCCTGTTCTGCTCAGCTTGGACTGTTGGACATTCACACGTTCAGTCTTCTGAACATCAGTATTAGGAAGTTTCACTGCACACACCTGCACCCCCCACACACACACACAAACAGGGGCTACCAACTCTGAGATCACACTACAGCATGCACATGAGCAGATTTCCTGTTCCGCTCAGCATGGACTGTTGGACATTCACAAGTTCAGTCTTCTGAACATCAGTATTGTGAAGTTTCACTTATGTGAAACTTAATGTTTCTGGTCTCGGAGTACTAACATTTTGTAGTGTGCATGTCCTAGATTACTTTTCCTCATTTCAACTACTTTTTCTTGTTTTTTTTTTTTTCATGTTTTTGTTTGGGGGGTAGCAATGTTTGCATGCTGTGCTGATTTCTGCAAACACGGGAAAAGGAGAAAAATGAATGTCAGGTTTGGCTGTGCTTATCTCATTTGTGAGAAATGTGGCAGTGTGCAAACTGGATTAGTGGCCCAGCCAAGAAGCAGACAGAATGCCTGCAGAATACCTGCAAACATGGCATCTGTAAAAGGGCAAAGGTAAAAAACAATACATTATTGCAATTTTTGTTTTCCATCTCACAACTGCACTTAGCAGTGCTGAGCAGTGGTTAGCCATCAAACACCGTAGACAGCACTCAGACAACCAATAACTGAATCCAGATACATTCATCTAATTCTGTTGGGCACAGCTCAAACACACAAAGTGGTGTTGCATGGCAGTTAACGCAGAGACCTTAAGGATGATTAAAAAATTAGGGAAGGTCATATAACTAGCCTTGTGGCATCAGGTGTAAGTGTCGAACTAGAGGACAGATGGTCCTGGGTTCTAGTCCAGGGGGTGTCAAACTCTTCTTACTGTTGTGACAATGCAGTTTATAGCAATGAACTGAAAAATCAAGAAGTGTTATTTCAACATTCTTGTGACAACAGGTGTAAGTGTAGGACTGCCATACACATGACCCTGGGTTTTAACACAGCATATTCCTTACACTTTTACTGTTGTTCCTCTTCCCATTATATTCATTCTTACTAATAACACTTTAGCTAATGGAGCTGATATGAATTATATGCATGCAGGATGAGACACCGTTATTATGTTTTCAGATGTATGACTGTTTACTATATTTCTGTTAAGTAAAATTCCACTATCTGGACTTGCATGGGCTTTACAATAATGTAAGACACATACACGACTGGATCTATATCCACTAACCTTGCCAGGTCACACACATACATGTGCAACTGCTCAAAGTGTCACCTGTATTTATGTATGACTCCAGACTATGTCTGAGCAGCACTTCTTCTGTGGCAAAGATGGAAAATCAATGCTGTGGAAGAAAATGTTTTGTCCCTTATGCCTAGGTTTGAATCCCACAGTGTGAAAATCAATTTTCCTCAGTGTATAAAGGTAAAAAGAAATGTATCAGGTCATTACATTTATGCTTCCAGGGCATGTCTGCAAACTTAACTCACCTAACGGTTACCTTCCAATTTCCAGTATATATTTCTAAGTACATCAGTAGACACTCCTGAAACTAAGGCCAAGTGTCAGATTAACCCTCCAGTTTCAATTATTTAATTATTCCCTCCTTGCAATGCTCTACACTGTTTAGCATCGTGCAAACATGTTTGGCATCGTTGCTCAGGTTTTCACACTGCCAGTAAATGTGATAACTGGAGTTATTGGGAAAGCATCACTTTCCATTGCTCTAGATCAGCTCATAGACATGGCTGGCATTGGAGAAGAAGGTGCCAAGTTTTGGGCACAGAGATGGGGTGTCCAGGAGTCCAGGATATTTATTGGACTCCTGGTAAAGCACCACAGCAATATGGTTCTGCAGGGGGACTATTCTGGCTTCCAGTACAAGTCTGAGGCATGGAATAGTTTGACCCAGGCTGTATCCAGTGCCACTGATATCCCACACACTGGAGAGCAATGTAGGCATCATTTTAATGACCAATACTGGAGAAAGATGGATACTCTCATCCGTTGGTTACATGAGTTTGAGACTGCAGACATCCCACAGTTGTGTAAGTATGACATTAAGAAAGTACTTGTTAAGACTTAGAAAGGTAAATATATGCAAGACTGGTATGCATAATGCTCTTCTCTTCTTTTCTGTTCTTTCTCCAGCTCCCACTGAACATGAGTTCAATTGGCAGGCTCACGTTGCTTGATTGGAAAGACTGAGGGAAGAAAGTGACATGTATTCAGCAGAAGATAAATGTTATTGTAGCTTTAAAAGTTAAAGATAGCCTTTCTGGTCTTGAAATGTTATTGTAGCTTTAAAAGTTAAAGATAGCCTTTCTGGTCTTTCATACGGTTGTATCAAATTGAACATGCATATCCCAACTATAAAAGTAAGTATGCATGCATTAGTCTGTAGCATAAACCAATTATAAAAGTCCACTATTAGACTCTAATCAGAGATTGCGGATTCAAATACCACAATTCACAACTAAATAATACTGTTATTTCTTCAATGCTATTTACCTTAAATTAAAAACGTTATACCAGTGGCACAAATGCCCTGCTTTAAACTTTAATCTATATAATTGGAGCACGCATATGTGCAATATATGCACATTTATGCACATTTCAAGGATTACTTTCAGCAATTTGTAGTACAGTGTGTATCTGTTAGGATGTATACTTAAATATAATACTTCCGATAAAAGAGTTGTATAATTGAGCTAATGCATGTCGCATTTGATGGTGCTAATATTATCTCTTTTTTCTCTCATCCCAACCCTTATCTCTCTTTTTTATTTTCTATTATGTGTTGTTAAAATGTCTCCATGTCATCCCTGTGTACTACATCACTAAATGTTACACAGTACAGCAAGGCAGGCTAGCCCTACTGGAGCAGGACTGCCCCCTCTCCACTTGCTCCAAAACTGATGCCCAGAACATCTGGAGCCAATCTGACAGCAGTGCTGCTATTGCCCCTGCACTACCTATGCCCTCAGGTAGTACTGCCCTGGAAGCTGATGCAGTGGTACCTTCCAGGAGCAATGGTGGAGGCGGTGATTTCATCACCTGCAGGGAGATGCCAGGAATAGTGCATAGGGTCATGCACCTCACCATTGGTGCACATGTACACCTGATGGAGAAGCTGCTCTTCCTCATGGCCCATAGGAGGAGATGGTGTGAAGCACTCCAGCTGTCAGCAGTAATGGGACAGTGATGACAGTCCAGTTGGTGAAGACTTGATTCTCACTGTTTCCAAGCTTGACAGGCATGATCCTGGGTTGTCCCCTCTGTCAGTCCAATCATGGTGTCCCCCGCCTTTTGTGTCCGTCACTGTCCCTGTCTCTTGTCTTGTTTGTTTGTATTTGCTTCCTGACCTACCCAACTTACCTCACCCAGACATATTTAAGTGCCTTACCCAGCAGTTCAATCTTACTAAAATTAAAAAAAAATGTGCACCTGTCCCACAAAAAAAAAATTCCCATACATAGCTCTCCATTTAACACACGTGTCTTCTTGACACATTTGATTCAGTCTAACTGTCAATACAACATGGTTACATTGTTGGCACCCCTCTCTCTGGAAGTGAGTCTAAATTCAGCTAATATTCTGCACATATGATCACTTTTTACTGCTGAAGAAATGGATAGCTATGGTTCTTTCATATCGCCCTCCTGCACATTCCTGTATTGCTTTCCCCTTCTTCTTCACCCCCTACTTGCTCCCCATTTCACCACTTCTCTGCCTACCCCATTTTAACACCTATAATTTGGTCAAAAAATAGAATAACAGACACAAAACGCATAAGTATCAGAAAAAGCAATGGAGCCCTTCACTTTTTGGCCTCTGTGTTTGTGTAGAGTTTCGCATTGCACAGCAATGCCAAATGACAGTGAGCAGTAGTACAATGCTGCTATCTCAGCCCATTCTCGCTTAACCTCACTGCACTATGACAACATACAGCAACACACGTACTATAAAGAGTTAATGGAATTTCCTTATCATTGTTTATTTGAAAGTATTTAAAAGTATTAACATTACTATCATAGTTTGTTTACTAAGACTAAATACCTTGGTAAACATCCACATATGTTACTTTTGTAATCCTATATTGCACTAGAGGTCTTTTGTTGAACCTAATGTACCAAATATTTGTGTTATTGTTCTGCTGCTGTTGCGAATGTATTGTAAAAAACTTTCTTGTGAAGCTTTTCTCCCAGGGCCTCCACTGAAAATGGGCTTATCTAGGCCCAGTGGACCTTCCTGGTAAACAAATCCAAATAAATAAATAAATTAGATACACCTGGATTCAAACCCAGTATCATCTGGGCTCAAAAAGAAATATGCCGATGCAATTACATTTACTGTAACAGAGTTAGTTAAGCAACAGGTGTGATTCATAGACTCAGTACTAACTCTCAGTCTTTAGCAGTGCAGGTAGCATTTGCTTACTTCTTAACTATGCGCAAACAGGGCAAGTATTGGCAATGTGTATCTCACATGTGCAAATACTTTGCCAGCCATTGCACAAACCCATTGCTCCCAACACTATTGAAAAGTAAATATTATTATGTATTACTGCTGTTTACTTTCCATTTCCTGTCTATGACAAGAAATTACATGTGGAAATATAAAAAACTGAAGGCCTCATCTAATTTTATAGGTTCATAGGTTCATAGGTAGGTACTAGGCTATCGGCCCAAGGGCCTACGTAAGCCTAGCCAACAAGGTTCCCTGGCTTATGCCACCCAATAAAGTTATTTTCCTGTGCCACTGTCAAGCAGAAGCACAGAAGTGATCATTGGGTGTATTTCCTATTTCCCATCCACTCATCAAGATTTTTCTTGAAGAGTGCTAATGAAGAACTTTGCTTGACATAGATGGGTAGGGAAGTCTCTGGGACATGAATCTATCCCTCCAGCATGTCCTGCTTATTGTGGTGACAAGGTTTAGGTCCCTATAGCATGTAGCTCGGAGAGACTGGGATTTCTTTAGGTGTAGCATGTCCAACATCTTTGGGTTTGACATAGCTTTATATGTTAGGCAGAGATCACCTCTGAGAAGGCAATATGCTATGGAGTAAAGCTGGAGTTTTTTGAGGCGGTCAGTGTAGGGCATTTGTTTGAGGCCAGTAATCCTCTTTGTGAGGTACTTCTGTGGCCTTTCCAGCTGCTGCAGATGTCTTGTGAGGTACATTCCAAAAGAGGCGTTGTACTCAATAATGGGTCTAATGTGTATCAAGTAGAGGGGAACAATGACCTCTTTTTTCCTGGATGATACCCTATTATGATGAGGTGTGCCACATAGAAGGACGTCCTGACTACTGTGGCAATGTGACTATCACAGGAGAGACTACTGTCCACCTGGATCATATGTCACATATGTACAATGCAGCCATGTGCTGGCTCCCTCCAACCACTGCAATCCTGATGTCTCAGTACTTTTATCACACATATATCATGTACACTACAGAGATTTATGGCACAGGTTGTATGGTATGAAATGCACTTCAATCTATTAATATGCAGAACTATTGAACCCATAAGCCTAAAAAGCCTTATTTGCAAGACTAGGGAAGGGATCAGTATGGTCATTATCCACAGGGATATATGTGACTTTCAACACACTTGACCCAACCAATTTTGGTTTTGTCAAGGGTAGAGCTAGCTTATTAAATCTAGTGAAAATCTCTGATACTGACCCCAAAAACCTGGATGACGGATAACAGGACATGCTACCTATTTTGAGTTATCCAAGGTCTTTGACACTCTCTTCCATTCAGGTAAGATGAGGAAAATCTCCCATCTGGGGGTTAATCCATACATTACTGGATGGATAGCCAACTGGCTCACCTACAGAAGGCACACTGTCAAAGTTGGGGACTGCACCTCCACCACTAGACCACTTATCAGTGGAATACCACAAGGATCTGTGCTGGGCCCTCAACTGTTTGGTAACTATTTTTCTGAATTCAAGGAAAAGGTAGGAGGCCTGTGGCTTACCAAGATTGCAGATTATTGTCAACTGGATGCAGTCATATACAGTCCCCCAACTATGTTAACATATTACAGAAGGGGCTGACTCAGACAAATGATTGGTGCCAAACTCATGGACTGAACCTTAAAGCAAAAAATGTCTAATTGTACCCTTTGGAAATTAAGTACCCCTGCTAATTATGATATATATAGCACTCCTTTAAGCTCAAACACAGTGTTTCAAGACTTAGGAACACATGGTGATAGCAATCTACACTTCGATCACTATGTCTCCATAGTGGTGAGACACACATTCTACATTGTGCACCTCATAAATAAGGCCATCACATCCAAGAACAGGGATCTGCTGTAGTCTACCATTATTAGTCCACTAATTGAGTACCATGCTCTTTTCTGTCTGTACCTTACCAGACACCTGCATCAAGTGGAGAAAACACAGAGGATCGTGATTGTGAGAATCCAGGTTCTCCAAAAGATGACATGTATGGAAAGACTAAAAGACCTGTCACTGTACTCAGTATCATGCAGGCTGCTGATAGGTGAACTTTGCCTGGCCTACAGAGCAGTCTCAGACTCTGCCCTACTGGAAATTCTGTACATCTGCAAATCAAATGTGACAAGAATAACTTGCAGCCTAGCCTGTGAAATAAACAGCACTTGCTGGGGTGACAGATATATCTCTCACTGATTGCCACTCCCCTGTGATAGGCTCCCACCACATATGAAGCAGTGCTTCTCAATGATCCTATTCAAGAGCAACCTTGACAACTTGATGGGTGATTGTAAATTCACCCCTAGGGTGACACCTATTTCCCTCATGGACAGGGCCATTCAGTGCTTATCACAAAATTTCTCTGCTAACAATGACCATCTAACTATGCTCAATAAGGGTACTTGTGTTTTTACATGGCTAGTCTTGTAAATGCCTTAGGGTAATTAGGCTAGTAAAACCTTCTATGAACCTACGAAGGTGAAATTATGCAGGCTTCCCAACGTCTTCTCTCCAGCATGCCCTGCTGATGTCATCCACTATGTTGACCTGCAGTCTTGTAAAAGACAGACTAAAGTACTGAGTTCTGTAGTCTGTCTACTTAGGTAGGGGTTCTGTTCTCACTGCTGTCAAGTGTATGTTTGTGTGTGTGTGTGTGTGTGTGTGTGTGTGTGTGTGTGTGTGTGTGTGTGTGTGTGTGTGTGTCTGTGTGTGTGTATACATGTGTCTGGACAGAAGAGCAGAAGAATGTATTCTGCAGTTACCACTCCAATCCCATGGACTGACAAGTATTTTGATACTTACACATCCATACACATCCATTTCATGCAGGTCTCCTAACATTTTCTCTCTAACATGGTCTACTGATGTCATCCACTATAAGTTGTCCTGCAGTGTTGTCTAAGTCAGACTTCTGTCATGGTGCTTGTGTAAAGCACTGAGTTCTGTAGTCTGTGTACTTAGATAAGTATGAGTTCTTTTCTCACTGTAATCGACTGTGTGTGTGTGTGTGTGTGTGTGTGTGTGTGTGTGTGTGTGTGTGTGTGTGTGTGTGTGTGTGTGTGTGTGTGTCTAGCTACAAGAGCAGAAGTGTGTATCATACAGTTCCTGCTGCAATCCCACAGATCGACAGTATTTTGATATTTGCACATGCCTACACCTCCATTTGTTGCAGGCCTCCCAACATTTTCTCTTCAACATGTCCTGCTGATGTCATCTACTGTAAGTTGACCTGCAGCCTTGTAAAACTCAGACTTGAGTTGTGGCACTTGCATAAATTACTGAGTTTTGTTGTCTCTGTACTTAGATAGGGAGGGGTTCTAGTCTCAATGGAGTCAACTCAGGGGTGTGTGTGTGTGTGTGTGTGTGTGTGTGTGTGTGTGTGTGTGTGTGTGTGTGTGTGTGTGTGTGTGTGTGTGTGCGCGCGCATGTGTGTGCACTTGCTTTACAATTACAAAGAGCTACACTACTGAGACACTCTAAGCCAGACTTGAGCTGAGTCACTTGTGTAAAGTACTGAGTTCTGTAGTCTGCATACTTAGATAGGTAAGGGTTCTATTATCACTGCAGTCAACTCATGTGTGTGCGTTCACTTTCATAAAAAAATTAATCTCTGTGGCACATCCTATAACTGTGTAAATATTACACATAGCCTTTTACACCAGCATGTGGGACACTGTTATTAATATATTCTCCTTAGCAGACTCTGCTGATGTCATCACCTATAAAGTGCTGTCTGAGACACATGTCAGACTTGAGGTGTGACAGTTGCCTAAAGTACAGAGTTCTGTAGTCTGTATACTTAGATAGGTAGGTGTTCTATTCTCACTGCAGTCAATTGTGTGTGTGTGTGTGTGTGTGTGTGTGTGTGTGTGTGTGTGTGTGTGTGTGTGTGTGTGTGTGTGTGTGTGTGTGTGTGTGTGTGTGTGTGTTTGTGCTCTTGCTTGACATTACAGAGAGCCTTTTGCACCAGCATGTGGGACACTATTACCATATTCTCTTCAACAGACAATGGTGATGGATGTGCACTATTCCCATCAGAGCAGGGCCAGAGACTGGCCTGGAAGAGAGGCAGAAATCATCTCATCCTATACAATACTGATTACAGTGACATGGCTTTCAGTCTCTCCACATACATCATGGCATGGTTTGTAGGCCCTGTGTTTTCTTGTTGAGAAACCGCTGTATTCTCTTCAGTTGCTGCATGTGTCTGGTGAGGTACATGCAAAAGAGAGCATTATATTCTATTAATGTTCTGATGAGCTTCAAGTACAGTGCTGTAATATAATCCTAAGATCTGAATATGATGGAATGACTTATGATGTGCACAACATCAGCTTTCAATAACAGTGTGGACAGTTGGTGGTTGAAGTTCAGACTGCTAGCTATATCTGTTCTCAGTGACTGCATCACTAGGTTTCAGCATAGTGGAACTATTATCAATGCTGTAATTAGCAGTGAATTCCAGTTTTCAAATGACAACATAAAGACACATTTTTGCATTAATTTGTAGACCGTGTGGCTTTGTCAGCAACCATTTTTCGGTGTAAGTCCCTCCTGTATATATCATTATAGGTGGACTCAATGATTGCATGCAGTATGTAAGAATTAGCAAATGCAATAAGCCAAAGGCCATATACTATAGCCTGAACTGTTGAAAAATAGATTCCAAACAGTAAAGGGCCAGGCACAGATCCCTTGAGTGTAGCAATGGTGACAGCTTAACTGGTACAGGTTGAGTCACCAACATTCACAGTATGTGTTCTGTCCATGAGCCAATTGGTTACCTATCTAGTGACATAAGGATTAATCCCTAGCTGGGAGAGTTTCTCAATTATACCTGCATGGGAGATTGTGTTCAAACCCTAGGCCAAATCAGGATAGGCAGTATGCAGTATCCACTGTCTTACCTTCATCCAGGCCTATCACACATAACTAATGGCTGTGACATCACAGATTGCATATCATGTGACTCAGCATATACACCTTCCTGACACAGTTGAATACACACTTCAGCACACCTCCACACAGACTGTTCCTGTAGACGGGTGTACATCAACTTGCATCCATCTGAGTTTGGGGGGTGGCAACACCCAATGCATGCATGTATAGACTCATGCTGACTTTCCTCATCTGAGAGGTAGACCAATGTGTCATCATAAACCTTTTCTAAATTGACATTAGTAATAACCTGGGTGTGTGAGTTGTTAATGTTACATCATATGCATTACATCTGTTAGATGTCCTCAAAGAAGCCATTGAGGGCATGCATAATGACAATATTATCATTATTTTGAACTTGACAAGCCCAAGGCATTTAACACAAATCCAAACTGAGGCATTCACTCAATACTGTCAGATGTGGCCAGAAACACCTATATCACCAAATGAAGAGAACCACTGTATCAAACACACTGCATGTAAATATGTTGGAATGTGTGAGTTGACCTATATCTCAAGTCCAGTGATCAGGTCCGTACAACAGTGCTGTCTGCTAGGCCCTTTCCTGTCCATTATTAAAGTCACAGACATCATGAATGACATAGACATCCTGTGTCCAAACAGCTGTCTGAAGGACTACAGATTGTGGGCAATCATTGACTCCCACTGTGATATTAGTATAATACAAACGGTATCAACACACACCAAAGATTGTCGCCACAGCCACAACAACACCTGCAATGACACAGAAAGATGGGGTATTTGTTATGTGAGATAAAGCAATACACAACCCAAGTATAATGTAGACATCACACCCTATAATCAGATCAGTAGGTATGTGACCTGTGTCCTGGACTAGATGGTATGTGGAGGGTCCACCAGCATGTAGCCACAATGCTGACTACATCCTTGTATATAACAGAACTACTGAGTATGTGAAGGACATCCACATCACAGGCCATAATATCTCCACAGTCCACAGCCTTCATCACACCAATAATAGAGTGCAATGCACCGTTCCTCATGTACCTCCCTACACATCTTCCACTGATGTGTAACTGACATGGACCACCTTTGCTACAGTGAGTTGTTACACATTGTATTGGCCATACCTAGGTATTCTTTTGTGGAATAAACATTGCTGTCTGATGGTGCAGAACCCCCATGAAGCTGTTACACCAGATGCATGTGTACTACCTGTTCTGGTGATACACACAGTGTTTGACAGCATTAATGGCATGGATATCATTTGTGACAGTGTGGATTTTGATATATATATATATATATATATATATATATATATATATATATATATATATATATATATATATATATATCTGCCATGCACATATATTGCCAGGACAGTGTGGGTGATAACCCTCAGTGTGTGGCTGTATCATAATAGTTGTGCATGTGTGTTTTTTTTTTTTTTTGCAGAACCACCTCTGATCACTCTAAATCACAGATGTTATGTCACAGATATGGCACTACTGGTGGTATTATTCTGATATTGTCCATATTTGTGCTTGCTTCTTTTAATGCTGTCCAAGAGCCTTTACCTGTGTCCCACTTGCTGGAGACCTCTGCTGAGATTACACTCGTATTCAGGCAAATCTGTTTGCACAGCTTCACAATATGCACCCTACCCCAATTGTATGTAACATCCCTGATAGATGCCCTCTGCATTATTCATGTAAGGATGCTTATCTCACACAGATTTCCTCCCCATTGTTTTGTTACCTTGTATGACAGTCACATAATACACATTTCCAAATCTGCGCAGTCCCTGCTGTACCAGATTGGTATATGATCTGTGTTGCTGCTACAACCATCTTACACTGACATGCCCTCATCTGCTGTACATTAAGTTGTTTTACCTGTCCTCTTTCCCTGTGTTCATTTCTACAATTAATCTCTGTGTCCCTATTCAGTACACACACTTCCCCTGAGTATTGATTTTAAATGGCTGTCCATGTACCCTTACAGAGCATTTACACAACTTCAGTACAGAATGCCAGGGATGGGATTTCACAATACTCTGCACTGTAGATACACTGTTCTGTACTGTGTTTTGGACCATATACTCATGCTTCTCAACTGTCCAGATTTTCACAGAATGTCCAGATGTTTGCATTCATATCTTTTGTGTGTTCCTTATCAAATTTCTGCAGTATCAATGGGATGATCTTTGGATGGATAAGACTCAATAATTGCATACATTTGAGATTCAGACTTCAAATCCTTCAGAATATATATCTTAACACAAACCCCTAGTTATTGTAGCACATTTCTGAAGAGCAAATGTGTCAAATATGTCCTTATTTCCAGGTCATTGTGCCCCCATTATGTTGACCTTTGTCCAGATGTCTTGCACTAAGAGACTGAGAGCTATCTGTTAAGCCCTGGTGATCATTATGGCATTCTACACAAAACCACAGACCTTCAGTTCTCTGATTTAAACAGGATTGTTGTCCATGTTCACTTAAATGGTTTCCTAGCTGGCAACACTGTTGCCAGTCACAAAACCTTGCTTACTTACGTTTAAATGCAGTGCATGGCATGAATATGCAATGAGCACTGCTGCCCACCACACATTACTACGCACACATATAAACTCCATGTAGGCTTCACATGAAGCCTACACAGAGTTTATTGAATCCCAGGGTTAGAGTATAAAGCAGTGCCTAAACTAATACTGTCAAAAGCTGAATCTAAACTAAGTATTAAGCAGGCATATTAGACAGACATAGCAGTTTTAAGTGAGAACATAAATTCACCGCTGAGGTTTTTGGTAACATACTATATTGACCAAATTGCCTAGATTTCTACATATTATAGTGCTTTGGTTTTTGGTAACATACAATAAATTACCAAACTGTCTAGATTTCTACAGATTATAGGTACTGGAAAGGGATGGGTGTTAAAAAGCCAAGGCAAGATGGCGGCATACTCTCAGAGCTCTGTACAAAGGCCAGCACAAACAGAAAGTTAATGAGTTTCCTGAAGAGTAAATCAAAGAAAAAAGCAAGATGGGTGAGCAGGAATACAAGGATGATCAGACTGCTGCCTTTAAAGGAGAAAAACAGCTGTGCATATCTGTTCCAAAAGCTGATAACACAGAGGTCATAGGAACATTGAAGGACACAGTGGAGTCAACAATCTGAAATGAAGAAACTCAGAGAAACTGTTCACAGGATCAGAGTAAATTAAACCATTCCTGAGAGCAGAGGTACATGAACACAACAAGTGAATTATTGAACTGGAGAAAATAAATAGATGGCAAAAATATAAGATGCATGACCTAGTAAGCAGAGACAAATGCTGTAATATGTGGAACCTATAAATATAAGAAAAAGTACCTAAGGTGGTTCTGGAAAAAATCATCTTTGAGCTGAGGCAGAGTGAGGGAGAGAGCTACTCTGCCTAAGTTAAAGGAACATGTAATAAAGAGAGAGAATTTACAGAACTGGTAGATAGTCTGAGACAAGACAAGAAACTCTCAGGCATGTACTAGGCTGCATTCATTGGTACAACCTGAAAGAAGAAATCCTGAGGCAAACAAAAAACCTGAGGTTGATTCCTTTCAATCGATTGCTTATTTAGTGGAAATATCATTATGACTTGTTATTTAAATATATAAAAGGGCTGGTGGTGGCCAGAATAAATGAACTAAAGGCACTGGGATAGCATTAATCAGCTGTCCTGCCATATTGATTATCCTCTGCAAAGGAGAAAGCGTTAACCTGCAGTTTGAAATGGAAATTGCAAAGTTCGTTGAGGAAACAGATTAAAAAAAAAAACAATTTAAATTCTCCACAAGAACTTTAATGTAGAAACAACTTGAAAAAAATGAGAATTGAAGCAGAAATACAAGCTGAGAAGAAGATGCTTACAAAAAGGAAACTTCCAAAGTAGCTGAAATAGTCAACAGTGAGGAAGATCAGCCAACAGAATTCATATCAGGAAATAATACAAAGAAGAGAGTAGCTATCTAGAAACAGGGAAATTGGTTGAATGTAGAGATGTAACGGAAGAACACGATAAAAACCTGTGCAGGCGTAATTTATCTAACCTTCTAGTTGCCTAACTGACTAAAAAAAAAAAAAAACAGACACAAATTATAAAATGGTGAAAGGTGCAAAAAGAAGCACCCAGGAAGGTAAAAACATGTCAGTATACTTCAAATCAGGGGAAACAAAAAAAAAGACTGCTAATTAAATGAACATGAATGGCAGAACTGAAGAAAAAAGAAATCAAAAGATGAAAGTGAAATGAAAGAATTCATAGATGAATAGAAGGACATTTTTATAAAGCTAAAGGAAGTGAGTAGCAGGTATGAACCCTAAGACACAAAGGGGAGAAGTGGTAAATAAAATCTCACTAAGGAGAGAGATAAAATCTAAGGAAGGAAATGAAGAACTGTAACATGGAGAGAAGCAGAGAGGATAGAGGTAGAATCATACAGTGAGCTAGGCTATACATACTAGCATGGAAAGTACCAACTAGGTGTGAAAGAATTGAAAGGAGACAAAGGTGGTATGGTATGGTATGGTACAGCTGAAAAGTTCAGATGCAAGAAGACAGACCAAGGGAGAGAAAAGGAAACAGAGAAAGGTAGGAAAATTAACTGATGGGTAGGAATAATAAGACCTGATTCCAGAACAAATATATCTTAGTGTGGTGGGTGACTTATACTACCATGAATGGAGAAGGAGGGGTCAGAGCATAGGCAGTAACCAAAAAATGTGGGCTCTGTTCATAGAGTGAGTATAGGAATTGAAGGTCATTCAGTAGAAATGAAATGGGAAAGAAGAGGGGAGAATAAAAACAGGGGGCTATGGAGAATAGGATTACCATAGGGGCATGAGGCATTAGGGAGTTTTCTTATAATAGTAAGAAGAAAGAAGTACATGTAAAGCTAATTTGAATAAAGTGAAAAACAATAGAGTTGCAGGAAATAACATTAAAAGTCAGAGGAGGTGAAACACTCTTAATCCCAGAGTATCTGAATGAGTCGGAATATGACAATAATATATGGAAATGGAAAGGGGGACTGCAGAAAGTGGCAGACAATGTAGTGAAAAAGAAAGAAGGGAGAAGGTTATCTGGCAGGGAAGAATAACAGGTATGGAAGGACATCTAAATATCTAAAAGACATCTAAAAGGTCTTAAATTCAATGCTACGAAATGCATAATTGTACCCTTTGAGAAGTCAACCATCTCGACTAATTACCACACTGGTAATGTGCCCCAAAGAGTTGACCCAGTGGTCAGGGATCTGGGTATGCACATAGGCAGTAGCCTTACCTTCAACCACCATGCGGCCACAGTGGTGAGGAAATCTTGTTATGTTGCACAGCTTATAAGGTAGGGCATGGCATCCACATCAAAAAGCCATTATCCCACTGTATTCTGCCCTTATCAGACCAGTTATAGAGTATAATGCTCCCTTTGGAATGTACCTGATTAGGCATATGCAGCAACTAGAGCAACTTCAGAGATTCCTTACAAAAAGAATACAAGGCATAACAAACTTATCTTATGCAGAGCACCTTAAAGTCCTTTCCCTCTACTCAATCTCCCATAGATTACTGAGGGGTGATCTATACCTGGTTTACAAGGCATCTGCAAACCTCACACTTATAAATCTCCTACATATTCATAAGTCAAAGAGTACCATAAATACAAGGTATAGGGACTTGGATTTTCTCAGTCACTTAAACAGAACATGCTGGAGAGACAAGATGTGTGTTCCAGAAACTGGCCATCCGTTGGAAAAGGCTTCAAATCCACGTGAAGCTGAGTTCATCTATTGTCCAGTTTAAGCACAACCTAGACCAGTTAATGGGGAATAGGAAATTTACACTGGGCTATACACCCATGTCCCTTATGGACAGAGATAGATTATAAATGCCCGGCTTCAATGTCCTGTTTGGATACAGGACATCATTATTCTTTTGGGAAAGCTTGGCTAGGCTTAGAAAGGCCTGCCCAGGTCATTAGCCAGGTAACAATCTATGAATCTACGAGTCTGTGAATTTAAAGAAAAACACATACACAAAAAGCAGAACAATGTCCTGGTTTGGTCAAGCAGGCTGGACAGAATACTGGAAATGACAGACGTTTTACAGAAAGTGGAAGGGATAGCAATACAGGAGAGACAGATATAAGAGTATGTAGCAGTGGTGGTGACTATAAGAACAGAGAGAGAAAAAAGGTGTCTTGGAATGGAAGCTACAAGTAAAAGGCACAGACAGCATGGAAAAAACTGATGTACAAGATAAAGGAAATGATCAGTTAAAATTAGAGAGATGGGGGTGGGAAAATACTGGATGGACTGGGAGAAGACGATCATTTTATGACTTAGCGGAGTGTGAGGAGGTAAGGAAGAGATGAATTGTGTGGAATTTGTGAAAAAAAAACTATCCGGACTGGGTTTACAAAAAAGTAATAGGTAATGAAGAAGGCCTATTAGTTACTGTTAACTTTAGTTGAGGGAAAATGGCAGGCTAAGAGTAACAGTAGTTCAGTTGTGATGTAGTATGAAATGAAACACTCAGGGAAAATTATTTACTGTCAGAGTGACTAGTTCTTATAGACTGCGATTTTTCTGAAGTTACATTTCAGAAAAGAATTTAAAGGAATGTAGGACACAGACAATGAAGTACAGCTTGACTTTCCCAGTGTTCTGAAAGCAATTTTTTTTCCAGACGGTATACATGTGTGTGCTAAAGAGAAATTAGTGATGGCTAAGATAAAAATCTATCTGTAATGACTCAAAGGCCTGATAATGATGCAGAAGAAACAGAGCCACTGTGATCTTCTGAAGTGGAAAATCCTTCAAATTCAGTGAAAGTAGAAGATAATTAGGAAGAATAGACTAATCCAGGTGCAAATAGCACATTTCAGTATTCAGTGAGTAAGTACGTTCGCAGAAAAGACAACCCTGTAGAAAGTGGGACATTGCTAATGACTCTAAAAACAATGGGGATATATATTTTCCTATTTAATAAAGTGTTACTACAGGCGTTAGTATGTGATGTATATTTTATAACATATCTTAAATAGGGATGAGTGTTAACTCTAGAAATTCTTGCAAGCTGCTTGGATAAAGTGAAAAATAATACAGGGAAATAAGTTCTTATGTTCAGTGGATAAAATATACAGTCAAGTTCCCATTAGTGATGGCTTACCATGAAAATGAACATATCAAAAAGAGAAACACAGCAAAGTTAACAGGCATATGAGCTGGAGAACTCTACTAATGTTATTGAAAAGAATGAGCTGATACAATTGTTTAACGAAGAGTTATTACAGAGGGTATGTGATTTATGAATCATTATTTATTATTAAAAATTAGTGATTTAATCCCAGAAATACACAGGGATGTTGCAGGGGAGCATTATATGCTTTGTTTACTGCCTGGCTTCAAGGCATAACTAGTGTAGAAAATATGTACTTATATCCCATTATTTAAAATTGAATCTGACAGTAAATCAGTTCAAATATTAAATCAGTTTGATATACAAATGACATATAATTCTTTACAAAACTCCAGCTAGCTATGCTGGCATATGTTACACATCCACTGCCCTACTCCCCCTGGCACAGCTGGCACTACCTCACATCATCACAAAGTTGGTAATAGGTAACCATATGTCTTGCCTTGTTATTTGTTGTTACAGCCACCAAGTGTTAACTTGTGTGGAGGTGCATCCAAAAATCATTGCTGCATAAGTAATCAAATTCAGCGATTATACAATCTTAGGGGAAAAAGAACTATGTGTTTTCCAATAAAAAATGGAGAGGTCTCTTCTTATTCAAATGCAATATTAGTTACCCAGAAACAAACTTTAAGATGAGTGCTTCAACTTTTTGATTATGCTGGCAGACTGAAGACAATTCCTCTTCTAAAACATTCCTCTCCACATGTATTTAGATGTTAATTCACCCTTCCACTAAATAATCGTTTTACTACTACAAGACAGGTGAAGTTCTCGGTGCCATGCAGATGGATTAAGCATGTTTCTACTTTGTGCCTGGACTCCTAACAGTATAAGACAACATATGTAAAGCTACTGCTCTACAGTATTACTTTGGAGAGTACAGGGTTACGTTTGTCATATGCCTTTATTACTTACCTGACTGCTGTACCCTAACTCCACTAGAAACTACACTTTTAGATTATTTGTAACTATTGCAGTTACTGCACCCAGATCCATTGGGTTAGACTATCCATTGCTCATTGTTTTTACTGGCTAGATAGAGGTCGCATTGCCCTACTGGGTAAAGCTATTTGGTCACTTTTACATTTTTTCTTGCACTTTGTGACTGCTACAGTAGTCACTGCTCATTATTTTATCCTTTAGCCATATCCTAGTTTATCACCTTTTTCTAGCCCAGACAGTTATCCTGTCCTGTCTTATAATAAAAGAAAGTTATTAACCCATCTTATACCTCTTCATCTGCACAGGCCAATATGGAATCTGTCAGCTGCTTCCCGTTCTGTAGCCAGCCTGATAGCACTAGGTATTTTCAGACAGTGTAGCAACTGCCTCATGCTCACCAAAAACTCTTTATTGCTACCTCACAATGATTCAGCATGTAAGAGGTGCATACCTCTCAACCTCTTAGTGCAAAAATCTGGACAAAGCCTAAAATGAAGGGGGGGGGGGCAAATAGGGACAGATTTTAAATATTGCTCTTACAGACTTAGAAAGTTGTTAGAATAATAGGTGTTGCATTAGTATGAATTTTCTGAAGGCTGTGGAGTCCTAAACTCAAATGTTTGTCATTATTTAATGACTTCAGTCCTCAGCTATTTGCCAGAAAAGTACATATTTTTAGGAGGAACACACCAAAAACCTGAGGCAAACATCTGGACATTTTGTGAAAATCTGTACAGTTGAGATGTATGAAGAGGTAAAACTATTTACTTATCAAGCAGGGTATGATCTCACCTTAGAACACAGTCATTAAGCACAACACATATAGACATACAGCACAGAGCACTTCCATTAAACCAACTTATGCTGAAGTTAAGAGAATACTGCCTAAGCCTCCCAAGCTAAAGACAAATACAAACCTCACACATTAGTTCATAGGTTCATAGGTAGGTACTAGGCTATCGGCCCTGGGGCCTATACAAGCCCAGCCAAAAAGATACCCTGGCTTTTGCCACCCAAGAAAATTATTTTCCTGTGCCACTATCAAGCAGAGCCACAGAGGTGATTCCCGGGGGGAATTTCCTATTTCCCATCCAATCATCAAGATTTTTCCTGAAGAGTGCTAATGAGGAGCTTTGTTTGATATAGATAGGTAGTTTATTCCAGAGTATGGGGAGTCTCTGAGACAGGAATCTATCCCTCCGGCATGTTCTGTTTATTGTGGTGACAAGGTTTAGGTCCCTAGAGGGTGTAGCTCGGAGGGATTGGGATTTCTTTAAGTGGAGCATGTCCAGCAGCTCTGGGTTTGACATAGCTTTGTATGTTAGGAAGAGATCACCTCTGAGTAGGTGATATGTGACGGAGTAAAGCTGGAGTTTTTTGAGACGGTCTGCGTAGGGCATCTGTTTGAGGCCGGTAATCCTCTGTGTGGTATTTCTGCAGCCTTTCCAGTTGTTGTAGATGTCTTATGAGGTACATACCAAAAGGGGCGTTGTACTCTATAATGGGTCTAATGAGTGATGAGTAGAGGAGAACAATGACCTCTTTTTTTCTGGATGAGAAACCTTTTGTGATGAGGTGTGCCACGTAGAAGGATTTCCTGACTACTGTGGCGATATGATTATCAAAGGAGAGACTACTGTCCACCTGTGTCCCAAGGTCACTTTTCACAATTTCGGTGTTAAGTATACTACTGCCTATGTTGTAGTTCATGGGTACAGAGTTTGTACCAAAGGGGATGACAATGCACTTTTTAGCATTGAGCTTGAGGCCATGGCTTTGACACCAGGCATCTGTCTCAGTGAGGCCCTTTTGTAGGATGTCCACATCGTTAGGAGTTTCGATTATGGCTCCTAGTTTGCAGTCATCTGCAAACTTCATTAGCCAAAGACCTTCTGTGTTAGCCTGTACTTCAGAAAAGTAGATACCAAACAGGAGAGGACCCAGGACTGAACCCTGAGGTACTCCACTTGTCATTGGTCTGAAGTCGGATTTGGAGTCTACTACTTTCACAGTGTGGGTTCTGTCAGTGAGCCAGTTGGCAACCCATCTTGTGACATAGGGATTTATACCTAGTTTAGTGAGTTTATCTATAATTCCAGAGTGGGGGATGGTGTCAAAAGCCTTGGCAAGATCTAGATAGGCTGTGTTAACCAACTTACCCTTGTCTACGGCTTTGGTGACTGCTTCAAAGAAGTCTATCAGGTTTAGGAGACATGATCTGCTTTTTACAAACCCAAACTGGGTGGGATCCAGAGTTTGGAGATTACCAATGTCTTTGTTTATAAGTTCCATACTGATAGGTTCCATGGCCTTGCAGACCAGGCTCATCAGGCTAATGGGGCGGTAGTTCCCGGGGTCCGTGGTGGCTCCCCCCTTGTGGAGTGGGATAACCGTTGCTGTGAGCCATTCATCAGGCACAAAGCCTGAGGTGAGGCTTTGATTGAACATGGTACTTAGGTGGAGTGCCAGTTCGTTCTGCAGTTCATGTAGAACGCAGCCTGGGATGTTGTCTGGTCCCATGGATGCTGTGTTCTTGGCTTTGGAGAGTGTGGTTTTTACCTGTGCAGCCATGATTACAGGAACTTTGCATTCTTCCGGTATAGAGATGGGCTCTTTAAGGGGTGAGAGGGGGGGTAAAGTTAGCACTGAACCTATCTGCCAGGATGTTGGCAATATCAGTTGGGTCTGTATATTTAGTGCCATTGTGCTGTAACTCAGAGCAGATCTGAGTGTTGCCATTGAGATCCTTGACATAGCTATAGAATGCTTTGTGGTTGTCTTTAGAATCAGTGGCGATTTTGTTTTCGTAACTAGCTTTGGAGGATTTTATCAGGGATCGCAGCTACTTACTGAGGCTGACCAGGGAACTCCTCCACTCGTGGGAATTTACTTTCTTTTGCAGGAGTTTCTTCCTTCTGTTGTACAGTTTGTTTATGGCAGGGGACCACCAGATTGGCTCCTTTTTTTGGAGGATAGTGTCTTGGTTCTGTTTGGGATAGCACGATCCATGCACACATGTAAGTGCTTATAAAGTGCAATTTTGTAGGATTCAGTAGTCGTAACTGTATTGTCCATCTGCATGGGTATCATGAAGTTCACTACTTCTGTCTTAAGAAGCATGAAGTTGGCTTTGGAGAACTTTTTTACCATGGTTTCCTTAATGGGGGTGGAGGCAGGATGTGGATATCTAGGGTAATTAGCTTATGGTCGGATCGGACCAATGAGGCATTGACTTCAGGTGTGGAACACCAGTCACTCATATTGGAAATGACTAGATCTAGGATATTGTTGCCCCTAGTGGGGGTGTGAATAAGATGATCCAGGGCATTGGAGTTTATGAATTCCAGAAAGCATTGAGCGAAGGAGTTGGTACATGAGTAGTTTTCCCAGTTAATGGTGGGGTAGTTGAAATCGCCCATTATTAGGGTGTTCGGTTGAGCCTTAATATTTTCCAGAACATCAAGAAAAGACGAGTGGGAATCCTGGAGCATGGTGGGTGATCTGTAGCAAGCTACAATTTGGATTGCAGTTTTGCCCAGAGTTAGTTGCACTTGGATAACTTTGGCTGCATTATGCTGAGCAACTAGCCTGGAGGTGTGGATATCCTTAATGAATATGGACACACCTCTGCCTTTGGTGTTCCAGTCCAGGTTACATGGCCAAAAAGTGTGGTATGAGTTATAGCCTGGTAGTGCAGGGGTGCTCTCTTGAGCCTTGAACCAGGTCTCAGTCACTGCACAGATATCAATGTTCTCCATTTTAAGGAGTGCCTCGAGTGAGTGCATTCTGAGATTTAGACTTCTAGCATTGAGTAGCATCACCCTCAGTTTTTGCTTGCCTGTTCCTGTTACAGTGGTGAATTTGTCATTTGAACCTTGCCTAAAAAAGGCACTAAAGGGGCGGCAAGAATATTAGCCAGTATCCGGAATCCCAGGGGTGACAGGTGCAGGTCATCTCTGGCAAAACATTGTGGTCTGTCGACCATGTCATCCTAGGCAGACAATTACTGGATCCCTTTAGAATGGCACCAGAAGCTTAGCCAATTGTTGAAGTCAATCATTTTGTCCTTGTACTGCGGCATCATTCTGGGTGATGGCAGAATGCTACTCATGGCTAGGGTCATACCTGCCTGGGCTACAAGATTGGACAGCTCACAGCAATACACCCAACTTCATTTTTCACACCCACACCTAAGATGCTTACCTCTGAGACTTACAAGAGTGCAGATTCCAAGCCATTATGGCCAACTGAGGTTGCATCAAAACCATGGTAATGTTTAATAATAGATGATGCTATTATAAAGCACACAAAGACTACCCTCACTAGGCTAGTTAAGAAATCTTGTGGCAGTTCGATATCTTACAAGGGCTCTGAGATCCTTCCCTCCATCCTGATAAATATGATTATAACCTGATAGTGGTCCATGTGGGGGTTAAAGACTTTAGACGCACTACCCAGAGGGACATGAAGTAGCTTGCAATACATGTGTCTGTGGCAAGAAAGACACAGATCTAGGGAGGTATTTTGTCATCACCGAGAATGATGCAGAGATTCATAGACAAGATAATTGACTTTAATAATTGGCTATGTAGCTAGTGTCATTCTAAGGGAATCAAATATATGTCATTTTGTGATGAGATTACTGACAAGCCTTCTTCCTTTTCAAGGGATGGTCTGCACCTTTCTTACTACGGCTTTTCATTTCTGACTGAAGCCGTTGCCTTCCCCACAGTACCATTTTAGGCAGAGTCCATATGATGGGCATTCCAACCTAGTAAATTCTAATTTGAAGCACATTAATATAGCTTTACTCAATGCCAGGAGTATTAACAAAACATTGCATGAACTTGAGGCTCTCCTGCAACTTAAACACATTCATACATGTGTAGTTGCAGAAACATGTCTTTAGAGCAATGAAATAACTCCCTTTATTCTTCAGACGTACTAGCAATTGTGTGGAAGTAACTGTTTGTCAAAGATAGCATCACCTCATGGCAGATTCCTTGGGACGACACTGCATTTGAACTTCTAGATGTAGAAATCACCATAATGAAACTAATTATCATTCCATATCTAGCTATAGAACACCCTCTATGTCCCTTATGAGTATGATAGTTATCTTAAAACAAGAGATGAAATTCCCACTAAACTCAAGACCTTTTACTGAGGAATGCCAACTATCCATCAATAAACTGGCTGATGTTACACTGCCAGTGGTTGGCATGCCCAACAGTACCCTGACACTTTAGATGCTAACTGTCTCTTAAACAAATAGCTAACCATCCTACTATAGGCCCAGATATCCTCGAGTCAGTCATCGCAAAATATAGTCATTTCTTGCACATCTCCATATATATCATTATGTCTTGTTAAATCAGACCATAATTTATTCATCTTCTCCTTTAAAACTGGTGGTGCTTCCCCTGCAAATAGCTCTGAGTTTAGGGACTCCTCGAAAGCAAACCTTTTTAGTTAATTGATGACCTAAATAAATTCTGCTGTAATCCTCATCCAAAGGATCCCATTTCTTAAGTTGCTACATATGCCTCGGAGTTTACTCCCACTTAAATAGTCTGCAACAAAGAAAATCTCTTCTTCTCCAAAGCCAACTTCATGCTACTGAAGTCAGAAATTACAAACTTCATGACACCCATGCAGACGGGAACTGAAAGTTCGACTGCTGAGTCCTACACTAAGGCACTGTACAAGCACATCCACTCATGCATGAATCGTGCCATCCCAAATAGAACCAAGATGCTCTCCTCCAAAAAAAGGAAGCCAATCTGGTGGTCCCCTGCCATAAACAAACCTTACAACAAAAGGAAGAAACTGTTGCAGAAAAGAGGAAATCCCAGGATGCAAAAAACTCCCTTATGAGCCTCAGTAAGAAGCTGAGATCCCTCATAAAATCCTCTAAAGCTAGTTACGAAAATAAAATTGCCAAAGATTCCAAAGACAACCACAAGGCATTCTATAACTATGTCAAGAATTTAAATGGCAATGCTCAGATCTGCTCTGAGCTACAACAGAATGGCATTAAATATACTGATCCCAAGGATATTGCCAATATCCTGGCAGATCGATTCAGTGCCAACCTCACCCCCATCTCACCCCCTAAATGGCCCATTTCAATACTGTAAGATTGCCAAATTCCGGTAATAACGACCACACAGGTAAAAACGCACTCTCCAAAGCTAAGAATACAGCATCCATGGAACCAGATGACATCCCAGGCTGTGTACTACATGAACTACAAAATGAACTGGCACCTCACCTAAGTGTCATGTTTAATCATACCCTCACCTCAGGCTTCATGCCCACTGAGTGGCGCACAGCTACAGTTATCCCACTCCACAAGGGGGGATCCACCTTGGATCCCGGGACCTACCACCCCATCAGTCTGACGAGCCGGATCTGCAAGGCCATGGAACGTATTATCATGGAACTTATAAATAAAGACATTGGCAACCTTAAAACACTGGACCCCACACAGTTTGGGTTCGTGAAGGGCCGATCTTGTCTCCTGAACCTGATTGACTTCTTTGAATCAGTCTCCAGAGCCGTGGACAAGAGTAAGGCAGTCCACACAGCCTATCTGGACCTTGTCAAGGCCTTTGAAACCATCTCCCACTGTGGAATCATAGATAAACTTACTAAGCTGGGCATTAATCCCTAAGTCACTCGATGGGTTGCCAACTGGCTTACTGACAGAACCCACACTGTAAAAGTAGCTGACTCCAAATCCAGCTCCAGACAAGTGACAAGTGGAGTACCTCAGGGTTTAGTCCTGGGACCTCTCTTGTTTGGCATCTACTTCTCTGAAGTACAGGCCAACACTAAGGGACTCTGGCTAACAGAGTTCACTGATGACTGCAAACTGGGAGCAATTATTGAATCCCCAAATGATGTCGATACTCTACAAAAGGGCCTTACAGAAACAGATGTTTGGTGCCAGAGCCATGGGCTCAAGCTCAATGCCAAGAAATGTATAGTTATCCTCTTTGGGAAAAAACATGTACCCTTGAATTACCACATAGGTGGCAGTACACTAAACACCGAAAGTGTGATAATAGACTTAGGGACACAGGTGGACAGTGGTCTCACCTTCAATAGCCACATTGCCACAACAGTCAGGAAATCCTTCTATGTGGCACACCTCATCACTAAGGGCTTTTCATCCAGTAAAAAGGAAGTCATTGTTCCACTGTACTCATCCCTCATTAGACCCATTATAGAATACAACGCCCCATTTGGTATGTGCCTCTCAAGACATCTACAACAACTGGAAAGGCTGCAGAAATACCTCTCTAATAGAATCACAGGCCTAAAGCAGATGCCCTATGCTGAACGCCTTAAAAAACTCCAGCTATACTCTGTCGCATATCGTTTACTTCGAGGCGATCTCTGCTTAACATACAAGGCCATGTCAAACCCAGAGCTGTTGGACATGCTACATTTAAAGAAATCCCAATCCCTCAGAGCCACACGCTCCAGGGATCTAAACCTTGTCATCACAATAAACAAAACATGCTGGAGGGATAGGTTCCTGACCAAGAGACTTCCCTGACTCTGGAATAGACTGCCCATACATGTCAAGCAGAGCACCTCTTTGGCCCTCTTCAAAAGGAACCTTGATAATTGGATGGGAGAAAGGAAATTCACCCCAGGGATCACGTCAGTCGCCCTGCTAGACAGGGGTCCAGGGAAGTAAATAGTGTGGGAAGAAATAGCCAGGGAATTGTTATGGCTAGGCTTGTATAGGCCCTAGGGCCAATAGCCTAGTACCAACCTATAAACCTATGAACCTAAAATGAAATATTTAAAAACAAATCCCTGTGATGGAATATCTATATAAATAAACTATATAACAAGATAAATAAACTGCTTAATGTAAAAGGTCTCTCTGTATCTACCTTAAGACTGCACTTAAGCAAACTAGCAAAGAGCTTGTATGAAGTTAAAATAGTCAACAAAGCCGAACATAATGACAAATCTTGCTATAATCATGTCAGGAAGTTAAAGAAGAACTCCATCCAAACATGAAGTTTTTCTTTCCAAAAAGTGATTTTCCTTCCCTGTAATTCAACACTAGACACATCAATTACAGAAAAAACAACATTTAACAATAATTCCATTTATTTTTGTCTGAACGTATTTCTGTTTGCCTTTCTTTCCTGCATTTGTCTTGTCATCTGTTACATCACAAAGGCTTCTAACAGTGGCAGAGTAATTAGTTTAGATCACTTACTCCAACTACAATGTCTGTTAAACAATGGCATTTAAATGTGCCTTATCAGTCACAGATTACCAGCATTACACCTCAGATAAATAGTGTACCCTACTGTCTGAACAAAAGAAAGGCTTTTCAAGCTTTCAAGCTTAGTTTTCAGATGCAAAAAAAAAAAAAAAAAAAAAATCACACTTAGTCCTTTAATCAAACTCTGAGTGTCACAAAGAAAGACATTACCAGGGATTCAATAAACTCCATGTAGGCTTCATGGGAAGCTTACATGGAGTATATGCGTTAGCATTGTGAGTAGCAGTGCTAATTGCATATTCATGCTGCTCACAGGGATTCAATAAACTCCATGTAGGCTTCATGGGAAGCTTACATGGAGTATATGCGTTAGCATTGTGAGTAGCAGTGCTAATTGCATATTCATGCTGCTCACAGGGATTCAATAAACTCCATGCAGGCTTCATGGGAAGCTTACATGGTGTATATGTGTTAGCATTGTAAGTAGCAGCACTAATTGCATATTCATGCTGTTCATTGTCCTTACATGAATACGAACAAGGTTTTGTGCCCAGCAACAGTGCTGCTGCCAGGAAACCATGCAGAGCAGCATGCGCACAGAAACAAGAAACATCCAAGTTTGTCTGCAAGTAAATCTGCTCTAGGAGATCATGTGAAAGGCCACAATGACGACGAGGGGTAAAAATACTGCAATAACAGCAGTAATAACAAAGCAAAGAAAAGTGTACTGACTGCAATGTACACTAAAACAATTATTTCCAGAATGAAATAATACAGAGGAGGGTAAACGGCAAGGGCAATTACACAGAAAGGTGCACTTGGCAGGGAAAGTGTACTGATGAACATGTGCACAGACATGAATGATAGGAAGAAATAATGAGGGAGAGGTCATGGTAAATATGGCAATGACAGGATATGTCAATTTATGTACATTTTCAGCAGTGCTAAGTCAAGTGTCAATGATCAGGGAAGCTGTCACTGTAATATTATACACATACCAAACAATACATGGCGCACACGCTATAAGTACATGTCAAACCTCAACACATGTGCCACATGATCACTGTCCCCCTGACATGGCCAGCAAAAATGTTATAATGCCATGAAATCCTAACAAACATCCATATATATTCATGAAAACTATCAAGCAATAATATTGATGTGATGTAATGGTACATCTGTAATGCAGTACAGTCACACTATTGCTATATCTATGCTGCAATTGGACTTTAGGCTGTACACCAACTCCATATAAATCCTTGGGTAAGAATCACATATGACACAGCAGAACGGCTAACCCAGCCATACAGTTCAGCCTAACTCACATCATTACATCCATTGTGCATCATATGCCTGTATGTTTATCAGTAAAAAGGTGTGGGTGAGGGCTCTGACACCATATATGGACACGTTACAACTGAGATGGATGTGATCATGCAAAACCGTTAATGACACAAATGCTGACAGTCATACAATGCTGCTGTGGAACACCTGTATAATGCTTGTAAATAGCAGCACAATAGTGCATACAATAAATACACCAAGGTTGCAAGTGGATCTCAAAATGTCATATGTTTTAGTATCTAGCAGTATTACATGTTGATGAACCCAGAAGTATTTGCCCATGTAATCACTATGACATAATATTGCAGTATGTCAGATAACATTTCCAGATTTTAGATATACACATCCACACCTGTGCCATACTGCAGCTTTCACTGTGATGGTTGACAGAGAACTGTATAGAATGTGAATACACTCAGTATCAAAGCACATTCCTTAATAAGACAACAATAAACATCACATCATTCAATGTCCTCAGTCCTTAGGAGGCATAGTAGTATAGCTGTTATGGAAGGAACATGTAACCAAATAGCAGCAGCGGGCATCACTACAGTAGCTCACATCCCAGACTGGAATACACTGTTGTAGGAGTACAGTACATCCACACCTTAACATAGCACATAAGGGTGACAACAGCATCAACGTGTGCAAATGTCCATAGGGTCATAGGAGATTACTAGGCTAACAGCCAAGAGTTTATACAACCCTAGCCATTATTATCCCATTTAACCTACATTGCAGTGTCTAGGTGAGAGAAGATAGGAAGGTTACATGTGCATCTATTTGACTTTATTCCAGACTGTCTCTGTTCATATGGGACATGGGCATCATCGTATTTGTTTATTAGTAATCACACATCGAAGGCAGGAAGACAGGAGGAAGGTTAGGAGTGTAGCAGTGAGGGTAGGAACTTTGAATGTTGGCAGTATGACTGGCATAGGAAGAGAGCTAGCTGATATGATGGGGAGAAGGAAGGTTGATATATTGTGCGTGCAAGAGACCAGATGGAAAGGAAGTAAGGCCAGGTGTTTAGGAAATGGGTTCAAATTGTTCTATCATGGTGTGGATGGCAGGAGAAATGGGGTAGGGGTTATACTAAAGGAACAATATGCCAAGAGTGTTTTAGACGTGAAGAGAGTGTCTGACAGAGTGATGTTTATGAAGCTCGAAATTGATGGTGTAATGATGAATGTTGTTAGTGCATATGCTCCACAAGCTGGGTGTGCGATGGATGAGAAAGAGAAATTTTAGAGTGAGTTGGATGAAGTTGTGGTGAGTGTACCCAAGGGTGAGAGACTAGTGATTGGAGCGGACTTTAATGGGCATGTTGGTGAAGTGAACAGAGGGGATGAGGAAGTGATGGGTAGGTATGGTGTTAAGGAGAGGAATGCAGAAGGTCAAATGATTGTGGATTTTGCTAAAAGGATGGACATGGCTGTGGTGAATACGTATTTTAAGAAGAGGGAGGAGCATAGGGTGACATACAAGAGTGGAGGAAGATGCACACATGTGGATTATATCCTGTGTAAGAGGGCCAGTCTGAAGGAGATTGGAGACTGTAAAGTGATGGCAGGGGAAAGTGTAGTTAAGCAGCATAGAATGGTGGTCTGTAGGATGACGTTGGTGATCAAGAAGAGGAGGAGGACTGTGAAAGCAGTGCCAAGGATTAAATGGTGGAAGTTAAAAAAGGGTGATTGTGAAGTGGAGTTTAGGGAAGAGTTAAGACAGGCACTGGGAGGCAGTGGAGAGTTACCGAATAGCTGGGTAACTACAGCAGAACTAGTAAGGGAGACTGCTAGAAAGGTGCTTGGTGTGACATCTGGACAGAGGAAGGAGGACAAGGAGACCTGGTGGTGGAATGAGGAAGTACAGGAGAGTATACAGAGGAAGAGGCTGGCAAAGAAGAAGTGGGATTGTCAAAGAGATGAAGAAAGTAGACATGAGTATAAGGAGATGAGGCGCATGGCAAAGAGAGAGGTGGCGAAAGCTAAGGATAAGGCATATGGAGAGTTGTATGAGAGACTGGACACTAAAGAGGGAGAAAAGGACCTGTACCAATTGGCTAGACAGAGGGACAGAGCTGGGAAAGATGTGCAGCAAGTAAGGGTGATAAAGGATAGTGAGGGAAAGGTACTCACAAGAGAGGAGAGTGTGTTGAGTAGATGGAAAGAGTATTTTGAGAGGCTGATGAATGAAGAGAATGAGAGAGAGAGAAGGTTGGATGATGTGGGGATAGTGAATCAGAAAGTAAAACAGATTAGCAAGGAGGAAGTAAGGGCAGCTATGAAGAGGATGAAGAATGGAAAGGCTGTTGGCCCAGATGACATCCCAATGGAAGCATGGAGGTGCTTAGGAGAAATGGCAGTAGAATTTTTAACTAGATTGTTTAATTACATTTTGGAAAGTCAGAGGATACCTGAGGAGTGGAGAAAAAGTTTTTTGGTACCTATCTTTAAGAATAAGGGTGATGTGCAGAGCTGCAGTAACTACAGAGGGATAAAATTGATCAGTCACAGCTTGAAGTTATGGGAGAGAGTAGTAGAAGCTAGGTTAAGAAGGGAGGTGATGATTAGTGATCAGCAGTATGGTTTCATGCCAGGAAAGAGCACTACAGATGCAATGTTTGCTCTGAGAGTGTTATTGGAGAAATACAGAGAAGGTCAGAAGGAGTTGCATTGTGTCTTTGTAGACTTGGAGAAAGCATATGACAGGGTGCCTAGAGAAGAGTTGTGGTATTGTATGAGGAAGTCGGGAGTGGCAGAGAAGTATGTAAGTGTGGTACAGGATATGTACGAGGGTAGTGTGACGGTGATGAGGACTGCAGTGGGAGTGACAGATCCGTTTAAGGTGGAGGTGGGATTACATCAAGGATCAGCTCTGAGTCCTTTCTTATTTGCAATGGTGATGGACAGGTTGACAGACGAGATCAGACAGGAGTCCCCGTGGACTATGAGGTTTGCAGATGACATTGTGATCTGTAGTTAGAGTAGGGAACAGGTGGAGGAGACCCTGGAGAGGTGGAGATATGCTCTAGAGAGAAGAGGAATGAAGGTCAGCAGGGCTAAGACAGAATATATGTGTGTGAATGAGGGAGGATAGAGAAATGGTGAGGATGCAGGGAGTAGAGGTGGCAAAGGTGGGTGAGTTTAAGTACTTGGGATCAATAGTTCAGAGTAATGGTGAGTGGAAGAGAGGTGAAGAAGAGAGTACAGGCAGGATGGAGTGGGTGGAGAAGAGAGTCAGGAGTGATTTGTGACAGACGAGTACTAGTAAGAGTGAAAGGGAAGGTCTACAAGAGGGTAGTGAAACCAGCTATGTTATATGGGTTGGAGACAGTGGCATTGACAAAAAGGCAGGAGCTAGAGCTGAATGTAGCAGCTAAATATGTTAAGATTTGCACTGGGTGTGACGAGGGTGGACAGAATTAGGAATAAGTATATTAGAGGGTCAGCCCAGGTTGGAAGTTTTGGAGACAAAGCCAGAGAGGCAAGATTAAGTTGATTTGGACATGTGCTGAGGAGGGATGCTGAGTATATTGGGAAAAAGATGCTAAGGATGAAGCTACCAGGTAACAGGAAAAGAGGAAGGCCTAAGATAAGGTTTATGGATGTGGTGAGAGAGGACATGCAGGTGGTTGGTGTGACAGAGCAAGATGCAGGGGACAGGAAGAAGTGGAAACAGATGATCCACTGTGGCGACCCCTAACGGGAACAGCCGAAAGAAGATGATGATGTGTTCAGCCAAGGAAACATGTCACTGCTCTTTTCTTGTATTTATGAATGCAGTTTCATGTATTGGAGAAGTACAGCCCAGTACCAGAATTACACATGCTATACATCTCTTCACACACCACATTGCCAAGAAGCTAATTTGTGCAGATGATGGCAAAGTATTAATGCATGTGTGATTTGGAGAGATAGAGATATGCTCTAGAGACAAGAGGACTTGTGAAGTATCAGCATCCACTGCTGCTCATTGTCAAACTATGAGCAAATAGGGACATACAGTAACTGACCTGATTGGGGTTAACTGCAAAATACATTTGTTTGTTTTTAATGTTTCATGTGTCAGGCTTGCAAGATATGTTATGGGAGAAATTTCTGTCCGCTAGTATGATGTGCATACTGTATTCTATCTTCGAAAGGTTGGGGCCAAAGTTTTATTACATAAATAACTGTTGGTCTTGCCTTCTCCATTTGTGTAACATTAAAACAACAAGAAAATGCAGTTCTCTGCTTAAGGAAAAACAGTGAAAATTTTAATATAGTATGCATTCCTTCTCGCAAACAGGCCATCAGCTCTCTGGGCAGCACTAGGTGTGGAAAATACATCTCCAGCTAAGCTTTCTTTGTGGTGCAGGGTGCAAGAGCAATGAGCTCTTAGTGCAGAGGTGAGCCAGGTTCAAATCTAGATTATTATTTTTTTTACAAATGATGCTAAGATGTCATTAGCTAAGTAAATGTGATCAAGACTGAAAATGTGTATCAGTGACTACACTAAGGTATGTGCCTTCTCCAGATTGTATCAGTAATGCCTACCTCAATAAACTTCTACAGCTAGTAGCTGTTTTGAAGACCTCACTGCAAATCACAAGTTAATTGTGTGTACAACTTGCTACAAATGGCAAGGGGTGGTACATCTTTTGAAGTGATTAGTATGACAGCAGATGGGTTAACTATTTGTGTAGGGGCAGATATCCCGAAAAGTGTGTGCGGTATACTTCTTCACAGTAAGGAGAGTTACCACAACATATTAGATGAACATTTCAGCCATTATCACCTTAACATAACACAAAAGGAATCCTACAGCAGACTGTGAACCCTTCCACACTACAGGACAACTGATAACCTACTGAATCAAGGTAACATATTGGTATTATCCATCAACACAGTCATGACATGTCATATGCAGAAACCGTGAGATGACCTTTACATCCATCAGCCTAGTAGATGCACACAAGTAAAGAGGAGTGGGAGTCAAGGTATGAATACAAGGAGAGACAGACATATCATGACAATGTTTGTTGTAATAGAGCATTCATGGACATGTTTTTGGTCTGTTGTCATTATTAAGCTGCCATGGTCTGTAGCATGACGTGACTGACATAGGGGTAAAGAAGGGTTATGAAGGGGAAAACAGGCTTATGACGAGTGAACAAAGTTGAATAAATACTTCATAGTTGTGGGGATGGATGTCACTTCACATACTTTTTTTGGTTAGTATTCAATATATCTCCAGGAGAGGTCATTACTTTGGCAAATGTTAAGATGTGGGTGACTAAATATATCATACACACATAACATCACACTAAGAAAGGATGTGAGATGCATCTAGAATTTAACCCATGATGCTATTGGCAAAAGAAATCTGTAGTCGATAGATTTCCAGCAGTCTAAGAACCTTCAGAGTAACTTTGTCAAAGTAGTGCCTTTAATCTGCCTTCACTCTGTATTCCTATAGTACAGCATGTTTAAATACAATTTCACTGAAATAACAGGACTATTGTGGCCAAAGGCAAAAATTCACCAGGTTTTGCCACAGGACTTGAACAGCCATTTACCACTGCTCGATAATGCCAAACTCCATGCAAATGCAGAGGACAAAAAGTGAATCCATTCTAATGGGCCATTTCTGGCCATGTGTGTTGTGCGTGATTTTTTTTTTTGACAAGATTAGATGTGAAAATGGGGTTGATAGGAAAGTGTGAAATGGGGTGGCAAACATAGCTAAGAACAAAGGGAAGCAATACAGGCATTAGCAGGGTGTAGACAAAATTTGATTAATCTGGAGATAACCACAATATGGATGGGTAACAACAATGCAATGATGTTGTATAGCCAAGTGGAGTAAATCAAGCGTGTTAAGACATATATGCAAAGGGGAGAGCTATGTGTGGGACATTTTTTTGGGAGGAGAGGGCACTTTCTTTTAGTTTTGATTTCAGAAAGAGAGGAATGTTGGGGAAGGGGCCTAGGAATGTTAGGATCATGAAGGTATGGTACGTTAGGAAGCAGGTACAGACTGACAAGCCATACAAGACAGACAGAGGGATGGTGATGGACCCATGGACCCAAAAAGGTTGGGGAAATCATGGTTAGGGGTAGGTAGAGGATATCAAAGGCACATGTCCGTCAAGTGTGGGAACAGTGAGAATCTAGTCCTAACCATCAGAACTGTCATCACTTTCTCCTTCCTCAGTTGCCTGTGAGACTGCTTGACATGGGAGTCTCTTTTCTGTTTTTAGGAGCAACCTCACCAGTCAGCTGATATAGGCACCAATGCCAGTCTCTATTGGATCATTTACCATTCCTGGTACCACTACACTACTTGCCAGGGCACTGCTACCAGGCAAGGATGGACCAGGTAGGGTCGGGGTTGTGGAGGAAATACTGCCAGGTTGAATCCCAGAGGTGCTCTGTGTTGGTGCGGCAGCTGTTAGAGGGTTGGTAGGCCAAGCCACAGTGGTTGGCCAACTTCCCTGCTGAAATGCATTTGGTTTGTTGTCCAAAAGGCATGACATGAGAATGTTGTGATTCCAGGTAATCCCCCCACAAAAAAAATAGAGGGAGAAGAGATAAAGGGTGGGGTGAGACAAAAAAGAAAAGAGAAGATTAGAACCATGCTATGTCACATTCATGCTTTATTACAATGAATACCCTTTTATTATTTTTATACTAAATATAGAGCTTTTACAATCTCAAAAGTGACTGTGAAGCGTTATAAGTAATTGTTGGAATAAGCACATATTCCAAGTATGCTTTTAAAGATACAACATATTAACCTAACAACATGGTATTAAAGCCAGTATTGCTGCATTTCAAATTTAAAAATGATACTTGTTGAATGTGAATCTATAGGTTACTTGTAGGAGTTCATCCCAGTAAATCTGAATACAGTATTACTTTCCTAATACAATTACCAACAGATACAGAAGAAAGCATGCATGTTTACTGCTACAGTAAGATACGAGGTATGCATGCTGGCGTTGATATTGATCTATGGAATCACAATAGTTACTACAATCAGGGTCACTTTTGCTGCAGACATACCCCTTGCCCCTCCGAGTAGTGCCAGTCTCTCAGCATGTGCCTCCTTGTTGGTGTGATTTCCTCTGCAGCTGTAAAATAAGGAATGAAAGAAAAAGAGACAAGAAAGCATTATGCATGCCAGTCTTGGCTACCTACACTATTCCATTTAATTTCAATTTGCTTGATCTGCATACTTACACAACTGGGGGTGTTAGCAGTTTGAAAAACACCCAACCACTGAATGAGTTGTGCCTGCTTGCACCTCTTCAGGTCACTGTAGTGGTGCCTACATTGCCCCCCCAATGCATGGTATGCCAGTCACACTAGAGACAGACTTGACTAGGTTGTTCCAAGACTCAGCCTTATACTGAGACCCAGTATAGTCCCCTCGTAGCAGTCTTCAGCTGTAGTGCTTCACAAGGAGTACAACAAAGATTTTGACTTCTCCACACCCCAACTTTTTGCTCTGCATTTGGCACCATCCTTCCCATCTCATGCCATGTCTGTGAAGGTCCTCCAACAACAGTAGCAAAGGTTTCCCACCAAGTTGTGATGTCACTTTTTATGATCAGTGTGTAAACATGCACAATCATGCCAACCACATTTGTGCAATGGTAGGCAAAGAGAAACATTGCCAAACAAAGATGAAGGGAGTTTATGTAACAGCAGTGATGATGTGACATTTGGCATTAATTTTTGCCATTTGTGCTGCTATACCTGGTCACACTTTGTCCAATGGTCAACAATGAAATGCTAAATAACTTGACTTTTAAGCCATGACTTTTGAGGGATTGATGGGATGACTGGGCACATATTTTCTGGGGACTTACACACTGTTAAAAGAAATTGTGGGATTCAAACCTATGTAAAAAGAAGTATATACATTTCCACAGAGGTGATTATTCCCCATTACCACAGAAACAGTATTTCTCGGCCATGATCATTACAGATATAGAGCTTAAAGAGTGACTGGTGATATACTTAAATTAGAACTGCATGTGTGTGTGACATTAAAAGGTCCTGGCTTATGCATTCTCAGGTGTGATGACAATATACTGGAGATGGATAGATGTGTATGACTTTAGTAATAAAGTTTGGAGTTAAGATACATAACTCAATACATTCTGCTTTACATTTATAGTTGGGTTATGGGAGGGGTGTAGATGATTGCCAGTAAATTATTGTGTCCATCAGAGATACTCAACTGCATTTTTTTATTACATAATCATCATCATGCTAAACCAGTTACAGACATAATTAACTGGGATTCACATGTCAGTCATTAATGAGCTATGATACCTGCAAAAGTAAGTGTATGCAAGCAGTAATGATACCTTTATGACAATCAACCCGCTATACATAACTATTGGTATGTTGCATCACCTTTATAATCTAAGTTTTGTGAAAAATAACCATGGGACACCCATACTAAAAATAGAATGCACTGGATTCAAACCTTGGTTCATCTGTGTTTTTGACCATCTCTCTGGTGCCACAGAGAAAGCTAAGCAATGTGTGTATTTCCCACACTCAGTACTGTCTAGAGTGTTGATGGCTGTGCATCGCTGTTGAGCCTGTTTGTGTGAAGGAAGGTGAACTAAGGTAAATTTTTCACTTTTTTCTTAAGTAGTGAACCCTGTTTGCACACAGGTAGGCAACCCACAAATGTAAAAGGTAATAGTGAACATATATTACTTGCGTAAATACATATTATCACTTCTCCCCAGTAAAAAATATATACTGTAGGACTCAAAGCCTGATTTGCCTCTGTTCTCTCTTTTGTAGTTTAGAGTATTTAAACCTTGTGCCACAGAGGCAGTCAAGTAACAGGTAATGTTTCTTCAGTCATTACCTTCCATGGTGCTGACTGCCACTCAATGCCTTTAAGAGCGCTTGTGCTTTATAAGCTGAGTGAAATTTAATTTTCTACTTTGTCTTTAAGCAGTGAACCATATTTGCACTATGATGCACATGGTAAAGATGAAAAAAAAAAAGAAAGAAAGATAAGTTATGCAATTAGACAGCTCTGGATTTGAACCATCAGACTATTGCACTTACACAACACAGTTGCACTGGGTTATCTCTCTTTGCCACAGACACGGCTTTGCAATGCCGATCAAACCATGTGCATACAAGCAATTCACATTTCATATCCAGAATTAAGCAGTTCATATAAATGGACATTGTCAATTGACTGTAAATGTGTAGATAACATATTTAGAGAAATGAGTAATCATACAGCATTTAAGAATATGTTTGCAAAACTGCAGCTCTGCCTTGTCTTTGTATTCTGGACAGCCTTTGTCAGTGCATTACTGTCTTTTGCTTCAGTGAGAGTTACCATTCACAGATGCAAGCCATTAGCACCTAACAATGGTGTAGAGGCTACACTACGTTTACATTTGCTACACAAAGTCAATCATTTGGTATTCAGCAATTGTAATGAATTCACACCTCATTTGCATCTTCAGAGTGCTCAGAGAGATGAATGTACACTGAAAGGTAACCAAGTAGCTAGAGAACTTGAAGGGAAGGAGACTGTGTTCAGTCATGCTTATTGCTCCACTTGTGAGAATGTAGGGATAAGTAGACCTTTTGGAGTGTTTTTTCTATAGTGGGTATTTTAGTTACATAGGGCAGGCTATTTGTAAACTGCATAATTATATATTACAGATGTTAGACTTATCAGATATTGATGGTAATTATTTATTTATTTATTACAGTTTGATGACCGTGGAAGTCCACTGGGCCAAAACAGCCCATTTTCGGTGGAGGCCCGGGGAGAAAAGCTCCACGAACAGTAACAATAGCAATAATAACAAGAACAATAAGAAAACAATAATAATGAGTACAGCAAAACAGAGTACATTACATATGCTGGCAGTGTAATTAACAAGCATGTAGAAATAAGCATTATTATGCATTGAAGCTGTAGAGACAGTGGACATTATTGTAGAGTCATTAGTGGAGTACATATTCTAGCAAATACAATGTTTATTAGATAAGTATATAAATGTCAAGTTCAGAAGAAAGTGAGCTCAGAAGAAGTGACCAACATAAATAGGCGGATTTGAGGAGTACTATATGGAGTTGAGAGTGAGGGACAGGAAGAGGTAAGAGCAGGGGAAAGTAAAAGAAAATGAGTGGGGAGGGGTTCAAGTGGGGGAAGAGCAGGGGCATATCCATTTAGATGATAGGTAGGAGTGTATAAGAGATTTGAAGTTGGTTAGATTAGAGATATTTTGAAGTGAGCAGGGAAGAGAGTTCCATAGTTTGGCAAGGGAGTATGATAGGAGAAGATGACCAGGGGGTCAGGAGGGTGTATGGATGTTTAGGAGATTTTGGTTTTCTGATCTGAGTGAGCGGTTTGGAATATAGGGGGTTAAAGTGTGGGAGAGAGCAGGGCAGTTGGATGAGGTAAATATGAGTTTGTGTGTGGTGGTGGGTTTTAGTGTCTTAAGGTAGTTTGGTAATTCTAACCATTGTAGAGAGTGGAGGGAGATACAGTGATTGGAAAAATTCTTGGAGTTGGTGGCACATTTGCTGATTTTATTGTAGCAGGATTTTTATATGGATTGTAAGCCAAGTTGGAGGTTGGTAAAGATTGGAGCTCCATATGTGAGAGATGGGAGAAGGTAGCAGGAGGCTAAGATTATTCTAGTGGAGGGAGTGAGGTAGTGATTGCATCTGTAAAGGAGCCCTAATTTCTGGTGTTTTGTTTAATGATGGTTTGAATATGTATGTCAAATTTTAGATGTTGGTCAATGATGACACCCAGTAACTTGGTGTGAGGTACTATTTCAATGGGGGTATTATTTTGACTGAATACGGAAAAGGATGAATAGTTAAAGGAGGAGGTTCTAGAGGGTGTGAAGATCATAAGTTTTGTTTTGTTTGCATTAAGGGCAAGGTGATGATTGTGCATCCAAGTTCCAGTTTTGGTAAAAGCTGTTTGGGTTTTTAGTAGCAGGTCGGAGGGGGAGTCAGCGGTGTAGATGATTGTAGAATCATATGCATACTGGATAAGGGAGGTATTGGGGATGCTGTGGTGGAAGTCATTAATGAATATATTAAAAAGTAGTGGCCCAAGGACAGAACCTTGGGGAACACCAGTAGGTGTGTGTAAGAAGGAGGAAGGAGAGGATTTCCATCTTACAGCTTGCTGTCTTTCAGAGAGGTAGCTGGAAAACCAGAAGTGGTGGAGGGAGATATGTTGAGAGAGGAGAGCTGAGATAAGAGTAAAGGATGGGAGACAGTGTCAAAAGCTTTAGACAGGTCTAGAAATAGGGTGGAAATGAGTTTACCAGATTATGTATTTATTTATTTGTTTATTTCTGGACAACACACACACAAACACACACATATTCTACTTAGCTACATTTACAAGTACCTGTTATGTAGGTATATGCCATTCATTTATGTTCTTACAAATTTATTTTTCTAGTACAGGTTCCACACTTATATTGACTGTCCTTCAGTTACAACTTTTGACATTCAGGGCTGACTATGTCTGATGCTAGCAGTACATGGCCATTACATGGGGAAGTAAGTATATGACCATTGCCTGGTATCAGTTGTAGTCTATGTATGTGCATAAGATGAAAGGTGTACTCCTTAGGTGGTCAGCATGTGCACTTTCCATTGCCTCTTCATCAGGGTAAGGGCATATTGTGCATACCTATGTCTCACTGAACTCACAGCAGGTGGGGGTTCCCTTACTGATTCCTAAACTATGTGTGACTGTGGTGACCTTGGTAATGGTAGTAGAATGTGTGCTCCAACCTCCTTGGTGTTTCTGCTGCAGCTGTTTTCGCAGGATGATATTGTGTAGGATAGCACAGACTGTAATAATTTTGGCACAAGAACTGGGATCATATTGTAGGGTCCCCTGATGTATCTAGGCACCAAAACCAAGACTTCTTCAGCCCAAACACATGCTCTTTGGTGTTTTTTTGTTAGAGCATGTGCCTTTTCATAATGTTCTTGCGTAGATGTGTGTGCCTTTCTGATGGGCATCATCAGCCATGGTCCCATTGCATACTCTGCATTTGTGGCACATCACCCCTTTAAAACCTCTGGTAGAGCTGTGAGGTGTGCCAGATATGGGAGTCATGGTAACTGCCAGGGTTGCCAGTAGACATATTCAGTGTTATTTCCCTAGCATTACACATGACCTGGCAGTAAAGGGAGTGGTACCCCCTTCTGTCAATATAGGCCTTTTCCCTGTTCCTTGAGTGGTGATTTGATCTCAATGCGGGTGCAGTCTATTGCACCCAAGACTTTAGAGAAGTGTGTTCTGGGGTAGAACTCCTGCATTGTTCTAGGTCTGTCTATGGGGTTACAGTGGAAATAGATATTCACTGGCCTGCTGTAACATAGCATTCAGCAACTGGTGTGCAATCTTGGATGCTGATGACTGTGACACACCCAGAATGTTCACTGTGGGTCTCTGAAAGGTTCCTGTAGCTAAAATTTTAAGTGCTACAAATATCTTGTTTTCCACCTGTATGGTTTCCCTTCATTTTGCCCTTGGTCTCAGGTGAGAAGAACAAAGATTGCAGAGTTCTTTGAGTTTCTCTCTTTCCACTCTGTTTAGTGCTCTATTATTTTCACTTCATGCAGACCCTGAAAAGTTAAACAGGGTCTAAATACCTTTCTCATCCTTCCCAGAGGTCTGTCATCATCATCATCAGCAGCAGCAGCAGCAGTCTGTCATCATCAGTAGCAGCAGCAACATAGAGTTGAGCCTGTTGCACATACACATGCAGAAGAGCTGCAGCCCCTAACTTTCTTTCTTTCCTGTGTAATTTCTGTTGCTGTATTCCAAAAGCTTTTGGAGTGCAGGGCAGATGGCTGCATAGAACATTCACAATTCCTTAATAGTTTGCTAAATAGTTCCATCATCTTCGATTGGTTGATTAGCATACAATTCATCTGTTTATGCACTCATTAGAATGCCATGATGTTTATCTTGTTTACTTACTGTACATTTTATGTAGAGCTACTTATTCTTTCAGCTTTTCCCAGTTAGGGATTGCCGCAGCGGATCACCTGTCCACTCATGATTAGCAGTGAAGTTTTATGGTGTCGAGTTGCCAGCCCAGCACCCAACCTTCCACAGAAGGTGCACACTCATGCCTAGGGCCAATTTAAAGTGTCCAATCCATCTACAGCATGTCTTTTGGGATGATGTCGCATATCGTCTACTCATAGGCGTTCTCTGCTTAACATACAAGGCCATGTCAAACCCAGAGCTGTTGGACATGCTACACTTAAAGAAATCCCAATCCCTCAGAGCTACACGCTCCAGGGATCTAAACCTTGTCATCACAATAAACAAAACATGCTGGAGGGATAGGTTCCTGACCCAGAGACTCCCCAGACTCTGGAATAGATTGCCCATACATGTCAAGCAGAGTGCCTCTTTGGACCTCTTCAAGAGGAACCTTGACGATTGGATGGGAGAAAGGAAATTCACCCCAGGGATCACGTCAGTCGCCCTGCTAGACATGGGTCCAGGAAAGTAAATAATGTGGGAAGAAATAGCCAGGGAATTGTTATGGCTAGGCTTGTATAGGCCCTAGGGCTGATAGCCTAGTACCAACCTATGAACCTATGAACCTATGAAAGAAGAGCACCCGGAGGAAACCCACGCGACCACAGGGAGGACATGCAGACTCTGCACAGAAGGCACCCCAGCAGAGGATCAAACCGGAGAACCCCTTGCTGTGAGGTGGCAACACTAACCATTGCACCACCATGGCTACCCTTTATGTAGAGCTATTTACTGAATACAAATTGTCACAATATCATGTGCATGTCACACAGTCACACAAACGCAGTGTGACCGAATCGCGTAGGGTTTATTGAATCCAGCCCAATAGCTTCATCTTATTCTTCTTATTTTCTATCAGTATTTGATTTTACATTTTTTTCTGCACTGTATTTTTGGTAGAAGTGCATGATTCTTTTGGTGTTTTGTTACATTTTTGCATTGCATAGACTGTTTTGTTGAGAAAAGTCAGTGAGCTGGGGAAGGAAGATTAACACCAAAGACTCTAATTATAGCTACAATATTAAAATCTGTGATTGCAACACAAACTATCTCAGCCCAAGTAATACCTGTTAATCACAGGGTTCAGATTTCAAAACTTCAACACTATACTTGTTACTTTGAAAAGAACAATTCATTGAGCTACATTCAAACAATCCTTAAATTGTTATAGCAGAAATGGCTAGCAATGAAAATCAAAGAAAGCAAAGCAATTAAAAATGCATATCGTTGCTGACAGTCAAAAGTAGGCAGTCAAAGGACTGTTGTAAGCTGTTGAGAGAAAACCACAGTAAATGATCTTCCCATGTCTACCCATCTAAAACGCCATCAGGAAGACAAATGCATTGACTGTAAAACAAAGTCATGTGACCCATGGCAGCCCCTTTTCAGGGCATTTTGGTGTATAACAGATTAGAAAATAGTAATAACCACTCAATCTGACACAGAGACATTAATAGTGCAGAAAACTTCAAGTATGTTGAAAATTATATTTTTTCAGTTATTATGTGTGGTTCTCCTTTAAGAACTAACAGCCAATACTGTCTGAGTCTACTCCATAACAGTACATCACTCTATGGTCCAAAGGAAATAGATAATATTCTTGTTAACATATTTAGTGTAAATGTTATTCCACCCACAGTTATAGCTATTCCACAGGTTCCACAATCCCAGCGACAACCTTTAATTACTATAGAACAAGATCTCTCAGCCCTCTCAAAAACTAAGAAAACTTCTTCCATGGGCTCTGATAACATATCATTTTGTCTGATTATCAATGCTAAATATGGTCTTTCTGAACTCCTACCTAACCGCTTCTATCTAAGCCTCTCCACTGGTTACATTTCTGAAGCCTAGAAAATGGCCATTGTAGTGCCATTACATAAAGGTGGGCCAAAAATGGATCCTATTGTTATAGATCCATCAGCCTCACTAGCCTCATATGTAAAGCTTTATAGAGTGCATTACTTCAGACCACATTAATCTGGACAGTGAAAATCTCTTAACCACTGGCCCTCATCACTTTGACTTTGTCAAAGGAAGGCTCTGCATCTTTAGTGTCATTAATTTCTTTGATAGAGCAATCAGATCAGTGGATAGTGGTTTGCAGAGCATACAGCATATCTTGACCTGACCAAGACCTTTGACATTATTTGCCATCCAAGCATTAGTGCTAGACTTGTAAATCTGAATATAAATCCTTATATTGTGCAATGGATAGCTACCTGGTTGTCTGAACGAACCCATGCTTAGAGTTGCAGGTGCCACTTCTGAAAGCAAAGCAATTTCCATTGGTGTACCACAGGAGTCAGTGTTGGGCCCTCTCCTATTTGGCATCTATTTCTCGGACCTTTAAGCCTACATTTCTGGTGTACGGTTACTTAAGTTTGCAGAAGACTGTAAATTGGATGTTGCTATTCGATTTTCAACTGTCTAACATGAGTTAGACCATGTTAACAATTGATGCAAGGACAATGGTTTCAAAATTAATGTAAAAAAATATAGAACAGTTCAATTTGGTAAAAAAGTCAGTTTCACTTATCATATAAGTGATGCATCTCATCTGCTCAGACACTATTGTTAGGGATCTAGGAACTCTTGTTGGTAATTCCTTCTCATTTACAGTAATGGATCCACAATAGTTCAGAAACCCTTTTAACTGGCTCATCTAATTTCCAAAGGCATCTTCACTAGAAACAAAGAAGTATTAATTGTCTTTTACTTGTATCTTATCAGACCCATTATTGAATATACAGTAAAACAGCTTTTGGCATGTATTTGTCTAAACAATTCACACAACTGATAAACATATCATACAGCCTGAGAGACCTCAGCGATTCATAACTACAAAGATCCGTTCCATCAAAAATCATAGTTACTAGGAGAGTGTAGCATCCCTTTCTCTGTACTCATGCTCTTACAGATTCCAGCATGGAGATCTGCGTCTAGTTCAAATCCTGAAAGATCCAGCCTAATTTAACTTCTTGTTCCTTTGCAGAACTAATGTTACCTCAAATACTTGGTTTAAGGATCTAAACCTTCATCAGCAGATAAATAAGGCACATTAGTGGTGCAGCGGTAGTGTTGTCGCCTCACAGCAAGAGGTTCTCCTGTTCGATTATTGGCTGGAGCACCTTCTGTGTGGAGTCTGCATGTCCTCCCCATGGCCAAGTGGTGTTTGAAAGACATGCGTGAATGGGCGTGCCTTCATTGAAGGTTGGGTGTCAAACTGGTACCTCAGCACCATGAAAACCTACTGCCAATAATTAGCGGACTGGAGTTCCACTGTGGCGACCCCTAACTGGGAAAAGTTGAAAGAAGAAGAACAACAAGTGTAATAGATTCATATCCCAGTGTATCCCTCAGTTCTTGAACAAACATCCCCTGCATATCAAATAGAGTAGCACCCTTGCCATCTTCATGATAAACCCAGATAATTAGATGGGCAGCCTCATGCTCTCTCTCCCATTGTATCTTCTCTTGCCCTCCTTGAACTCTTGAATAGGATTTTTTGGCTAGGCATTTAATGGTCTGCAGATTGATTGCCTAGTACTTTCCAAAGAACATATAATGGAATCATCATCCAGTTGTTCTACCTCAGTTTCCGATGTGTCAGGTCAGGTTAGCATACTTTCAGACCCAAATGCCATATGGTGCAACTTGTAGCAGGCTACTTGATCATGTGTTTATTCAAGAGCACTTTGTCAAGTCCTTTTGGTAAAATTTGATTTGTGAGGAAGTTCCAGTGAATGAAATTTCATTTGTATGAATAGAACTGCTTTAGCACTTATGCAGTTCAGTGACATTAGCATTAATATTAGGGTTTGGGTTGGGGCTGGAGTCACGAATAACATTTGAGCTGCAGTTAGGTCTTTGCTGTTAGCACTGGCTTCTATCAAAGATGCAAGACCTGCGATTGCAACTTGCACAACTACATGAAATAACTGTTGGTTTCCAGATTAATACAGTAAGTGTCAAAACTTACTGTAACAATTTTAAAGAATTTTTTGTAGTGGGTGCTTTACTCCTTTATTGCCAGCATGGAGTTGTACCCACTACCCCTGCTACTTACATTATACTAACTATAAAATTAATGTACAGTGACTGCAAGTAAGAATATACCCTGAGATACTGTAACACTAGAATTAACATATAGTGTTTATTTTTCTACTGACAGTTTCACTATTGTGATTAGCACAGTTATAGGACATCTTGGAGCAGCATGCTGGCTTAGTATGAATATATCTTTATTATAATTCCAGGGTCTGGTGGTCAGTGGTGGTATCCTGTCACTGGTTTGTGAAATTTTACATATTGTACTGTTTGCATGGGTTCCTGCCACGTACTCCAGTATCAGTCTACCCCAAAGGTATCTAGCTGATTCTTTACACTAAATCATCCACATAAATTCAGTAGTTATCCTTGTCCTTGAACCCCCTAAAATATCTTAAAAGGCTCAGAGAAGGACCAATCCCCTTAACTGTTAATAAACCAACAAACAAACAAAAACAGACAGACAAACAAACACACCACCAAGCAAGCAAACAAACAATCAAATAAATGAATAAATGAAGACATTAGAATTTCATCCAGTAAACATTAGCATTAGATTCGGGATTAGGGTTAGATTATACATAAGGATTTATGTTCATGTAAGGGTTTAGGCTAGGTTTAGGTTTAGATTTATATGTAATGTAAGGGATTTTGTCTGATAGGAGGGCTGCAGAATGTTGACCTCTCACAAGAAGTAATGTCATTAATTATAAGTACAGTTGGGTTCCATGCAACTTTCTACACTTTCCTCTTTGAGTAAATGCCTTCCAAATGTGTTTTTTCTCCCAGTTCTATATTCAGATCCCACTCCAATCCCTTTGTCAATTTATTCCCCTTGGAGTGAGAGTTGGCCTATTTTTTCCAGATGTCAGTGGCAACCCTCTAGCCCACTCATGCCATGATCTGGGTGACAGCCCATTGACATATTTATTCTCCAGTAGATGAGAGATGAGATCAAAAAATGTTTGTACTAATCCCACCATACAGCAGCTGTGATTCTGTTGATGCAGCTGTCTAGGGGTAGCATGTGCACATCACCATGCATGCCCACACATCCCTGTTGGCTTACTCTGTAGCACAGGGTCACATCAATCCATTAGCTGCCTGGTTTACCCCTACAAGTCCATACAGGTGCCTGGCAGTATATCAAATCACCTCGCTCCTCCCTCACATGGGTGAGCCAACAATGACACTCAGTTCCATTCCACCCTGACTGGTTGTTTCAACACCAAAAGTGCTTCTTGAACTACAGATATCTGGATCATAGTCAGGGTTGTAGTTCTGTGTTCCTCAAAAAGGAACCACATCTATGGACTTTTAAATACGTGGAGTGAATCATTCTGTTCATTTTTATTTTATTTATTTTACATCTGTTTATCATGGTAGTACACTGATCACAAATGACCATTTGCAGGAACTGCCTGGAATTTTGTTTTGGATTAAACTGTCAATGAAAATCTAGCCTAAAGTTGTTGCAGTAAAAAGTTTCCTCATATGACACCTACCAACTCAGTCAGAATTTTCTAAGCCTAACTCACTTTAACTAAAGAATCTGGAGGAGCCACATAAGATTTATGCAGGAGAAATAGTCTCCTTTACCACGCTGTAATGCATAAACAGAAAAAGAGAGACATATGCTAAGCATATTCATTTTGGTTGGGTATATGATAAATATGAGGTGCCTTTCTGTCTACCATTCAGAAAGATTCAGAAGAATTCCTTTCCTTATTCATGGTGTCCAGTAATGAGTCTCATATCAGCCAGAAGCTATCTTTGTGTACAGAAATACATGTAAAAGGACTTTCTTCTGAAAGAAAATGTTTGAATGATATGCCTCAGGACTGGAGTATCATAGATGTTCTGAATACTGTCGGGAACAGGAAGATGCCTTCAATTCCTGCCTCACATCCTAAGAATAATCATATCATCCATTTTTGATTCATGAAGATCAGACATACCTGTCACAGAAAAGGAGTTGACTTGACTAGCCAAAGCCAATTCAAGTACACGGACAAGTCTTCAGGCTGCTGAAGAATACAAGGTATCATGTGAACTGCCAGGAATACCGATTCTAATTTGGTCTGTAATGTGCCTGACTGTAGACTAGAAGACTGTAATAGTATCATCTGAGGAAGTGGCCCTGGTAATTGGAGGTAGGTGGAGTGATTCCAAGGTTACAATTGGATACAGCTATTCTTGAGGTCCTGATTAAAAAAATATATATTAAAGATTGCCATCTTCTGTTCAAAGAACAGTAATATCACAAGATTTTTTTTTTTTTATTTTTGGTGTAGTCATAGTATTTCAAACTGAAGAGGAGTAGCAAATAAGAAATGCAGCATTGAAGACATGTGGCCAGCAGAACATAGTAAAATTGGCAAAGCACACTGGAAATTGAGATCAAGCTAACAATATGCTTGTCACTAAGCAGCAATTAGATATGGAGTGGGAGCAATATAACATCCCACCACTGGAGACAAGATAGCAGCAGAAAAACACTCCCTCCTTTAGTACAATTATCTTCATGTTTTGATTATTGCAACTACTGACCAACTACAATAGGACAAGCAAAGAAAGTGCATGGACACAACCCTCCCAAAATGGGTGAAGAGGTCATGTGGAGCAGTACCAATAATGTTGTCACTTCAATAAGAGTTTCATTCCTTCGAGCCCACAGATTGCATTTTTTTTCAAACAGAAGCAGCATATATCCTGAGACAATATCTCAAATGACCAAATGAGTCACGAGGAAGCATGATAAAAAAATGAAAGAAAAGAGGGGCGTGGCTTTACCAATCCACACGCAAACAGGAACCGTAGAAAATCAAGTGTCTGTTATGACAGAGCATGTCAATAATCAGCAAGAAAACATTGGTGGTCACAAAAAGACATGTTACTCCAGTTTGCTTTGACTTGGACATGCATGCAGTGTGTTTGCTCACTACTGAATGTGGCAATGTTGAAACCATTGAGGTATATATACATTTAAATAGTAGGGAGAAATACTTATCAATCTTTTTATGTTGTAAAAGTGCTAACTCTGACTTGGAGTTAGAGCGACCTCATTGTGAGAAAACTAAGTAATATGGGATGAGAGTAAATAAAGAGCATGGAGGATGTAGGGAAATTGACCCCCTTTAGGCCAAGTGAGCAATTGGGGAATTTAGGTTTAGGGGGAGAAGTTGGAGTTTTAACTTGAGAGAGTGATCTTAGAGTATAGGGTGAGGGAGGAGGAATATGAGAATAAGGTCTAGGATTCAGAACTGTGTGGTAGTTTTAGGGTTAGAGCTTAGGGCAGGCTATGAATGACTATAGGGTCAGGTGTGGGGAGAACTATATACAAGTGGTAAATTAGGATAGTGGGTGTTTGAGCACTTGCTTTTTTGAGCAAGTGGCAGCAAGCTGGTGCATCACATGCTACTAGCATATAGCATCTGTAGTAGACCTGAAAGATGCTGCTAACTAAACATGCAGCAATACATGTAGATAAAGTAGCTCACAGCTGAAAAAAAGAAGAAATAGGCATTGAGAAAGTGGGGAATAAAATTCATGACCTACCTTTCAGTAGTAAACTGAACAGTAATGCAATGTTCCAGCCATGTCTAAGGATGTCTTTGAAGAGCAGAGGGAGAAGTACACCCGAACAATACTGTATAACAAGAAGGTTTCTTAATCTTTCCCTTGTGAAAGTACATCTTCCAGGCAAATCAGGTTCCAGATGTATTCATTATCTGCTTTAAGGTGACACTGATATAATGTGCATAACATTGTTTATTCTCCAGAGATGACCTTCGTCCCACAGAAAAGAAGATGGAATCCCTTACAGTAAATGGAAAGCCTAATTTGTAATTCATATACTACTGAATCCTAAAACCCATTAAGGTTGAAAAGAGTAAAATTCCTATACATAGACACTTATCTAGCTATCGATCTATCTATCTGGTTTACATTGAAAACCTTGAAACTGCATCGGTTGACTGGCATGTGGTTGAATGGTACTTTTCACGTCACCAGAATGTCGAACCAAAATGTATTGACTACACTACAGTGAACAGGTAGTGTAGTTCAAGTATTTTGGTTCGACATTATGCAGAGAGGTCGCAGTTCAGTGAGGAACAGGGAATTAGCCCATGTCCTCACTGTAGTGCGATCTCAGAGTTGGTATATTTAAATGTGCAGGGGGGGGATGTGGGGGTGCAGTCCCCACATGGGGGGGGGTGCAGGGCATAGTCTCCCTGCAAAATAGTAGCATTAATGTACCGTTGACTGTACATATGTCAATGTATTCATTTTTGCATTGGTTGCTGTTTCAAAATCCCGAATTCATCATTTTGGGTCAACATTGGGTCAACATTCTGAATGGTCAATCAAAACAGATTCAGAATTTCAATAGTAAACTATCTATCTATACATATCTTTGCGGGCTTTGCTTTCTACATTTCAAACCACATCATCACTTCATCTGAAGGTAAAAAGACAAGAGCTCAAACTTTGGATGTCTAAAATACAACTCTGTTATATACTTAACTGCAACTTAAATGTATCTGGCCTAAATCTGTCATGCAACACTTACATTTTCATTATAAATGAGATAAATATTTAAATCTTAATAAAAATAAGACATATTTTTAAATTTTAAACAAGAGTTTATGAAAATTACAGAGTGTCGTCTGCTAAACATTATGACAAAACACATAGACATATAATGCACAGTACAAAACAAAGGACACAAACATTTCAATCTACAGTAGCCATTACAATAAAATGTTTGAAAGTGCCACATCTCAAAGGAATTAATAATGATTTTGTTGTTACTGGTACTAGATGTGCAGGAATCATAAAACATACTGTTAAAATATAATTAAAAAGCCAGGTACTTAAGGCATCATTTGTGAAAGGAATAACAGTAGCGAGAGGTGCCTTGACAGCTATGATGAAACATACCAGATTAAAAAATCTCCAAATCATCTGCAGCATCTGTCATTTCCTTTGCATTTTTCTAACTCTTTAGAAGCTTGGATTTATTAACACTACAGCTAAAACATCACACTCCTCCTGCCAAGCTCTGGTATGTCACATTCATTTACTACGGTGCACAGCATATGTCTTACACTTCCTTTACTTACCTTTAATTGAATTCGCATTCTTTATTTTCATCTTTTCTAGCTGTACATCTCCTAGTAGTTTTGTTCATGCTGTGTGTCATAACAAGCCTTCATTTTGTAACCTGGAAAGGAAGCATAAAGTTCAGTTTTACCACTACAACAACCACAGATCAAAAGGGAATTAAACCATTCTTTATGTCTGAAATGGACAACTTTTTTATCTTATGAAATGAGCCTTAGTCTCTGGGAAAACTTATTGACAGTATCACTAACGCTGAAAGTACTCTCATGGTGAAATATTACAATATAGAGAGCTGTAAAGTTAGATGCAATGATTCAGGTCATGCTTATCAAACTACAATATGCTGACCATATTAAATTATAAAACACAAACACACAACGAAATGTCATGAATAGAGTAAATCCTTAACAGAAAAGGAAATATTTCTAAGAAAAGTGGGTACTTTTAACATGATAATACTGCACTGCCTGGGAAGCTTTGTTTTCCGTTATATGTCTGCTTTAATCCATGTCAGAATGCTTGGTCTTTTAACTGTTACAGGATGACACAAGTGAAAATCCGTTGCCTGTGTTTCAGTTAAGCCTGCTGATACAATACTTTTTAAAACATATTTTTCTTTAATCTACAAACACAACCCTATTGTTCGGTTTCATATCACATAGATTGATACAACCCACCAAATCAGTGAAACTTTCTTACTTCAGCATAACATTTCTTTAATTCTCAGCTGGCATAGCACAATGTCTATCCCATAATAAGGAGCAGCTAATGTTACTGCTAGATAATCTCTCTGTTAGGACCCAGCACTACACAAGAGGGCAGACTGTTAAGTCTGCTCACACTATCATTGATGTTCATGTTGGGTGGAACCAAAGTTGGAAGCCTTCTAGGGTAAGCACTCTACTTTTTTCTCCTTACTTTATTCACTATAAATGACCTTGGAATGATTTCTTAGGCAAGCTATCCTTACTTTCCATCTTGGAAAAATTCAGTACCCACTTGTCAATGTTGTGAATATAAAAATGTACCTGAACAGGCAGCATGTGTACACACAAAGTCTCTGGTGACAGTTGTCATGCTTTAACATATACTTATGCCAAGATTATGTGTCTGTGGTCTATGAAGAAAAGTTTTAATAAAATGATGGTGAAGTTACATTCAAATTATAATGAGGTCAATCCACTGTTACAAAACAGATTTCAGAATGAAAATAATTAATTAATCAAGAACAAGCGTAATTAGCTAAAGGCCCATGGCATGCCTTCCAGGACAGGGAGTACAGGAGCAGTAACTGATGCTTAAGAAGATGCGAAAGCAGGGGCAGTAAGTTACTTACCAGCATCCTATGGTCATAAGACAAAGGTGACCAGGTTTCCACTGGCAATGCAATTTCCCTGTTATCTGTGAACACTATAGCTATTCTTCTTGCAAAATGAGGCAAAAATTCTGAAGACATTGAGACACGTATTCAAAATAATCAAAAATCTTTTACCTGCTCTAAAGTGTATTATACGTCATGACTGGCAAAGGACTGAAGTTTTCATGTTTATTGATTAGAGGTTTCTTTCTATGGGTTTTCATTCTTTCCATTGATTTAAGAACTTAGTATTTTATTTTGTTTTACTTATTTTATTTGAATTCATTTTCTGGAATAGGGCAATGATCTTAATGAACCTTTTTAGGCCGAGCTCAGGTTGCATAAACAAGACAGCGTCAGTGAATTAACACAGAAGTAGTTCAACTCAGTAACAATCTTTTGACACATTTAAATACATATGGAAATTAACTGTAAATTAAATAAAGACTATTAACAACTATTAAACAATCTAACAGAATACAGATAATACTTTGGAGAATTCAGAAACACTGTACCAGAAGAGCACAATGATAAATATCAAAGATCTCAAAGCAAGACACTGCCTGATGCTACTTAGATATGAAGTAGGAGTGGAACAGCACTGGCATTCCAAGAAAAGGACAGCACAGAAATGAAATCAGCCACACTACTAGTAGCAGCTGCATTACTGAATGTAATGGTAATAGGTGGCATGGGACAAATGTGAAAATGTTCACAGCATGGGAGCAGACAGATACTCGATCAATAAATGGGAGGGCAAATCTGAGAAGCAGGAGTCAGCAGTGGCAGCTGGTGACTTCAAATCAAAGGGAGGCTGCAGGAGACAGCTGAATGGGTGGGGACAATGGGAAGGGGTGTGGCCAACTAGAAAGGGGAGGAGCTATGCTCAAAACCACAAAAACTGGAACTTTAATTAAATATGCTGCCCTGGGTGCAAAACCATAGGTTCATAGGTTCATAGGTTCATAGGTTCATACTAGGCTATCTGCCCAAGGGCATTTATAAGCCTAGCCCATAGTTATGTGGCTTTCGCCACCCCTTTAGTTTGAATAAAAACTATGCCTATCATTTTTCTGTGCCTCTGTCAAGCAGTGACACTGAAGTAATCCCTGGGGTATATCTGCGATCTCCCATCCATTGGTCAAGATTCCTCTTGAACAAGGCCAGCGAGGTGCTCTGCCTCACATGTACCGGGATTTTGTTCCACAGCATAGGGAGTCTCTGGGTGATGAATCTGTCCCTCCAGCACGTTCTATTTATAACCGTGTCAAGGTTTAAGTCTCCGCCCTTGTGGTTCTGAGGGATCTAGATTTTTGAGGTGAAGCATATTCATCAAATCTGGGTTTGACATGGCCTTATATGTCAGGCACAGGTCACCTCTGAGCAAGCGGTATGAGACTGAATAAAGCTGGAGTTCTTTCAGTCGGGCAGCATAAGACATATTTTTGAGACCCTTTATCCTTTTGGTGAGGAACTTTTGGGGCCTTTCAAGCTGCATCAGGTGTCTGGTCAGATACATTCCGAACGGTGCATTGTACTCAATCATAGGTCTAATGAGTGTTGAGTACAGGGGAACGATGACCTCCCTTGATCTAGATGTGAATCCCTTCATGATCAGGTGGGCGATATAGAAGGTTTTCCTAACTACTTTAGCAACATGAGTGTCAAACGAAGACTACTGTCAACTTGGGTCCCCAGATCCCTGATGACATTTTCTGTGCTCAGTGGATTGTCACCTATATGGTAGCTAGGGGTAACCTTGTTTTTCCCGAAGGGTATGACTATGCATTTTTTGGCGTTTAACTTCAGGCCATGGCTCTGGCCCCAGTTATCCGTTTCTGTGAGGCCCTTCTGGAGGATATCTGTGTCAGATGTGTTTTCGACTATGGCGCCCAGTTTGCAGTCATCTGCAAACTTTGTCAGCCATAACCCTCCTGTGTTTGCTTGTACTTCAGAAAAGTAGATGCCGAACAAGAGTGGACCCAGGACTGAGCCCTGTGGGACACCACTTGTGACAGGCTTTGAGTCTGACATGGCTCCAGCAACTCTGACCCTGTGGGTTCTGTCGCTTAGCCAGTTTGCAACCCATCTTGTGATGTATGGGTTTACATTCAAGCTGATGAGTTTTTCGATGATACCTGAGTGGGGTATTGTGTCAAGGCCTTTGCCAGGTCGAGGTAGGCTGTATGGACTGCCTTTCCCTCATCAATGGCCTTGGTGACTGTCTCGAAAAAGTCAACCAAGTTTAAGAGGCAGGATCTGCCTTTGACAAAGCCAAACTGGGTTGGATCCAAAGTCTGCAAGTTCCTATGTCTTTATTTATGAGTTCCATTATGATCCTCTCCATGGCTTTGCAGATAAGGCTTGTCAAGCTAATGGGGCGGTAATTTCCAGGGTCTGTGGAGGCACCGCCCTTATGAAGTGGGACCACAGTCGCCGTGCGCCACTCCTTGGAGTGCGTATCCTGAGGTGAGGCTAAGATTAAACAGCTGTCCTAACTGTGGGTTTAATTCCTCGTTGAGTTCATGAAGCACACAGCCGGGGACACCATCCGGTCCCATGGATGCTGTGTTTTTGCCTTAGTGAGGGCAGTTCTCACCTGGGCGTTGGAGATGTTTGGGGGCTACAATCCTCTGGAATAGATATCTCTCCTTTTGGGGAGAAGTTTGCACTGAACCTGTCAGCCAGTATGTTAGCAATGTGTGTAGGTTCAGTAATTTTCACATCATTTTGAACTAATTCTGAGCATATCTGGGAGTTTCCTCCTAGGTTTCTAACATAGCTAAAGAAGGCCTTATGATTGTCTTTAGAGTCCTTGGCGATTTTCTCTCAAAATTTGCCTTGGATGATTTTATGAGAGCTCTTAGTTTTTACTTATAATGATCAAAGGTGTCTTACCTTTCAAGGATTTTGCTCTATCTTGTAGTAGCTTCCTCCTTTTGTTGTAGAGCTTGTTTATGGCTGGGGTCCACCAGACTGGACGCTTGCCTTTGGTACAGAGAGTCTTAGTTTTGTTTGGGATTGCCTGATCCATGCAGTCCTGTAGGTGCTGGTAGAAGGCATTTGTAAGTGATTCAGCGGTTTGAGTAATGTTTACCACTGGCTCAGGGGCCTTAAAGGAGACCACACTAGTTTTTAGAAGTGTGAAATCAGCTTTTGAGAAGTTTTTCACTGTGGTCTTTTTGTTTCAGGTGGGGCGGGATGAGGACCTCCAGCGAGATTAGTTTATGATCTGATCTCACCAGTGAGGGGTATACTTCCGGTGTTGAACATTTTGATCCCATGTTCGTGATGATGAGATCAAGTATGTTTTCACCTCTTGTGGGGATGGTGACTAGTTGTTCCATGGCATTTGAGTTTATGAACTCCAGGAATCTTTGGGTTAGAGTGTTCGGGCTTGAGTAGTGTTCCCAGTCTATATTAGGGTAGTTGAAGTCACCTAGTATGATGGTGTTTGGAGATACATTTATCCCCTCCAATGTTTTCAGGAAGGCCATGTGAGGTTCCTGAGTTTGAGAGGGTGGCCTGTAACATGCTACAAATTGCAGAGCAGTCTTGCCTATGGTTAATTGCACCTGGATGGTCTCAGATGCATCGTGCGTTGCCACCAACCTTGAGGTGTGGGTGTCCTTTATGAATATGGACACCCCCCCTCCTTTCTTGGTGTTGTCCGGATTTTGGGGCCGGAACGTATCCTTAAGAGAGTTCAATCAAGACCAAATGAAGTGTAGAAGAAGAAAAAACTTCAATGTATTAGCTGAATGACAGCTTACTTAATATCTAGATGGAACCAAAAAGGTTGGAAGGCATAAAAAATAAGTTACTTTTTAAATACATTACTAGAATGCTAGTCAAAGTCAAGTATAAGAAAAATAAGCAGCACTCAGCTCAAGCCATTTCTCCTTGCACTACAGTTCTAATTATAATTTACATTCAGCTTTATAAAAGTATCAAGTAACATGCTGAAAGTAGCAATCTTGGTGATACCCCCACTTGTAAAAATGTTTCTTATCCAAAAAAGACCTTCTGCTTGACAACAACTATCGACTTGTTTCATGGGGAAAACATGATCGAAGTAAAAAATGAACAGCAAATAAGAAACAAGCTCAAGATAAATTGCGTAAAGGATTACTGCACAGGTTATGGACTACTCATGATCGATTGGCATTCTGTTTAGTTTATGGGTAAAGCTGGCAAAGATGACTTCAAGTCTCCAACAAATGTAATGAGCTTCTTAAAATACTGAATCCTGTCCTTTATTACAAATACTGTCATATGCATTTCAATACCCAAGGCTTATACGTTATCTAGTTATGTAAGTATTCTCTGCATGGCAACAACAAAAAGGCTTTCAATGTTGGTAATTCTTTAACAGTATGCTTATTAAAGCTTACTTGCATCTTACAATCTCAAACAACCTTACCTGATGGTCATAAAAGCATTGCTACGGGCACTTCCTGAATAATAAGATGCATAAATCAACAGTATAAAAATATGACAGAAAACCAGAACATTCTGCAAACTCAAGCAAGGACAGATGAAAAGCCATTGTAGTATATGCGTCTACCTTGGATGGCAGGATATTCTGCACATTTACACTGCATAACTGCTCCTTGCCTTGCTTGGACACATCCAGAGTCACTACATGGGGGAGTGGGGTGCAACAAGTATGTCACAATTTGAAATGTCTCTGGCTGACTGTGATAGGCCTGACACATTTGTCATACCTCTCAACCTCAGAGCAGGAAATCTGGACAAAGCCATATATAGAAGTGGGACAAAGGCCCAAAAATAAGGACAATATTTAAATATTGATCTTATAAACTTTCTAATAGAATAGTAGGTCTTGCATTAGTATGAATTTACTGAAGGGTATGAAATCTGAAACTCAAATGTCTGTCATTATTTTCTAACTTCAATCTTTAATGATTTGCCTCTAATTTGCCAAAAAAACACAATTTTATGAAAAATGGACCAAATATTTGATGCAAAAATATAAAGTAGCCACACAATACAGCTGGGAACCTCTCAAAGAAAGGACACTTTTTTAAATATTAGTACTGTTAACTTGAGCAGCTGTCAAAATAAATGAATCTACATGCATTTCTGAAATAAAAGTAATCTATAACTCTGATTATTACAGTTATTTATTAATTGTAAACCCTCCAAGTTTTCTACCAAAATTGCCATTTTGTGGAGGGATTATTAGAGGGACAGCAACATTCTGTGCCAAAATCGGGGACAGTTGAGAGGTTTGGATCTGCCTAATTCTATAAAGCAGTTTATTTGCACGTACCTCTCAACCTGTTAATGCAGGAAATCTGGACAAGGCCAGATATATTGGGGGAACATACAAACAGTACTAAATATTGCTCTTCTATAAACTTAGTTGATAGAATAGCAGGTCTTGCTTTAGCATGCATTTTTCTGAAGGTTATGAAGTCTGAAACTCAATATCTGTCATTATGTAGTGACCTAAATCCTAAATGATTTGCCGGAAAACCACAAATTTTATGAAGAACAAACAGTTGAGAGGTATAGTTCAGCTGGGGCTGTCTTTGAGTTTGCAGTCCTTCCCTCTCTCAAAATCCTAGTCGAATGGAGCCTCCCCCCTGCAGCCATTCCAATGTCCTATTACTTGGCTATTTTGCCCCATTTACCATAAACACTGTAATGTGCATACTGCTTTACTTCTATGATGATTTGGATTTCATTTGAAAGTTTTATTTTGCATTTTGCAGCACAAACACTAAGACATATGCTAAACTATGCAATGCAGTCTCACAATGAAAATAGACTTAGCATTAAAACTTCCCTGCCATTGAAACTCACATTCATTGAAACAGCATTGAAACCCACATTCAAAGAAAATACATTTGGCTAGTATAAAGATTAACTTTGGGCTGTTTTCAAATGATAGGCCCCTTGCACACAAGACATGCATGTGTTGTGTGATACACCTTCCTGATGGTATTAAATTATATTCCTTGTATAATACAGTACAGTTATTAGAGGGTGTTTTAAATTTATTGTTTTGAACATTTTTCCAGTAAACAATAAAACAAAATGCATGCACCAGTAATAAAGCTGCCCAATTGAGAATGTTTCCATCATAAAAGTCTACTCAAACTTCTACAATCCACCAGTATCAGTAAATATGCACAATCAATGCAGAAGTAAAAGTCATCTATAAAATTCCACATTAAAGAGATCTGTAACTAATGAAGAGGTTGCTGCTAGCAAACAACTTTATATTTCATTGTTTCATCTACAAATAAAATGTCTGTCTTTTCGCCAAAATGGACATTGTCAGTACAGCAGCATCCACCCCCTGTGTGAGTAGAACCCACAACCTTCTTCATTAAAAGCAAGTATACTACCTGTTGTGCTATTTACAATGCAACAACGCAAGCAGGCTTAGCATAATCAGCACTAAACTTCTCTTCTGCTGCAGTTCTCAGCTCCTTGTAAAATCTACTCGACACTCAACTGTATCTCTCAACTTCGCAGCACAAGAAATCTGGAAAAAGCCAAAATTTATTGGGGGAGGGGACAAAAGCCCAAAAACCACGGACCCATTTTAAACATTGCTTGTATAATCTTGGGAAGTTGCTAATATAAAATGCTGTATCACCATACATTTCACTGGCAAGTCTTGAACCCAGGACTCTGTGCAAAACAGTCAGAGCAACATACCACTATGCCAAATCAGCTGTTTTTTGAAGGAGAGGAAGACTGAAACTTAAATGGCTACCATTTAGTGAATTCAGTTCTCACCATAGCTGTCAAGCTCTTAGCACAAAACACCTGGACAAAGCCAGTAATGGGGGAATACAGCTCTCAAACATATTCAGTGAATTCAGTTTTCACCATAGCTCTCAACCTTAGCACAAAAAAACCTGGACAAAGCCAATACCTGGGGAGTACAGTCCCAAAAACAAGTGCAAATTTCAAATATTCATCTTATAAACTTAGAAAATTGGTAGAATAAAAGGTTTTGTGTTACTATGTTCTTTCTGAAGAATATGAAGTCTGAAATTCAAATGCCTGTCAATTTTATTTATTTAAAGGGAGAGTGTCAAGATTCTCTGCTTGTCTGATTGTTTTGATTAGGATTGTAAGTCATGTGATCTTTTTGTTTACATTCAGGCAGCTTTAAGTCTCTGAGCTCAGGTTTCAGTACTTTGGGGGAAGGGTAACTAACACTTTAGGAAATGGTAACAGTTTCCTCTGTGTGCTTCTTTTAACACCAACCCCGTGCTGACAGGAAAGCTTTAGCTCCTCAGTTTGAAATGCTGTGTACTAGTGCTTATATGAGCTACTTTTTTCAAGCAGATACATCAGTGGACTTTTTTAAATATTTTCTGCAACATAGTTTCTTGGTTGTTTGGATTTAATGATGAGGGAAACAGATGCAGTGGATGTGTTTTATGATATGGTCTGGAGCAGTGCTGTTATGTATTTTATTTTATTTGCAGTTGGTTTTCCAGGATGTTTGCTAATTTAACTGGTCATTGAGGTGCTTTTTACATACATGTTTCTTTCAGCTGTTGCAGTGAAGGCTTCTACTGTTATATGGGAAAATGATATAACAATTATGGGAGATGTCCATATATGAATAATACAGAAGCATTGCTGTAGATGGAGGGGGAATAATCAGAATGAGTCAGGAAAAAGAACAGAAAGTACAAGCCAGGACACTGTTGTAGATGTCACAGCTGTAAGCAAAACAGTCTACAAGTAATGAACCCAAAACACCCAGAAGAGCTGATTCAAATGTAGACAGAATTAACTTTTCCAGTACAAAGTAAAGCTCCCAAAAAGTGCCACCTATTTACTAATAAGTCTTGTATGCAAATTACCTCTTTGTAGAACAACCTGAGTAAGGTCTGTAGTAAAAACTTAGGAAACAGTCTTCTCAGAACCAGAGTTGTGCTTGTGAGGAAAACTTGGGAAAATGTCCTTGCCATTATCAGAATCCTGGGTCTGTAGTTGCCTGGGTCAGTTGATGGGTCCACTTGTGCAGAGGGAAAACTGTTGCAGCCCCCCATTCTTCTGGGACAAAGCCCATCCTGAGGCTGTGGTTTAAAAGGGTTTAAAGTGGCCCTGATTGATTCTGTTTTAAGCTGTTTAAGAAGCATCCTGGAATGTTGTCAGGAACCATGGAGTTTGGCTTTGGCTTTGACTTTAGTGAGTGCAGTAATGACTTATTCCCTTGTAATGACTAGTAGGGGGATGGCTGTGGGTATTTCTTTGGGTGTGGAAAGCGGTGAGAACTTTGAACTAAACTTGTTGGCCAGCAGCTTTGCTAAAGTTCCAGGCTTGGAGTAACAGTTGTCATTCATAATTAACTCAGCACATTGCTAAGCATTTCCCATGAGGTTATGAACATTATTAAAAAAGTCTTATGGTTATCTTTCACATTGGAGTCGATATTTGCCTCATAGTTTGCTTTGGCAGATTTGACCACCTCTCTAATTTGTTTGTTTAGACAGGAGAGTGTCTTTTCTCACTGTTTTATCTATTCTTTCTTTTGTTTATGCTAAGGGTCCACCAGGGTGGTTTATTTTTTGCCAGTAATAATAGGTTTTACTCTGACAGTTACTGCCTTCTCTATGCTGCTATGAATGTAGTTGTACAGTGCTCTTGAGTACAGCTCAGAGTTGACCTCAGTGGCATCCAGATTCAGAGGGGCTTGGAGTTTACTAAGCTGTCACTTAGTTTGAGGTAATTGGCCTTAGCAAAGTTCTTAATAGGTTTGGAGTTTTATTGGGGTTCTAGGTTAGTTTTAATACTAAAGGAGATCATTTTGTGGTCAGATCTTACCAGGGAAGAGTTAATGCACGGAAAGGAGCAGCATCCCTCCATGTTCATGAATATTCGGTGTAGGATATTTGCACCTGTAGTTGGGGAGCTAACTTGTTGCTCCAGGGTATTTGCATTGATGAAGTCCAAAACCCTCTGAGCAAGTAAATTATGGGTCATATAAGTCACTCAATTTTTGGAGGAGTAGTTGAAGTCACTCATAAATATGGTGTTAGGCTGACTGTTAAAAGATTCCAGTAGGTTTACAAAGTTGGTTTTCCAGACTCATTTTAGGGAATCTGTAGCTACCAAGGATATGATGGGAGGTCAGACCTATAGTTACTTGGGCAAGGAACAGCTCAAGTGACTCATGTTGTTGGACCAGGCTAGCAGTGTACATCTCCTTTATGAACACGGAGACACCTCCTCCCTTTGTTTTATCCTTAGCTCAGGTGGATCAAAATGTATGAAAGGCATTATAGCCTTTGATAGCCGGGGTGCTTTCTATGGTTCTGAACCATGTGTCTGTGACAGCAGATAATTTTAAAAAGCTGTGTGACTGAATCACTGGACAAAGCCCGGAATTGCTTACAGGCAGGTGAAGAGTGAGGGAGCAAGCCACACCTCCTGTGGGCAAATCCTGTAATACACACACCCAGTCATGGATGGAGTATTGTACAGTTCGCTGAGGTCAACACAGTGTAGTTGGCATCTCTGTGCTGTGTACAGAAGTGTTCATAACGATAGAAGTGTGGCTGAGTAACATCTGCATATATATATATATATATATATATATATATGTGTGTGTGTGGGTATGTATGTATATATATATATATATATATATATATATATATATATATATATATATATATATACATACACACAATCACACACACATATATGTACGTATGGAGTAAGTATATATAGTTAGGGGGGTGTGGGGGGCACAGCCCTGCCCCACATTGCGGGGTGTGGGAGGCATAGCCCCCCCACCTACTTAGCTTTTATATTTATGAATCTCATTTCACTGAAAGCTAACAATATAAAACCAAAAGTAGGTGTGGGGCTACACCCCCCACACCCCCAGTGTGGGGGCCTGTGCCCCCCACACCCCCCTAACTATATATACGAACTCCTGGATCACACTACAATGGGGAAAAGGGCATATACATTTTATTTGCTTAACAGTACTTGCATTCAGTGAAATGTGATTCAGTGAATCAAAGTAGACCCATATATATATATATATATATATATATATATATATATATATATATATATATATATTTATATATATATATATATATATATATATATATAAGTACATATATGGATTCACTTCAGAAGCTCGAAATACTGAAATCTCGACCGGAAGTTTTGAATTTTGCGGTTTTACTACACACACACACACACACACACACACACACACACACACACACACACACACACACACACACCATCCACCACACAAACACTCACAATCAGTCTACTACATGAAAGCAGGGGGGCTCACCCCCCATGTGGGGGGCTGTGCCCCCACCCCCTTACTTAAATATTTGCACTCCGAGGTCACACTACATACAAACACACACAAAACACCCCCACACAAGCTACTTTCTCTTTGCACACACACATCACAGCAACAAAACACACTGACACCCACCACAGCCCCTACCCAAACCCCTTAACACACACACACTTACCTAAATACATGACCTTAGTGGAACTTTAGAAGCGGGAAATTCAAAACCTCCGGTATTCAAGGTTTTAAATTTCGCACTTCTAAACTTTCGCTATTATGTGGATTCGGCTTCTTTGGCTCAAAATACTGAAATTCGAGATTTCAGTATTTCGAGCTTCTGAATGGAACCCATCTATATATATATATATATATAGATGGGTATGTATCACTTCACCTAGATGGGTACATATCACTTCACCTAAAACTCATTTCACCAAGACCAAATCACCTAAAGTTCATTTCACCTAAAACTCATTTCATTGACAAGTAGTACTCTAAAGCAAGTCAATGGTATATGTCCTTTTCCCCACTGTAGAGCAATCCTGGTGTTAGTATATATATTAATGGGGGGTGTGGGGAGGCTCAGCTCCCCACATTGGAGGGTGTGGGTGGCGTAGCCCCCCCAACTAGTTGACTTTTACCAAATAATGTAAAATAAAGCCAAAGTAAGTGGGGGGCTTCACCCCCACACCCCCTAATGTGGGGTGCTGCACCCCCAATTATGTATACTAACCCCAGGATCGCACTACAGTGGGGAAAAGGACATATACCTTTGACTTGCCTTATTGTACTATTTGTCAGTGAAATGAGTTTTAGGTGAAATGAACTTTAGGTGATTTGGTCTTGGTGAAATAAGTTTAGGTGAAATAAGTTTTAGGTGAAGTGATACGTACCCATATATATTTATATATATATATATATATATATATATATATATATATATATATATATATAATATATATATATATATATATATATATATATATATATATATATATATATATATATAAAGAGAGAGAGATAGAGGCGGAAGTAGCATTGACGCCTCACAGCAAGAGGTTCTCCTGTTTGATTCTCAGCTGGGGTGCCTTCTGTGCAGAATCTGCATGTCCTCCCTGTGGTTGCATGGGTTTCCTCCAGGTGCTCTGGTTTCATCCCAAAGACATGCTGTTGGTGGACTGGACACTCTAAATTGGTCCTAGGTGTGAGTGTGTGCATGCTTGTGCCTTCTGAGGGAGGTTGGGCACCAGGCTGGCAGCTCGACACCGTAAAACTCCACTGCCAATCATTGTGTGGAGCATTCTTCCACTTTGGTGACCCCCTAACTGGGAAAAGCCAAAAGAAGAAGAATACAAACATGCACACACACACACACACACATATATATATATATATATATATATATATATATATATATATATATATATATGTATATATATATATATATATATATATGTGTGTGTGTGTTTTATATATATATATATATATATATATATATATATATATGCACACATATAGTTTATGCATATACCTGTATTATACAGATAAGAATTATGAAAGTATCTTTGTACATATCTGTAAATAAGCATACCTATGATTCCAGGTGGTCTCTAACTCTTTTGCAAGAGATGTAAGTGGTACAAAAGGGCAAGAGGGTAAACAGACTGCAAAGTACAGGATTTTTTTTTTAAGACAGGATAATGATAAAACATATACAGACATGGGAAATTTGCAAAAGTACCTCAAGGGATTGCCTGACAGGAGACATTATGTCTGCTACATGAAGTTGCAATACACACAGGATAGGCTGTAGGTAACAACAGGCCTTTACAGAACTTCCAAATCAGTACTTGTAAACTGTTAAATGGGCACAATTAACACTTGAGTATGCTGAGGTCATTATTTACATGTAGACAAGAGAATAGAAGGTCAGATTTGGATAAAAGAGGTAGCATGCTGTGAAGGTAAAAACAATAGCACTGCTGTTAGAATAATTTCCAACTGAAAAAGGTGTGAGATGGTCCTGAACAGCTTAGCAGATTTCATTCTTGGGAATCACAACCAGTGGAGAGAAACATCAAAGATATGGCAATACTTCTAATGTTGATGGACACACCAAGTCTACTACATGCAGTTGTAAAAGACAAAAATGGGGCTGTGCAGAACAAAAGGTCTGCTAAAAATGCAGACAGTTTAGTGCGGAAACAGAGGTCATTGAAGTGGTTCCAGCCAGTGTTGGAATATGCCCGATGTGTAATTACTTACATAAAGACAACACAACAGGATGTTGGATGAAGGTGAAAGAGGCAGCATGCTGTGAAGGCAACACCAAGATCACCATACTATGAATGCTTCCAACTCACAAAGGGGAGTGCTGACCCAGAGTCTGTCAGGATGTTCATTTGGTGGGTCTCACATAAAATAAATGAAGTACAGCTGTGTGATATGGACATCTAACAGAACTTGGTGAGTGCTTGAGGATAAAGTCTGTAGTAGGATGCTGGAATACATATTCTACAGGAAACTATCTGAACACAGAGGTAGCTATACCTGTCACCTTGAAAAGGTAGAATAAAAGTGTGTAAATTAATTAACAATAATTGAGATGACAAGAGACACCATATCAAACAGGAGGTCATTTGACTAAGTGTTCTCCAAATATGACTCTTGTCCACAAAGGGGATCAGTGGAACATAAGTTCTTGTTGATAGCTGTATAGGATCATTGGATCATAGGAAGTAACTAGGCTATTGGCCCAGAGGCCCTTATAAGCCTAGCCAAGAATTTACTCCCTGTTCTGACCAGTCAGCACCCTGTATTCATTATGATTCATAATAAGCAATGCCAAAACATAACATTTCAATTACTTATTTATTGCATTTGTTTACCGGGGAAGTCCACTAGGCCCAAAAGAGCCCATTTTCGGTTGAGTCCCAGGGATAAAAGCTCCGACCAGAATGCATATGCAGAAAAAATTAACTATTAATTGGTACAGAAGTAAAAACAGTGTTACACATAGTGATTACAGAAAGTTATACGAAATATATGCACTCTCACCAGGCTGAATAAAGAGAAGGTCACGGTGAGCTGCCTGTCGGGTGCTAGGATCCGCCACATAACGCAAGCACTCAGGTCACTCCAAAGCAAATACAAATATGACTCAGTCATTGTACATGCTGATGTGAATGACCTGAGACGTACCTCCCTGGACTACATGAAAAGAGGCATAGAGGAGCTCTCTGATCATGTAGCCCAGGCTGGTATGACCCTGACCTTGAGCAGCATCTTACCCTCACCTAGAATGATGCCACAGTACAAAGACAAAATGATCGATTTTAACAATTGGCTAAAATTTTGGTGTCATTCAAAGGGGATCCAGTGTCTGTCAGCCTGGGATGACATGCTCGACAAGCCACGTTGCTTCCCTAGGGACGGCTTGCACCTGTCACCACTGGGCTTTCGGATATTGGCAAAGGCTCTTGCCACCCCCATAGTGCCTTTTTTAAGCAAGGCTCAAAAGTCAAACCCACCCCCATAGACAGCACAAGGAACAAGAAACTAAGGGTAATGCTGCTAAACGCCAGAAGTCTTAACCTCAAGATGCAAGCACTCGAAGCTCTCCTCAGTATGGAGAACATCAATATCTGTGCAGTGACAGAAACCTGGTTCAAGGCTCCAGAGAGCACCCCAGCACTACCAGGCTATACTTCATATTATGCTTTTCGGCCCCAAAACCCGGACCGAACCACAAAAGGAGGGGGAGTTTCCATATTTATGAAGGATATCCACACCTCCAGGTTAGTGGCATTGCACAAAGTATCGGAGACCATCCATGTGCAACTAACAGTGGGCAAGACTGCTTTTCAGTTTATAGCATCCTACAGACCACCCTCTCAAAGTCAGGAATCCCACTCGGCTTTCCTGAAAACATTGGAGAACATGAAGATCTCTCCGAACACCATTATATTGGGCGACTTCAACTACCCAAACATTGACTGGGAGCACTACTCAAGCCCCAGCACCTTAGCCCAAAGGTTCCTGGAAATTATAAACTCAAATGCTATGGAACAAATAGTCACCACTCCCACAAGAGGGGACAACATACTAGACCTGATCATTACCAACATGGGGACTCTATGCTCCACACCAGAAGTATATCCCTCATTGGTAAGATCAGACCATAAATTAATTTCACTGGATGTCCACATCCCGACCCCACCCCCAGCCCAGAAAACCATAGTGAAAAACTTCTCAAAAGCGAACTTCTCACTTCTCAAAACCAAAGTGGAATCCTTCAAGGCCCCAGGGCCAGTGGAAACTACGGCCCAAATTGCAGAATCCTATATAAACGCATTCTACGGACATCTCCAGGAATGCATGGATCATGCTATCCCAAACAAAACCAAGACCTAATCATCCAAAGGCAGGCGTCCAGTCTGGTGGACCCCTGCCATAAATAAACTGTACAACAGAAGGAGGAAGCTACTACATGATAGAGCAAAATCCCTAACAGGGAAGGCATCTCTGATCAGTACTAGCAAAAAATTACGATCCCTCATAAAATCCTCCAAGGCCAGCTTAGAGAAAAAAATTGCACAGGACACCAAAGACAATCATAAGGCTTTTTTCAGTTATTTTAGAAACCTGGGATGCAACTCCCAGACTTGTTCTGAGTTGATTCTAAATGACAAAAAATACACTGAACCCACAGACATCGCCAATATCCTGGCAGACAGGTTCAGTGCAAACTTCTCCACCCCCTCCCCCCCAAAAGAGCAAGTATCTATCCCAGCAGAGGGCTGTCTCCCAAACATCTCTGATGCTCAGGTGAAGGCTGCCCTCTCCAAAGCAAAAAACACTGCTTCCATGGGACCAGATGGCATCCCAGGTTGTGTCCTACATGAACTCCAAGAGGAACTAATCCCTCAAATAAAACAGCTATACAATCTCAGCCTCACTACAGGATATGTGCCCACAGAATGGCGTACAGCAACAGTGGTCCCACTCCACAAAGGTGGAGCCTCTACGGACCCTGGAAACTATCACCCCATAAGCCTGACTAGCTTAGTCTGCAAGGCTATGGAGAGGATCATCATGGAGCTCATAAACAAAGACATTGGGGACCTACAGACACTAGATCCTACCCAGTTCGGCTTTGTCAAGGGCAGATCCTGCCTTTTGAACCTGGTTGACTTCTTCAAAACAGTCACCAAAGCCATAGATGAAGGGAAGGTAGTCCACATAGCCTATCTGGAGCTTGCAAAGGCATTTGACACAATACCCCACTCGGGCATCATAGATAAGCTATCCAGCTTAAATATAAACCCCTATGTCACAAGATGGGTTGCAAACTGGCTCAAAGACAGAACCCACAGAGTGAGAGTTGCTGGAGCCATGTCAGACTTGAAACCGGTCACAAGTGGCGTCCCATAGGGTTCTGTCCTGAGACCACTCTTGTTCGGTATATACTTTTCCGAGGTACAGGCAAATATGGGAGGACTATGGCTCACCAAGTTCGCAGACGACTGCAAACTGAGCGCCATAATCAACACTCCAGCTGACACAAACATCCTTCAAAAAGGTCTCACAGAGACAGATAACTGGTGCCAGTGCCATGGTTTAAAGCTAAATGCCAAAAAATGTATAGTCATACCCTTTGGCAAAAACAATGTGCCCACAAATTACCACATAGGTGGAAACCCATTAAGTACAGAGAAAGTTATTAGGGACCTGGGGACCCAAGTTGATAGCAATCTCTCCTTTGAAAACCACATTGCCAAAGTGGTTGGAAAGACCTTCTACATAGCCCACCTCATCCCGAAGGGTTTCACATCTAGATCAAGAGAGGTAATCGTGCCCCTTTATTCATCCCTCATCAGGCCCATCATAGAATACAATGCCCCTTTTGGGATGTACCTTACCCGACACCTGCAGCAATTAGAAAGACCCCAAAAGTATCTCACCAAGAGGATCAAGGGTCTCAAACAGATGCCATATGCTGCTCGGTTAAAAACTCCAGCTCTACTCAGTTGCATACCGCCTACTTGAGGCGATCTATGCCTGACATACAAAGCTATGTCAAATCCAGAATTAATGGACATGCTCCACCTCAGTAAATCTAAATCCCTTAGAGCCATACGCTCGAGGGACTTGAACCTCAGCACAGAAATAAATAGAACTTGCTGGAGGGACAGGTTCATAACCCAGAGGCTCCCTTCACTCTGGAATAGAATTCCAGTTCATGTGAGGCAGAGCACCTCACTGAATCTCTTCAAGAAGAATCTCGATAGGTGGATGGGGGATCGTAGGTTTGTCCCAGGGATTACTCCCGTGTCACTATTAGACAGAGGCACAGTAAACTAAACCTTAAAAAGGGCACAGTATACTCAAATCAAGGGGTGGCGTAAGCCATACAGAATCGGGCTAGGCTTATAATTGCCCCAGGGCAGATAGCCTAGTATGAACCTATGAACCTATGAACCTAAAATGTTCTAAGCTTGTTCCCTGTCTTTCCTGTAAGTCGTCTAATCCAGATACAGATTTGCTGTATTCAGGACTGTTTGTAAGCTTCTGAGCCCCCAAGCCTTTCTGTGTTGGAAGGAAGCCTTCTAGCTTAACTTTGTTTCTTAGAACTAGCCAGTTTTCTAGTTTCAGCACTCAAATCTGTTTCTTTGAGCTCAGCACTTGTTCAGAACTCATTGTAAGCACTAAATAAGCTACAGATTAATACAGCACTCAACTTTTCTCACTTGTCTAGAGGAAACCAGTTTCTAGTATTTAATAGCACCTATCCAGGCATGCCTATGGGTCAGCTCCTGGTATTTTCTCCTGTCTATCTGATAAATCTGGGCATCTTGGGGCAATGCAGCAATTGCCACATATACACAGACAACCCTCTCCTCCTACCACCCAACACTACAACCTGTGAGAGATACACTTATATAGCCAAACTGGAAGCAAAGCTCTCTTCACCCAAGTCTGGATTAGACAGTCAAGAGGAGAAAGTAAACACCCACTCACCACATAGTCCCTCAAAACCTACACCACCAAAACACACACATAGAAACACAAAACACCCACCTACATTCACAGAGACTCTCATAAAATATCTACCCGAGCAACAGGGACCTCCAAAGCAGAAACGCAAGCAACCTCCACTCCCCCCAACACAACCCAAATGACACATAGCCCACTCAAACACAGCCCATAACGCAAAACAACGTACCTAACACTCTAGTCATAGGTGACTCTATAGTCAGGCACACTGATGTTCCACTCACCAGGCTAAACAAGGAGAAAGTTACTGTCAGCTGCCTGTCAGGTGCCAGGATCCACCACATAATGCATGCACTCAGGTCACTCCACAACAAGTACAAATGTGACATTGTCATTGTCCATGTTGGTGTGAATGACCTGAGACATACCTCCCTGGACAACATGAAAAGAGACATCGAGTAGCTGTCTGATCTTGTAGCCCAGGCAGGTATGACCCTAGCCTTGAGTAGCATCCTGCCATCACCCAGAATTATACCACAGTAAAAGGACAAAATGATTGATTTCAACAATTGGCTAAGCTTCTGGTGTCATTCTAAGGGGATCCAGAATCTGTTTGCCTGGGATGACATGATCGACAAAACACGATGCTTTGCCAGAGATGGCCTGCACCTATCGCCCTTGGGATTCTGGATACTGGCTAAGGCTCTTGCCACCCCTATAGTGCCTTTTTTAGACAAGATTCAAATGACAAATTCACCACCGTAACAGGTACAAGCAAGCAAAATCTGAGGGTAATGCTACTTAATGCTAGAAGTCTAAACCTCAAAATGCACTCACTCGAGGCACTCCTTAAAATGGAAAACAGCGGCATCTGTGCAGTGACAGAGACCTGGTTCAAGGCTCCAGAGAGCACCCCTGCATTACTAGGCTATAATTCATACCACACCTTTTGGCCACCTAACCTGGACCGAAGCACTAAAGGTGGAGGCGTGTCCATATTCATTAAGGATATCCACACCTCCAGGCTAGTTGCTCAGCATAATGCATCCGAGATTATCCAAGTGCAACTAACACTGGGCAAGACTGCAATGCAAACTGTAGCTTGCTACAGATCCCCTACCATGCCCCAGGATTCCCACTCCTCATTTCTTGATACACTGGAAAATATTAGGGTACAACCTAACACCCTAATAATGGGTGATTTCAACTACCCCACCCTTAACTGGGAAAACTACTCTTGTACCAACACTTGTGCTCAACGTTTTCTGGAATTCATAAATTCCAATGTATTGGATCAACTTATCCACACCCCCACCAGGGGCAGCAATATCCTAGACCTGGTCATTACCAACATAGGCAACCAGTGTTCCACACCAGAGGTCAATTCCTCATTGGTCAGATCTGACCACAAGCAAATCACCCTAGACATCCACATCCCACCCCACCCCCCATTAGGGAAACCATCATAAAAAATTTCTCCAAAGCCAACTTCACGCTTCTTAAGACAGAAATGGCAAACTTCACGACACCCATGCTGGTGGACAATAGAGGTATGACTGCTGAATCCTGTACAATTGCACTTTATAAGCACTTACACGAGTGCATGGATCGTGCAATCCCAAACAGAACCAAGATTCTATTCTCCATAAAAATGAAGCCAATCTAGTGGTCCCCTGCTATAAACAAACTCTACAACATAATAAAGAAACTGTTGCAAAAAAGAGCAAAATCCCATGATTGGAGGAACTCCATGGTCAGCCTCATTAAGAAGCTGAAATCCCTCATAAAATCCTCCAAAGCTAGTTACGAAAACAAAATCGTGACTGATTCTAAAGACAACCACAAAGCATTTTATAGCTATGTCAAGAATCTCAATGGCAACACTCAGATCTCTTCTGAGTTACAGCACAATGGCAATAAATATACAGAACCAACTGATATTGCCAACATCCTGGCAGATAGGTTCAGTGCTAACTTTACCCCTCTCTCATCCCCTAAAGGGCCCATCTCTATACCGGAAGAACACAAAGTTCCTGTAATCACGGCTGCACAGGTACAAAACACACTCTCCAAAGCCAATAACACAGCATCCATGGGACCTGACAACATCCCAGGCTGCATTCTACATGAACTACAGAATGAACTGGCACCCCACCTAAGTACCATGTTCAATCATAGCCTCACCTCAGGCTTTATGCATACTGAATGGTGCACAGCAGCGGTTATCCCACTAAACAAAGGGGGAGCCACCACGGACCCCAGGAACTACTGCCCCATTAGCCTGACGAGCCTGGTCTGCAAGGCTATGGAACGTATCATCATGGAACTTATAAACAATGACATTGGTAATCTCCCAACTCTGGACCCTACCCAGTTCGGGTTTGTAAAAGGCAGATCATTTCTGCTAAACTTGATAGACTTCTTTATAACGGTCACCAAAGCCATAGATGAGGGTACGGTGGTTCACACAGCCTAGCTAGATCTCGCCAAGGCTTTCAATAACATCCCCCAATCTGGATTTATAGATAAACTCACTAAACTAGGTATAAATCCCTATGTCACAAGATGGGTTGCCAACTGGCTCACTGACAGAACCCACACTGTGAAAGTAGCAGACTCTAAATCCAACTTCAGACCAGTGACAAGTGGAGTTCCACAGGGTTCAGTCCTAGGTCCTCTCCTATTTGGTATCTACTTCTCTGAAGTACAGGCTAACACAGAAGGTCCTTGGCTAACAAAGTTCGCAGATGACTGCAAACTAGGAGCCATAATTGAAGCTCCTAATGATGTGGACATCCTACAAAAGGGCCTCACTGAGACAGATGCCTGGTGTCAAAGCCATGGCCTCAAGCTCAATGCCAAAAAGTGCATTGTCATCCCTTTTGGTAAAAACTCTGTACCCATGAACTACCACATAGGCAGTAGTCTACTTAACACCAAAAGTGTGATAAGAGACCTTGGGACATAGGTGGACAGTAGTCTCTCCTTTGATAATCGCATCACCACAGTAGTCAGGAATTCCTAATACATTGCACACCTCATCACAAAAGTGTTCTCATCCAGGAAAAAAGAGGTCATTATTCCCCTCTACTCATCACTTATTCGACCCATTATAGAGTATAACACCTCTTTTGGTATGTACCTCACAAGACATCTACAACAACTGGAAAGGCCACAGAAATACCTCACAAAGAGGATTACCAGCCTCAAACAGATGCCCTACACAGACCGTCTCAAAAAACTCCAGCTTTACTCTGTCGCATATCACCTACTCAGGGGTGATCTCTGCCTAACATACAAAGCTATATCAAACCCAGAGCTGTTGGACATGATCTTCGTAAAAAAATCCCAATCCCTCTGAGCTACACGCTCTAGGGAACTAAACCTTGTCACCACAATAAACAGAACATGCTGGAGGGATAGATTCCTGTCCCAGAGACTTCCCATACTCTGGAACAAATTATCTATCTATATCAAACAAAGCTCCTCATTAGCACACTTCAAGAAAAATCTTGATGATTGGATGGGAGATAGGAAATTCACCATGGGGATCAGTTCTGTGGCTCTGCTTGACAGGGGCACAGGAAAATCATTTTCTTGGGTGGCAAAAGCCAGGGTACCATTTGGCTAGGCTTATATAGGCCTTAGGCCCAATAGCCTAGTACCTACCTATAAACCTATAAAAGCAGGACTTTATTAGGTTTGATTATAATAATATGTACAGAATATATACATAAAAGCAGGAACTGGCAGATTAATTCAATCAGAGAGGTATAAGCAGAGATATATTAACCAGCATTATTGTACCATTATTGTATTGAGACAGAACCATGTTAGTAACAATATCCTAGTTAGGCAAATATTTAACTTGCTCTGACTGTGATATTTTTCATAATAGTAGAAAGCATATCCTTCATTTCTGTGCTTCACCTGACTTCATGCCAACCTGTAAGGACTACCTGATAAGCAACTCACTTTAAATTATGTAATGGATGTAGCGTTTTTGTAAGCATCTCTTCAAAAAGGTGCAGGTCGAGAATTGTAACGGTTATGCGATCACCTCAGTCACATGGTAATAAAGGTAAATACAAACACATACATCAATAAACTCACTAAGCTGGTGACAACTGTGATCTATACTGTATGTGCCAACAGATTAATAACATAGAAGTAATGACTCCAAAGAAGTAATGTCCAGAGCAGCACACTTCAAGCAGGGATATTGCATTGTGCTATGACTTGTAAATAATATTTGTATTAATGTACCAGTTTGTCCGAAGTTTGTGGGGCACAGCTTTTCTGATTTAAATATTGAACTGTCATTAGTCAGGTTTAGTAGAATCCATGAGAATCGGATGCCTGAAATATTCCCTGAGAGTGACCAAAGTTGGAGTGGAAATAAACCAGGAGTTCTGTCTATTTTCCCTGTGGTTGACAAAGATCCATGCAATGAAATTCACTGTTGACAGCTCATACTACAAACAATGGGAGAAGTGTAGAAACAGTTTTAAATGTTATGTTCACCTCTCTCTCCCACGAGAACGAGATAAAGGGAGATTCTTGACACATTGATAAAGCTTCTGCAAGGATAACCAAGTTGTCAAACAATAGAGAGATGTTGATAGCTTGTAGCCTGCAATGAGCTACAACTGGAGCTAGACACTTTGTGAACACAGCAGGTGCACTGAATGCACCAAAGGGTAGGAGACAGAAATAATTGTGGGAATCAGACACAAAAGTGTGAGAAACACCGGTAACCTCCAAGGATGGAAATGTGATGTTAATCATCTTTTGAACTACTGTGATAAGGAAAATAATGAGGAAGATGAGGGAACAGGTTGTGAAGTTACGTAATGTGGAATTTGGCCAGTATTAGCAATTGGTGTCAGAAAGACAGGCCGTGGAAATCAAGGCAGTATTCCAAGTGTCCACTGCTGTCATACTTATTCAGTTAGTTGAATCCCAACACGTTTGACCTAACCAATAGAAAAGTCTATGTGCAGCATATGCATCAGGGATGCAGTATCCCTGTCTAAATTGCTTGGATTCTGCTCAGCATGTCACACACAGCCAGCTTTTAATGGCTGAGGGCACCTGCCATGCATCCCAGCCATCAGTTGGTAGAAGACTAGCAGACTATAACAGAAGGGTTGTCTCAGAGGCCTTTACAGCAGTGCTGGCACAAAGGAGTCACTGTCATGACAAGCTGGTAATACAGAAATTCCTAACCATAAACCAACTTCCCTGAATAGGAAAGTATTATTAACAACAAATATGGAATGGAAAGTTGTGTTCCTTCCATTGTCAATAGTACTGAACAGAGTGTAACTCAGCCCTATCCATCCAACAAAAGTCAAGAGATGTTCATTACTCTAATTGTTCCATGTACCTGTAATAAAATCACAGATTTCCATGCTGTTGAAAAAACTATTATCCTAGCCATAAAGTATAATTGTGTATAATTACCATAGATGTAGATGTTCGAGTGTATTCACTGTTGCAGTCCTAACCAATGGATTATCTGACTCCCGGTAGCCCTCGATCGGCCAGAATGCCAAAGGTAAGTAAATATGACATTGGCTGTCATCAGTTGTAAAGAATGTCAGGACATCTGATACAAAAGGAGGCAGCCAACGTCACTTCTTCAGACTTTCTTGCCATAACAGTCAGAAGCCCCCAGAAAACAAGGCTTAAACCAAAAGCAACTTTGGCTGTACCTTAGGAAAAGAGAACAGGAGAGGATCAAAAAGGGGGAAGGATGGAGGGAAACCAGGACTGCAACAGTGAATACACTTGAACATCTACTATCTGGAAATATACAGAGCTTAGTATATTTTTTTGGTTCTTCAGAATTGTGTACTGTAAATTGTTGCTGGACTAATTTTATTCAGAGTTATGTACTGTTATTTTTGATTTACTGTATAGTTTTTCAGATCTCTGCTGAAAGTGTTTTGTCCCACCTCCCCCTATTTTCTGCTGTGTCTTAAGTTGGTATAACTGGTTTTTACAGATTGTGTCATCTGACTATCTGAAGGATTACTTGCATAATAATAGACCCTGTTAGTTAACAGCCTGCATATCATTGCTGGAACCTGTGTCTAACAGAGATCTTTTCAAACTATCTTGAAATATACAGAGCTAAGTATATATTTTTTGGTTCTTCAGAATTGTGTACTGTAAATTGCTGCTGGACTAATTTTATTTAGGGTTGTGCACTGTTATTTTTGATTCACTGTATAGTTTTTCAGATCTCTGCTTAAAGTGTTTTGTCCCACCCACCCTCCTTATTTCTGGTTTGTTGTTTAAATTTGGTGGCTATTGCAGTTGCCCACCCCACTGCAGATTTGATCTGGGACCCCCCCCCCCCGTCCCACTCTTAACCAGATTCTACCTAATAAACTCCTTCTGCACTTGTTTTTAGTCATTTTTAATTTAATTGCATTTTTTTAAACTGTGTTTGGTCTAATATTCCTACATACTCAAGTGTACTAGCTTGCACTGCATTTGAATTGTTTTTACTGCTGTTTTAGTTACTTTTCTGTAAAAAAAAAACAACACAAAAACAAAAAAAAAACTGTAAGCTTGTTTCCTACCTTTCCTGTAACTAGTGCAGTCGAGATACAGATTTGCTGTATCCAGGACTGTATGTAAGCTTCTGAGCCCCCCAAGCCTTTCTGCGTTGGAGGGAATTCTAGCTTGTCAGTGGGAGTGGTAAGCACTAGATAACCTGTCTACCACATAAGGAGTTGTTTTTGCCCAGAAATTGTAGTTATTGGCCATCTGCGCAATCTTTTCCATCTCTCTCAACTTTCTTATTTGAAAGCCTGCATTTGCACTTGTTTCTTTCCTGAAACTAGTCTAGTGCAGATACAGATTCTTAGTTTTAGCACTTGAATTTGCTTATTTTTGCTCAGCACTTGTTCAGAACTTGTTGTAAGCACTAAATAAGCTACTAATTACTATAGCACTTAACCTTCCTCATTACCTAGAGGAAAACAGTGTTTGCACTTACTTTCCTCACTTGCCTAGAGAAACACAGCTCTTGTACTCACTTTCCTCACTTATCTAGAGGAAAATAGTTTTTTACTCAGGCATGTCCAAGGGTCAGCTCCCAGTGTTCTCTTTTGTCTATCTGATGAATCTAGGCATCTTGGGGCAATATAGAAATTGCCTCATGTACACAGACAACCCTCTCCTCCTACCACCCAACACTACAACCTGTGAGAGATGCACTTATCTAGCCAAACTGGAGCTAAAGCTCTCTCCAACCAAGACTGAACTTGACATTCAAGAGGAGAAGGTAAACACATGCACCACACCACACTTATCACATAGTCTTACTAAATTAACACCACCAAAATCCACACATAGAAACACAAAAACATTCCCGGAGGCTCTCAATAATAATCTGCCCAAGCAACAGAGACCTCCAAAGCAGAAACACAAGCAACTTCCACCCCCAACACAACTCAAATGACACATAGCCAATAGACTCAGTGTGCCACTCAATCACAGCCAATAAGGCAAAACAACATATCCAGCACACTAGGCATAGGTGACTCTATAGTCAGGCACACTGATGTCCCACTCACCAGGCTAAACAAGGAGAAGGTTACTGTCAGCTGTCTGTCGGGTGCCAGGATCCGTTAATAACCCACGCACTCAGGTCACTCCACAACAAGTACAAATATGACTCTATCATTGTCCAAGTTGGTGTGAACGACCTGAGACGTACCACCCTGGACTATATGAAAAGAGACTTGGAAGAGCACTCTGATCTTGTAGCCCAGGCAGGTATGACCCTAGCCCTGAGTAGCATTCTGCCATTGCCCAGAATGATACCGCAGTACAAGGACAAAATGATTGACTTCAACAATTGGCTAAGCTTCTGGTGTCATTCTAAGGGGATCCAGTATCTGTCTGCTTGGGATGACATGGTCAACAGACCATGATGCTTTGCGAGAGATGGCCTGCACCTGTCGCCCCTGGGATTCTGGATACTGGCTAAGGCTCTTGCTGCCCCTATAGTGCATTTTTTAGGCAAGGTTCAAATGACAAATTCTCCAACATAACAGGAACAGGCAAGCAAAAACTGAGGATAATGCTACTCAATGCTAGAAGTCTAAATCTCAAAATGCACTCACTCGAGGCACTCCTTAAAATGGAGAACATCGATATCTGTGCAGTGACTGAAACCTGGTTTAAGGCTTCAGAGACCACCCCTGCACTACCAGGCTATAACTCATACCACACTTTTCAACCATGTAACATGGACCGGAACACCAAAGGCGGAGGTGTGTCCATATTCATTAAGGATATCGACACCTCCAGGCTAGTTACTCACCATAATGCATCTGAGGTTATCCAAGTGCTACTAACTCTGGGCAAAACTGCAATCCAAATTGTAGCTTGCTACAGATCCCCCACCATGCCCCAGGATTCCCACTCCTCTTTTCTTGATGTACTGGAAAATGTTAGGGTTCAACCAAACAAACTAATAATGGGCGATTTCAACTACCCCACCATTAACTGGGAAAACTACTCATGTACCAACTCCTTCACACAACGCTTTCTGGAATTCAAAAACTCCAATGCCCTGGATCAACTTATCCACACCCCCACCAGGACCAACAATATCCTAGACCTAGTCATTACCAATATGAGTGACTGGTGTTCCACACCTGAAGTCAACTCCTTGTTGGTCTGATCCGACCATAATCTAATCACCCTTGATATCCACATCCCGCCCCCACCCCCATTAAGGAAACCACAGTAAAAAATTTCTCCAAAGCCAACTTCATGCTTCTTATGGCAAAAGTGGTGAACATCATGACACCCATGCAGATGGACAATGCAGTTATGACTGCTGAATCCTACACAAATGCACTCTGCACTCTATAAGCACTTACACAAGTGCATGGATTGTGCTATCCCAAACAAAACCAAGACGCTATCCTCCAAAAAAAGGACGACAATCTGGTGGTCCCCTGCCATAAACAAACTATACAACAGAAGGAAGAAATTGTTGCAAAAGAGAGTAAAATCCCATTAGTGGGGGAGCTCCCTGGTCAGCCTCAGTAAGAAGTTGTGATCCCTTATAAGATCCTCCAAAGCTAGCTACGAAAACAAAATCACAACTGATTCTAAGGACAACCACAAAGCATTCTATAGCTATGTCAAGAATCTCAATGGCAACACCCAGATCTGCTCTGAGTTACAGCACAATGGCACGAAAATTATGGAGCCAACTGATATTGCCAACATCCTGGCAGATAGGTTCAGTGCTAATTTTACCCTGCCACCCCCTAAAGGGCCCATATCTATACAGGAAGAATGCAAAATCCCTGTAATCACAACTACGCAGGTAAAAGCTGCACTCTCTAAAGCCAAAAACACAGCATCCATGGGACTGGACAACATCCCAGGCTGCATTTTACATGAACTTCAGAACGAACAGGCTCCCCACCTGAGCATCATGTTCAATCATAGCCTCACATCAGGCTTTGTGCCAACTGAATGGCATACAGCAACAGTTATCCCACTCCACAAATGGTGAGCCACCACTGATCCTGGGAACTATCGCCCTATTAACCTGACGAGCCTGGTCTGCAAGGCCATGGAACATATCATCATGGAACTCATAAACAAAGACATTGGTAACCTCCAAACTCTGGATCCCACCCAGTTTGGGTTTGTGAAAGGCAGATCATGCCTCCTGAACCTGATCGACTTCTTTGAGGCAGCCAGCAAAGCGTAGATAAGAGTAAGGTGGTTCACACAGCCTATCTTGACCTCGCCAAGGCTTTCAACACCATCCCCCATTCTGGAATTATAGATAAACTCACTAAACTAGGTATAAATACCTACATCACAAGATGGATTGCCAACTGGCTCACTGACAGAACCCACACTGTAAAAGTTGCACACTCTAAATCTGACCTCAAACCAGTGACAAGTGGAGTACCACAGGGTTCAGTCCTGGGACCTCTCCTGTTTGGTATTTACTTCTCTGAAGTACAGGCTAACACAGAAGGCCTCTGGCTAATGAAGTTCGCAGATGACTGCAAACTAGGAGCCATAGTCGAGTCCCCAAATGATGTGGAAATCCTACAGAAGGGCCTCACTGAGACAGATGCCTGATGTCAGAGCCATGGTCTCAAGCTCAATGCCAAAAAGTGCATTGTCATCCCCTTTGGTAAAAACTCTGTACTACATAGACAGCAGTCTACTTAACACCGAATGTGTGATAAGAGACCATGGAACCCAGGTGGACAGTAGTCTGCCCTTTGATAGTCACATTACCACAGTAGTCAGGAAGTCCTTCTACGTGGCACACCTCATCATAAAAGGGTTCTCATCCAGGAAAAAAGAGGCCATTGTTCCCCTCTACTCGACAATCATTAGACCCATTATAGAGTACAATGCCCCTTTTGGAATGTACCTCACTAGACATCTGCAGCAGCTGGAAAGGCCACAGAAGTACCTCACAAAGAGGATTACTGGCCTCAAACAGATGCCCTACACTGACCATCTCAAAAAACTCCAGCTTTACTCCGTAGCATATCGCTACTCCGAGGTGATCTCTGCCTAACATATAAAGCTATGTCAAACCCAGAGCTGTTGGACATGCTACACCTAAAGAAATCCCATTCCCTCCGAGCTAGGGACCTAAACCTTGTCACCACAATAAACAGGACATGCTGGAGGGATAGATTCCTGTCCCAGAGACTTCCCATACTCTGAAACAGACTACCCATCTATGTCAAGCAAAGTTCTTCATTAGCACTCTTCAAGAAAAATCTTGATGAGTGGATGGGAAATAGGAAATACACCTCAGGGATCACTTCTGTGTCTCTGCTCAACAGTGGCACAGGAAAATAACTTTCTTGGGTGGCGTAAGCCAGGGAACCTTGTTGGCTAGGCTTATGTAGGCCCTCGGGCCAATAGCCTAGTACCTACCTCTGAACCTATTTATGGTAAGTGTACAAAACTGTACTATGTTCATCGTGTTTCACTGTTGCAGTCCTAACCAATGGGTTGATTACCAAAGCCCAGAGAAAAGGGAGGAGGTACCAACAGAATCAAGGATTGGAGAGAATGCCCTGCAGAACAGCAGTGGCAAACCCTGCCCTGGCTCTAGAAAACAAAGGCAAATTATAATGCTTTGTGAAATTGTGAACAGAAGACCATCTGGCAGCCTCCAAAATGTCTTTAGTAGGGACACCCCTTAAAAAGGCTGCAGAGGTGGAAGCTGCTGTTGTGGAGTGGGTCCTAACCCCTTGAGGAAGAATCTTGTCATGAAAAGAATAACAGAAAGCAATACAATGTGCAATCCATTTAGAAATGGTTTGCTTAGAAATAGCTTTGCCCTGAGTTCCAGGAGCAAAACTGATCAATCACTGTGCTGATTTCCGAAGGTCTTTAGTCATGTCCAGGTAAAATCTGAGCTGTCTGTGCACATCAAGAGAATGCAGGATCCTTTCACCTCTATTTTGAGGATTAGGAAAGAAGGTATGAAGGTGTATGGACTGATTAAGAGTCAGGCTAGAGACCACCTTAGGCATAAAGGAGGGGGTGGTTCTCTTAGAGCCCTGATCTGCATGGAATATAAGAAAAGGCTCCACAGCCATCAAAGCTTCCAGCTCTGAAACCCGCCTTGCTGAAGTTATAACCAAGAGGAAGGCAGTCTTCCAAGCGAGAAACTTTAAATCTGCAGTGGCAGATGGCTCAAAAGGAGGAAGATTGAGTTTCTCTAGAACAAAATTAAGATCCCAGGCTGGAGTAGGTGCCCTTCTGTGAGGTTTTAAGTTGCAAGCACCTCTGAGAAACATCTTCATCAGAGGATGAGAGAATAAAGTTGCTCAAAGGGACAATGAGCAGAAATGGCTGAAGCATAGATCTTGATAGAGGGAAAAAGAAAGACCACCCTGAAGCAAATCAGCCAGGTATTCCAGGATCAGAGGAAGGGTAGGCTGAGAAGAAGAATCCCCTCTAGCCTGCATCCAATGAGAGAATCTTTCCCATTTGTCAGCATAGGACTTCCTAGTGCTAGGGCTCCTGGCCTTCCTCAGCACGTCAACCACCTGCTGGGAAAGGGAAGAAGAAAAGGAAAGAGTCATACAATGAGCCATGCTGCCAAATGGAGAGACTGAAGATGAGGATGTACAATATTTCCCCCTTCCTGAACCAAAAGATCTGGTTTCAGAGGAAGACGCCAAGGAGAAATTTGGGAGAGACTGAGAAGCAGTGGATACCAATGCTGTCTGGGCCACTCTGGAGTTATGAGAATAGTCCTTGGTCTGTCATCCCTGATCTTCAATAATACTCTGGGAAGAAGAGGAAGAGGAGGGAAGGCATAAACTGACAGAAGCGTCCAAGGGAAGGACAGATCATGCACTCTCCAGGCCTTTCTGTTATGCTGTCTGGTGCAAAAAAAGTGGTAGAAGGTGGATGTCTGTGGAGGAGAAAAGATTCACCTGCGGAGTGCCCCAACATTGAATGATGCTGTAAAAGACTGCTCTGTTCAGTTGCCACTCGTGAGGATCCATGGTCTGTCTGCTCAACTGGTATGCTAAAACATTGACTCTCCCTGGAAGAAACTGAGTTAGGAGATGCAGGCCCAAGGATGTTGCTATGAACCAAATATTCAAGCTCTGTCTGCACAGGGGGTAAGAATGAGTCCCTCCCTGCATGTTGATGTACCACATGACTGTGGTGTTGTCTGTTGTGACAAGCAGAGTTCCTGGAGAAAGAAGATGTTTGAAAGCTAGTAAGGCCTGCTGAACTGCTATCAACTCCTTTAGCTTTATGTGCAGGTGCATCTGCTGGGCATTCCAACGTCCCTGTATGCCTCTGCCATCCAGGTGAGCTCCCCCAGGTGTAGTCCGATATGTCTGTGGTAAGAACTTGATTGGCAGGGGGTGGGCAAAAAGGCATGCCTTTTTTTTTGTAGATAGGCTGTCCCCCACCATAGAAACTCTGATTGCAGACATGGAAGCAGAGGAATTATCATATCCAGGTCCTGTGTGTGTTGACACCAAAGGTTCTTGAGGTACCATTGTAATTTCCTCTTATGCAGTCTTGCATATGGAATCATGAGCTTGCAGGTATTTCCTTGTGGGGAGCTGGGACAGGCTTGCCAAATCCTTGAAGTAAACTGAAAGAGTCGCCTGCTTCTCCTGGGTGAGATATATCATCTGGGCGGCTGTATTCAGACTCGCTCCCAGGAATGTTATCTCCTTGGATGGCACCATTTTTGATTTTTCCTCATTGAGAGTGCAACCCAGGGAAGGGAGAAGAGTCTTTACAAATTCTAGATCCTGTAACAGCTGATCCTGAGAATTTGCTTGAATTAGACAGTCGTCCAAGTATGGATAAATCTGAATTTTCTTCTGCCTGCAAAAAGCAATGACTGGAGCCAGGCACTTTGTGAAAACTCTGGGAAAAGTAGATAAGTCAAAGGGCAGTGCAGACAATTGATAATGTTGCTTGCCCACTCTGAAACGAAGGTATTGCCTGCAACTTTCCCTGATAGGAATGTGCAGATAAGCTTCTTTGAGATCCAAAGTTACCAACTAGGAGTCCTTTTCTAACACTGGCAGCAACTGATGCAGAGTTAGCATTTTGAACTTTAGAATTACCAAGAAAGAGTTCAGAATGGATAGATCTAGGATAAGATGTCGGGTGTCTTCTTTTTTTTAGAACTAGGAAAAGTCTGGAATAGAAAACTTGGCCTACCTGCTGAGCAGGAACTGATTCTATTGCTCCCAGATGTAACAGAGACAAAATTTGTTTTTCTACTTCTACCCTTTGGTTTGGAGGAGTGTCCGGGAATCCTTTTGGTACTGGAAAGGTGTGGAAAGAAAACCCGTGTCCTAGGGATACAGTTCTGAGTACCCATTTGTCGTCCATGATGGTGGCCCAGACATTTGCAAAAAAGGCCAACCTTCCCCCTAAAGGACTCTCTGGGCAAGCAAGAACATGCAGAAGTTGAGTAGAGTCATTGAGAATGTTTGGATTGAGATGCAGGCTTAAAACTTACCACCTTGGAAGTGGAAGCCTGCCAACGCTTAAACTTTTGAGGGGTAGCCACCTGCCCCCTAGAAGATTTGTAACCTCTAGTCCTAGAATGGTTCTGTCTGCTGGTATCAGGAAACATCCAACTCTTAGAAGGGTAATTCCTGCTAGAGCGAGGAGGTTGTACTTGCAGAAAGTCCTTAACCGTTTGTATAGACTTGCCTTATCCTCCATCTTCTTGAGCACTTCCTCTGCTTTGCTGCCATAAAGACTGTCCTTATTCAAAGGTAAATCTAAAAGCTTAGCCTTCACAGGCTCTGGAAGGGGCTGTTCCCTGAGCCAAGTATGCCTTCTAATAACAGATCCAGTAGCTGTAGCCCTGTAGGAGGCTTCTAGAATGTCAAAACCACAATGTAATGAATATTTATTGACAAGACTGGCAGAATTCAGCAAATCCTGCATATCCTTACTCTCTGCCAAAAGAGACACACTTGCAACCCTAGACTTAATTGACTCCAAGGTGTGCTACTGGTACTTAAGCATATGAAAAAGACCATTAGTAGACCTAATAGCAAGAGTGGCAGAGGTATAAACTTTTTTACCCCACCTATCTAGGTTCTTAGATTCCCTGTCAGAAGGAACAGGATTTTTGGTAACAGTGGCCTTAACTCCTTTAGGGCCTTGAGGAATAACCTCTGGACCAGCCAACAGATTCCTGAAAAGAAACAAATGAGAATCAGGAACTCTATAGTACCTGTCAGGTTTCCTGGGAGCTGGAGGAATCGAATTTGGAGTCAAGGAATTTTCCAAAAAAACATCATCAACCACTTCCAACACTGGGGGAATAGCCAGAGGCTTATGCTGAGGCAAATTGAAAAACTCCCTAACCCTTTTGTTAGTTTGGGGATAATTCTGACTTTCCCATTTAAAATGCTCCCTGAGAGTATTCAAAGTATCACCAAAAGAGAAATCCTCTGGAGGAGAAGCAGAAGGAATGGACTCCTCTGCATCTGAATCCTCAAAAGGAGAAAAAAAAAACTGAGAAACTTCCTCTTCATCAGCAGAAATGCTAGAAGTATCAGAACCAGAAAAAGATAAAGCCTTCGGAGAGACATCCCTACCCCTTTTAGAAGGAGGAGGCTGTGAAAAGAGTCAAAAGGTCATTAGCCATTTTAACCATTTGGGATTGAGGGGAATGAGCGGAAACTGGAGCCTGCTGTTTCACAGGCTTACGACTGGAAGATTTACCTGCAAGTCTGAAGGACTCGGGAGGCCTGGCAACCGCCAAAGTCACAGCAGAGGTTGTTGGTATGAGCTTGCTGTCTGAACAAAGAACGGAGACCTGGGACACTGGAGGACACTAAAGAGGCAACAGGCAGAAGGTCAGAAGACACAATGGATGCCGGAGGCCTGGAGGACTCTGAAATGGTCTCAACCGATGTCTGCGGTTGAAAATCCGTGGGCTGCAGGGGCTGCAAAGGCACCTCACTGGCTACCACAGGACTGATAACCAACTAAACATCATCCGAGGACTTGACCCTCTGAAGTCTGTCACGGTCCTTACCCTTACGTTTCTTAGGGATATCCGAAGCCTGAAGACCAGCAGATGCCATACCGACAAAATTAGGCCAAATTCCAAAATTGTTAGCTAAATGTTTAGCCTGACGACGAATAGTACACGGATTAAAGGAAGCACAGAGATCACAATTAGGAACATTGTGGTCAAGGCCTAAACAAATAATGCAATAGGAATGAAAATCTCTATGGAGAATCTGCTTTCCACAGATAAGACAATTATTAACCTTTTCTGACATTCATTAAGGCAAGAAAAGAGGATCCTCAATGGGGTACTTAGCTGTAGTTGACTTCACCTTTGTAGTCGGAAACCAAAAATGTAAACTGCCAACTGGCACTCGTGCAAAAAATGCTTCTGCTTCGGGATCTGCAGCAAGGAAGACTGAGGAAGTGATGTCGGCTGCCTCCTTTTGTATCAGACGTCCTGACGTCCTTTACAACTGACGACAGCCAATGTCATGTTTACTTACCTTTGGTATTCTGGCTGGTCGAGGGCTACCGGGAGCCGGATAAACCATTGGTTAGGACTGCAACAGTGAAACATGATGACCATCAGAACAATGGCTACAACCAAGGATTAAGAAGAATGAAATATTAACTCAGAACTGCAGCATAATTGGGAATAACTGCACAAAAAAAACCACCTGTATAGAAGAATACTTCAACAAAACTTGATTATGCTCCTGTATGAGCCCAGGCTGAGGTACTCTTGCACCTTTTTCTACCACTAGTCTCTCTGTCCCCACTAGTAGCTTACCCTACCCTGCCTTCCTCTACACATACTGCCCCCAAGGTTACACTCCTACCTTTTCCACATGTGTTCCAATTGCACCATCTAACACACCCAGCACTTCTCTACTCCTACCAGCCTCTACTTTCACAGAGATAATCTGTGACCATATTTTTTTGGAGAAGGCCACCTGTATCCTGTTCCAGGAGCGTACAGTAGGACTATCTAATTGAAGGGTAAGTGGTTCAGGACTCAGTTTGAGCTATTTCATTGGTGCAGGGTGCAGTTGGGGGTTTCTGGTGATTCCTTGCATTGGTTACTTTGCTCTCCCACAATACACATTTTATCTCTTGTAAGTGGTTGCTCTCTAGCAGAGCAGTTCTTGAATAGTTCTCAGCTGATCAGTGAGCCACCCAGCATAGATTTGTACTGTTTCCTGTTAGCATCAGACCCTATAGATCACCTGTTTTATAGACCTCCTATTGACCACCCCATAGGATGGTCACCCAGAAATAGCTCTGAGCCAGATAACTCAACTCTGTTTCTCTGTATCTGATTTGATACAAGGATCAAACATTGCATTATGGACTGTCATTTTTCCTTTGGTTTCTCCTGTCAGCTGGGTGGACATGAGTTTTTGGAAGCAGTGTAGCAACTGGCTCATGCACTCTGACAACCCCTTACTCCCAAATCACTCAAGTACAATTTGCAAGACAGGCTTACTACATGCAGAACCCAGATATCACTGTTCCATCATGCCCAGAACAGCAACACTAAACTAGTTGTCAGCACACACATCACGACTCCTATTCGTAATATGTACCAAACAATGTAAGTATCACATCTAGAGGTACTCTTCTTGAATCGTGCAGAAATATGGGACACCTTCAAAACAAAAAACATGGTACACCAAACACAATATCTAACTTGCCCAATACATATGAAAACAGTAGTACCTGTGTCTCAAATATGCATTTAAGGCAATGAACAACTACTTGAAATGTTTTACTTGTAGGTGACTCTGTAGTGAGACATACAGAAGCCTGACTCACCAGGTTTAACAAGGAGAAGTTTACGGTCAGCTGCCTGTCAGGTGCAAGGAGTTCCCAGATCACACATGCACTCAAGTCTCTCAACAACAAATACTGTTATGACTTGTGATGGTTCATGCTGGTTGGAAAGACTTGAGACATACCTCTCTGGAGTATATGAAGTGAGCTATGATAGAGCTCTGAGTATATTTCCCAGTCAGGTATGTACCTAGCTTTGAGCAGCATTTCACCCTTGCCTAGGATGATACCACAATATAAAGTGAAAGTGACCAACTGCAATAATTGGATTAGTTTTTGATGTCATTCTAAAGGGATGCAGTTCCTGCCAGCCTGGGAGGACACGATGCACGGACCATGCTGCTTTGCCAGAGATGGACTTCACCGGGCACCTCTAGGCTTTCATTTGATGACTAAGGCACTTGCCTCCACCATACTGCCTTTTGTAAGCAAGGTCACAACAAAAGCATTGTCGACATGAAAATATCTATCACAAAGAAGCCCATGGTCATGCTGCTAAATGGTAGGACTTTAAATCAGAAATGGCACTCTCTAGAAGCACTCCTCTCCCAGGCAGATGTTGATGTTTAAACCTGGCTGAAGGCTGCAGAAAGTACCCTGGCCCGGCAAGGCTACAATGCATTCCAGACTTTGAGACCACAACTTGAAGGTGTGAGAACCAAAGTAGGTGCAGTATCTATCTTAATTAATTATAATTACATCGGTAGAGCAGTTAGACAAGAATAGTCTACGGCGCTCCTCCAAGTCCAAATTATCATGGTTAAGACCCCCCTTCAGCTCAGCAGCAGTTACAGTTGTGCTTCCATAAACTGAGATGCCCCCACAGCTTATTTATAACTACTTTGGACAATTAAGGTACAGTCTAACACCCTAGTCATGGGAGACTTCAACTATCCTTCCATTAATTGGGAAATAATGTGAGCCTAAACTCAGTTGCACACAAGTTACCAGACGTTGTTAACTGAAATACCCAAATAGTGCACCACAGAGCAAGAGGCTTCAATATTCTAGACCTGTTCCTCACCATCATGAGTGAATGACGCAACAGCTCACTTGCCGTGTCTACACTGATTAAGTAAGACCATAAATCAGTCATTATTAAAGTGGCAATAGGGCCAGAATTCTCTAAAGTTGAAGTCAACCTTAAAAAATTCACTAAAGGTAACTATACCCTCCTAAGGGAAGGTGTAAATGTCTGCCAAGCTCCACTTTACAGAGATGACATTAATGGCTTTACTAAAGTATACACTGATACCCTCTAAAAACATCTATACAAATGTATAGACACAGTCATGGCTTATAGGAATAAGGCAAGATGCTCAAATAAAAAAAAAAATCAGTAAAAACCACAGTGGACGTCCGGCATTAATAAGTTATACAAAAAGAGAAAGAAGGTGATGACTACAAATACAAAATTGAGATGATAGAACTGGAAGAGCACCCTTCTGAGCCTAAACAAGCAAGTAAGAAAACTCATCAATTTTTCAAAAAGCAAGTAAAGGAAAAAGTTTGGTAGCAGAGACAAGGATAACCATAGGGCTTTTTCCAGCTATATCCGCAATCTAAAAGGTATCACTCTGATGTGTGCTGAACTAATTGTGGATGGGATCACACACATTCACCATGTGGAAATTGCAAACTTACTAGCAGACAGGTTTGGCAAGAATTACACTTCCCATTCCCCCAAGCATACCACAATCTATGCCTTCATTATCTCTTCCTCCCTGCATCTCCAAAGTGCAATTCTCAGTGTTATCTGTAAGGCTAGGAACACAGCCTCCATGAGACTAGATTGCATTCTGGGCTCCGCTCTTAATGTTGTAAAACAAGAGGTAGCTAAAATATTAGGCACTGTATTCAAACATATCCTGGGTACTGGATTTGTCCACAATGAATGGAAAACAGAAACTGTAAACCCGCTCCACAAGTGTGGCTGTTCAACAGACGCAGGTAACTATAGACCCATAAGTATAACCAGCCTCATCTGTATGGCAATGGAATGAATCCTCCTGGATCTCTTAAATTAGGGTACAGGTGACCCCCAAACCATGGATATGTTCCAGTTGTGTTTTGTCAAAGGCAGGTCATGCCTGCTAAACCTGGTGGACACCTTTGATAACATGACCAGAGCCAGAGACAATTGCAAAGCCATGCACACAGCCTATCTTGCATTGCCCATGGTCTTTGACAGTATCACACATACGGGTATCATGGACAAACTAACCCAGTTGCAGATCAACTGCTGTGTTGTCAGGTGTGCTGCAAACTGGCTGACAGAGTGACAACACTCAGTCAAAGTGAGCGACTTTACCTATAACAGCAGACCTGTCACCAGTGGGGCCCCACAATGGTCATAGTTGGGCCCCCTCTTGTTTGACATATACTTCTCCAAAGTCCAGTTCAAATTGGATGGGCTGCGGCTAACCAAGTTTGCAGATGAATGCAGATTAGGTGTTATCACTGAATCCCCTTGAGATATCAGCATACTTCAGAAGGGGCTTACACAGACCAATCATTGGTTTTCAAGCGATGGTGGTAAAGTAAATGCTAGGAAGTGCACTATCATTCCCTTGGATAAAAACAATGTCCCTGATGATTATAAGATAAATAAGCAGGAATACCCCTAAGTACATATTTGGTAGTGAAAGACATGGGAACACAAGTTGACTGAGAGAACAAGTTTGACCACCATGTGTCTACTTTGGTGAGGATGTCATTCTATGTTGCTCACCTGATTCAAAAAGGCATCGCTGCAAGAACAAAATAGGTCATAACTGTACTCATCCATCATCAGGCCTGTTATTGAATATAAAGCTCCCTTTGGAATGTACTGTATCAAACACCTGCAGCAACTTGAGAGAGCTCTGAAATTTCTAACTAAGGAAATTCAGGGTGACCATCACATGTCGTAGATGCACAGACGGCAGTCACTGTCACCGTACTCATTAGTGTATAGACTACTTAGAGGTGACTTATGTCTGGTTACAGGGGTATCTCTGACCCAAATGCAAAGTAAATGTTGCGCATTACCTAAGTCAAATGGTGCAAGAGTCATCCATTACAGGGTCCTCAATCTAGCCAGCAACATAAAGAGGACTTGCTGTAGGGACAGATACATCTCGCAGAGTTTGCCACTGCTCAGGAATAGGTTTCCAATCCATATCAAGCACAGTCCCCTGCTTGACACAGTTTAAGAGGAACCTGGATGACTGGCATGGAAAACCGCAAACTTCAGCCTGGGATTGGCTCACCTTTGTTCTTGGACCTGGATAGTCATTGATAGGAAAGACTTGGGGATAGACGCTCTCTCAAATCCAGTAATTTATTTGGATTTACTGTCTAGGCCTATAAAGACCCTTGGGTCAATAGCCTAGTGATATCCTCGGAACCTGTATTGCATGAACTCTACAATATTAATAATAGTTATGATAATCATCTGGCTGGTGCAATGGTGCAGCGGTGGTGTTGTCACCTCCCAGCAAGAGATTCTCCAGTTCAATTCTCTGCTGGTGTGCCTTTTGTGCAGAGTCTGCATGTCCTCCCTGTGGTTTGTGTGGGCTTTCTCTGGGTACTCTGGTTTCCACCCACATTGCAGAGACATGGGTCTGGACCATTTCTCCCTGGGCCTCCATTGAAAATTGGCTTCTTCCCAAGTCAGACTTTCCCAGTAAACAAATGTTAAATAAATAAATAAATAAATAACTAAATAACTAAATAAATAGATAATCTGTAATGCAGAAAAGGCTGCATCTGCCATATTATCAGGCCTCCCATATAACTTATGCTTGAGCACTATGACTTGAGTACATCTCTTGAGTTGTTATTCTAACCCACAAATGTCTGGGTTTTCAAGTTTTGTGCTTGAATATTAGGACTGAATGTCTGTCTGTTAAGTTTGCATTCAGACATAATAATGAAGTGTTATTTGTGCTTGAATGTTATGACTTGGGTCTTTCTAGTTTTTCATTCTGCTAACCATATGTATCTGGGGAGTTCCCCCCAACCCCTGCTGGGAATGGGTAACGCACAAGCCAGTATGACTCTCTCATTAAACAAGGAACAAATAAATAAATAAATTATTAATTACAAAGTACATACTACCATAATGGATATAGCTTGATGAAGTACTCCTTAGGACTGTGTGTGTTTTGTGACCTGTTAACCAGTTCATTTAACCATTTTACAAAATTGACATTAGATAAGTTTACTAGATGGAAACACAGCAGTGTAACTGTACTATTTAATATTGCCCAGTATATAATAAATCTCTTTCTTAGATGCATGAAAATAACCAAATACAAAGAGAATATAGGGTGAAAGGATTAGTACACTTGTTACCATACGTCTGAATGTAGTACGGTGAGTAATCTGGACAAAGCCCAACAAAATGGGTGGGGGGGTCAAGGCAGAAAAATAGGGACATATTTTGAATATTGTTTTTATTATCTTAAAGAGTTGCTAGAGCAACAGATTTTAACATACGTTTTCTGATGGATTTAAAGTCTGAAACTCAATTGTATGCCATTATCTGGTGACTTCAGTCCTCAGATCACCTAGTCATGTGACAGAAAAGCATTAATTTTATAAGGAGCAGACCAGAAATATAAGCCCAAAAGCTGGATATTCATCGATAGTCTGAACAGCTGGGAGGTTTCCCTGGAAACTAGCCATGAGGCAAACTACTGTTTGAATGATTGCTATTGGAAAGGGGTGTAGTAGCCCTGAACAACTTTATAAAGTTCTTTGGAGGGAATCTCACATAAAAAAAACAACAAACAAAAAAAGTTCACTTTGTAAATAAAGCAGAATCACACGTCTTGCTTAAGACACCTTGTCTGCAGTAGAGTGTTGAAATGCACAAGGAAGTAGAGAGTCTAATCACAGAACCTGTAATAATGCATAAGAACAGATCTGCAGAATTCACTGTCCTGGTGACCGCAGTCAGTTTCTGGCTGCAGACCATGAAACTGAACTATTAACTATAGACACTATTAATTCAACACAAAAGCATACATATTGGTTAACTTCAAGTGCACAACATGACCAAAATAAATGCAGGCACACAGATTCCTGTACTTTGTCAACACAAATGCCATAAGTCAGCTAGTCAACACACACAGTACAGGTGACCATGTCCTTGCCCTAGCCATCAGTAATGTGCAGTACTACCTCAACCAACGAAAATGTAATGTATTCAGTGATGAGGTTGGACCATGAAGATGTGTCCTTCAGAGTACTGCTAAAACGTGGGACTCCAGCTAACACTGAAATGTGTGGGAGTTAACTCCCAGGCAATGTTTCTAGTGGTATGTGACACATTGGCATAATTTAATGACCACTCAAACCCCAGGAAAACCATTACCTATGCAGAAGATTTAAATAAGAACATTTAATGATGTCTCTACAGAGATAGGCAGCAGTCCCTACCCAAAATATGTACCAGACCAACTGCAAAGAAATATCAACCTTGTTGGAAGCCCAACATCAATATATTGTATAAAATATGAATGACAACTCTCGGGCAAAAATTAGAAATCCAGTACCCAGAATGATAAGAAGTCTTTTATCAAACTAAATTACCTATTCTTGGGACAAAGGCAGTCTATGAGAGTCACAGCTGAGCTAACAGATGCCTAGAAGGCCAAGGGTAATCAGAAGGGTTTCATTGCCTTGGTCTGCAATGTCAAAGCTAACACACCATGAGGTGATTACCTGTTTGTGAATGGATCGACCCATGGTTATATGGAGAATTATAGCTAATGAGCCTGGCATTTGTTGATGCCTGCATTACATTTCACTGCATCTACCCTCACATCTCTCACAAATTATTCCCAGCCATAACTACTAAGCTAAAAGTAGGTAACAAGTACGCTGTGCACTGCTCCAGGCCCTAAGACAGACAACAATGGGCTGCAATACTATCCCAGTAAGTCTGTCTAAAAGCATGACACTGAGCAATATGACCCACTGTAATGACCCTTTACTTGTACCCCACTAACATGCTTTGTGCAGAATGAATGGCGGACTGCAAATATTATCCATGAGCACTAGGGCAGGCCTTGCAGAGAACTGAAAAACTACTGACTCACAAGGCTAAGTAATCTGAAATGTAAAGCCATGGAAAGAATTGCCAGGGGTAACAGTGCAATGCTGGGAATGTCAACAGCAGGTCATTATCAATCAAGCAGGCAGATTTCTTCAAGATGGTACTAAGGCATTGGATAAGGGATATATACTTGTGCAAGCATACACAACACCTGGATCCCCAGCAATGATTATTCATGTAACTCAAAAAACATCTGAAGTGGAAATCACAGTGGGGACGTGGGTGAAAATGGGACAGAATGCAGAAGTAGAAGTGAACTTAATAATTCTACAGTAAGCAGAAACATTGGTAATCCAGATGTTGCTAGTGGCCAACTTTCCATTTCAGTGCTTCGTATACAAATCTAGAACATGCTGCCCATGAAGTATAAATGGCTTATCCTGCATTAAAATGAATGTGCTGATGATATTGCCCTTATAGTTCCTGAGATATATCAGCTATGAAGTAGGGAATAACTGGAAAAGAGCAACAAGCTCATAATTACTCACTATTCATGCAGCCTAGACCACAGTTCCACTTGATCCAAAACAATGTTGGGTGAAGTGTCTTAATCAATGCCCTGCAATATATAAGTAAGGGTGGCAAGTTTCTAGTCATGTTTTCTTGTTACATGAAACAGCTATTTAATGCGGCAGGGCTGTAGTCCTCTGCAGTAACTGTTAAACAGAGTTGCAGTGTTAAGTAAATGCCGACATCCTACAGAAAGGTCTCAGTGAGACTAACGACTGGTGTCAGAACCATGACCTTACGCTCAATGCCAAAAAATGTGTCATCATCCCCTTTGGGAAAACCCCAGTTCCCATGAATTACCTCATCGATGGCAGTCCACTGAACACAAAAGGCATTATAAGAGATCTGGGAACACAGGTTGACAGCAACCTCTCTTTTGACCACCACATTGTCACTGTGGTCAGAAAGTCCTTCTATGTGGCACATCTCATTACTAAGGGTTTTGCATACAGGAAGAAAGAGGTCATTGTCTCCCTCTACTCTTCCCTCATTAGGCCAATCATCGAGTACAATGCCCCACTTGGCATGTACCTCTCTAGACACCTGCAACAACTGGAGAGGCCGCAAAAGTACCTCACAAAGAGGATCCTCAGCCTTATAGGTAGGTACTAGGCTATCGGCCCAAGGGCCTACATAAGCCTAACCTCACAAGATTCCCTGGATAAGCAGCATCTGCAAGTCATGAACCCAGGACCCTGCACACCATAGACAAAGTGATTTACCACTAAGCCATGACAGATTAAACACTTATCCTACATGGACAGACTCCAAAAACTCCAACTATTCTCTGTCTCATATCGCCTATGTAGAGGTGATCTCTGCTTGACTTACAAAGCCATGTCTGACCCAGCTCTGTTAGAAATGCCACATCTAAAAAAATCCCAATCCCTCCACACCAGATGCTTCAGAGACCGCAACCTCATTACCACAGTCAACAGAATGCATTGGAGGGACAGGTTCATAACCCAGAGGCTGCCCATGCTATGGAATAGACTTCCCATACATGTCCAACAGAGCACCTCACTGGCCGTCTTCAAGAGAAATCTTGATGAGTTGATGGGAAATAGAAAATTCACTCTGGGGATCACTCCAGTGACTCTACTCTAGAGAGACAGCGGAGACTAAGGTTGGTTGGCACGATGCCAGGGTAATCCTATGGGCTAGACTTGTAAAGGCTCCAGGGCCATTAGCCTAGTACACACCTATGAACCTGGAACCAAAGCTATGCCTTCTGACATCCGTCAGTATAGATCAGACCAACTTGAAAGGCTTGCCATCCTGTTGTAGCATATGCCTCCAGAGTCAACACAGCAAGACTGTGAATTTCTTGGCAAGCTTTACTCAGTTAGACTGACATTCAAAGTCTATGGCACTGAGAGTGAGTAAGCCCTGCCTAAATCCCATAATACACAAATGGAAGAAGTAGCTTGGTTGGTTTCAAGACCTGGTGGTAGGGTGGAAGTGAGTGGTGCTTCAGTAAGCCTCTCACTGCAAGGTTATAGCTATAGATAAACAGCATTAGCTTGGTACAGCCAATCTGATGATAATTACCTAATGTGCTGTTTGTGTGGATGCACACGTGACTTAGCAGTGCCTTCCATTATAACACAGGTGTTAATATCAGGCACAAGGCAGGCTTTCACTGCACAAAGAATAAATTGCTCATGACTGATTCTCACCCTCTACGGATCAGGTGCACCACCATAGGGCAAGGAGAACCAATGATCAGCAAGTAGTGAGAAATTAAAAAAATAAATAAATAAGTAAATTATATATATATTATTACAGACAGCAATTACATACCGTTATGAATTGCAATTCTCTTCATCATTGATGCATCTCAGTACTAGAAGAGGTAAATTGCCGACCCACTTTCAGTTGCACATCACTTGGATTTACTGACTAGTACCTCAAAAGAAGACTGAATCATGACTCACACTAGCTGCAAGGTGAAAAGGGATGGTTCTGTCATTACCACTGTAATGACTTGTGCATGATCATTGGTCTAGAAACTGGAGGAGACAGGCCGGGAATGCTGGGAGTTCCCTTTTACTGAGGGAGTACCATGTGGGGAAGCCCAAAAGTGTGGTCCTCAGTATAGGGTTATGAGACCGTGATGACTTTTCATCTCTAAAGAGTTCTTGTATGCTATTGACTTTTTCTGAGCACTGCAAGTCTGTAAAAGTATATATCTGCCTAGGTCTGGTATAAAGGGGATATTGCAACTCTGGCTACTGAACAGGAAGGGGCATGTGGGAATAATCAAAACTCATAACCCTCTGCAGAGTGATGGTTAAATAGTGAAACTGTTACTTGAACTTCTTCTATGTCCCCTGACACTAGGAACAGTTACTGTTGTGGTTACTGTTGTGTTCTTAAACACCACTGTCTTTCTAGTTGCCTGCCCCTTATGTTAATTTGACCATACATCCAATTTCCTCCCTGCTTTTACTGGCTGGTGTGAGTGAGCACAAAATTTATCATTTTGTGCTATCACTCCCCTTCAACTATTTACATTTATTGGCCATCCTACTGCATTCCATAGTACCAGAATACAAAAGTCACCTCCCATTTCACTCTATCTTGCTGTTTTAAAAATAGTGACTCTCCACTAAAACTTAACTTTTTAGACAGGTAAAACTTAAGTTACCGACTTTCACATCTAACTCCTCTAGTGCACACTGCAGTGTTTAGGATAAGCCATTTTTTTCATCTTACTTTTAAGCATCTATTTCAAGACCACCAGTTATTGGAGAGCTCACATTCTGCCTCTCAGTAGTCATCTTGCGATTAGTGCTTCTGTTTTCTCCTGGTGAGAGAAGGAGTGCAGTCACATTAATTCCTGGAGACTGCTGATTACCAGATAGCTTAATAACTGCTTTATAGGTGACAGCTTGGAGTATGTGCTTATATTCTGATCCTGGTGAGAGTAGGAGCAGAGTGCATTGATTCCTTACTCTTTCTGGTTGGAGAGTGAGTATCTGTGCTTAACATACCTGATTGTTCTGGTTGCTATTTGAAGCATCTACTAGAAAAAGGCTACAAGCCTGCAGACCCTTGGATCAACTGGGACAAGACTGTGGATCACCAAACAGGCTGTGGCCTGCTTCTCTTCTTGGGATTGGTGCTAACATTTTGATTCTGGTGAGAGAAGAAGGAAAGGAGTATTGTATCCCAGCAGAGTGAAGCTTTGCTGAGACCAGCATTAGTAGTAGCCAAGCAGTAGCCATTCATGTGACTCCCCTCTTTTCATCATTCTTGACAAGTTCATTCTTTATTTTTCAGTAAGTACGGTTTGATTTCTTTCTAACTTCAGAATACCTGTCTAAATACTTCATCCTTAAATTTTCAGGGTCTACTTATTAGTTTCCCCTCAAGTGTTTGGAAGTGCTCTGTACAGACTCAGACACCTTGAGTGACATTTTTCATGTAAAAGGAATATATAAGGAAACAGCTCCAGTACTTAGTAATAATGACCATCCCTCCTGGCATGTCTAAAGGTCAGTTATCTGTGCTCACTCCTATTAACCTGGTGAACTTGGGCATTCTGAGGCAGTGCAGCAACTGCCTCATGTACACAGACAGCCCTCTCCTCTTACCTCCCAACACTCAGACTTGTGAGAGATGCACTTATATATCCAAATTGGAAGCCATGCACTCTCAAGCCAAGACTGTAATAGCTGGTCAAGAGAAGAAAGTCAACACTTACACCACCTCACATGCAACACAAACCCTCCAGAACACCCACCATCACATCTCTCATATAAAAACACAAACCACACACCCACCTTCATGGAGGCGCTCAATAGAAATCTACCCAAACAGCAGAGACCCCCAAGGAAGACACGCGCTTGACCACCACAACACAGCACAAACCACAAGACACATAGCTCACCTACACAGTGTGCCACTCGACCTAAGCCCCTAAGGCAAACTCACTAATCATAGGTGACTCGTTAGTGAGGCACACTGATGTCCCACTAACTAGTTTGAATAAGGAGAAGGTAACAGTCAACTGTCTATCAGGTGCCACAATCTGACACATAACACATGCACTCAGGTCACTCCACAACAAGTACAAGTTTAACTCTGTCACTGTCCATGTGGGTGTGAATGACCTGAGATGCACCTCCCTGGACTACATGAAAAGAGACATGGAGGAGCTCTCAAATCATGTGGCCCAGGCACGTACGATCCTAGCCCTTAACAGCATCCTATTATCGCCCAAAATTATACCGTAGTACAAGCAGAAAATGATTGACTTCAACAATTGGCTAAGCTTCTGGTGTCATTCTAAGGGGATCCAAGTATCTGTCTGCTTGGGATGCCATGATTGACAGACCTCGATGCTTTGCCAGAGATGGCCTTAATTTGTCACCCCCTGAGTTTCTGAATACTGGCTAAGGCTCTTGCCACCCCCATAGTGCCTTTTAAGGCAATGTTCCAAAGACAAAATTACCACCGTAACAGCTATAAATAAATGCAATCTGAGGGTCATGCTGCTCAACTCTAGAAGTCTAAATCTCAAGATGTGCTTGCTCAAAGCACTTCCCAAAATGGAGAACATCAACATTTGTGCTGTAATGGAGACCTAGGTTTAAAGCAGCAGAAATAACCCCTGCACTACCAGGCTGTAACTCATTCCACACCTTTCAGTCCCAGAACATGGACCGAAGCTCCAAAGGTGGTGTTGTCTCCATATTCATAAAAGATATGCACACCTCCAGACTAGTAGCCCAGCATAACGCATCTGAGATACGTCAGATACAACTAACATTGGGTAAGAAGGCGATTCAGATTGTAGCCTGCTATAGGTCCCTAACCATCTTCCAAGAATCTCACTCCATGTTCCTTAGCACCCTGGAAACTATTAGGGTCCAACCCCACACTCTCATATACTAGGTGACTTCAACTACCCCTCCATCAACTGAGAAAACTACTCATGCACCAATACAGTGGCCCAACTCTTCCTAGAATTCATCAGTTCCAATGGCCTGGACCAGCTCATTCTTACCCCCACTAGAGGAAGCAACATCCTTGACCTGGTTATTACTAACATGAGCAACCGTTGATCTACACCAATAGTCAATTCCTCCCTGGTTTGATTTGACCACAAATTAATCACCATGGAAATCCACATCTTACCCACACCCCCCGCAAAGTTAACCACCATGAAAAACTTCTCCAAAGCTGACTTTGGGCTCCTAAAAACAGAGGTAGCTAACTTCACGGCACCATTGTCAATGAAAAATAGATGCATGACTGCCAAATTATACACCAATGCACTGTACAAACACGTACATAAATGCATGGAAGTAGCCATACCAAACAGAACCAAGGCGCTCTCCTCCAAAAAAGGAAGCCAATCTGGTGGTCTCTTGCCATTAATAAACTTTACAACAGAATGAAGAAACTGTTGCAGAAAAAGGTCAAGTCCAAAGACTGGAAAAACTCCCTTATTAGCCTCAACAAAAGGTCGAGATCCCCCATCAAAACCTCTAAAACCAGCTTTGAAGGCAGAATTGTGGCAGACACTAAAACAACCACAAGGCCTTCTATAGTTATATCAAGAATCTCCATGGCAATACCCAAGTTTTCTCTGCATTACTGCACAATGGTACTGCAAGATATTGCCAATATACTGGCCGACAGATTCAGTGCCAACTTTACCCCCCCAAAGGACCAATCACAATACCGGAAGAATGCCAGGCACCCAGCATTACTGCAGCACAGGTTAAAGCTGCATTGTCCAAGGCCAAGACTACAGCTTCCATGGGACCCAAAAATATCCCAGGATGTGTTCTACATGAATTACAAAGTGAACTGGCACCACACTCATGTGCCCTGTTCAGTCACAACTGCACCTCTGACTTTGTCCCTACTGAATGGCGCACTGCTACAATCATCCCTCTCCATAAAAGGGAGTGACTACAGACCCTGGGAATTATCAGCCCATTAGTCTGATGAGTCGGATATGTAAGGCTATGGAGTGCATCATCATGGTCCTAATTAACAAGGATATAGGGAATCTCCAAACTCTAGATCCCAAGCAATTTGGTTTTGTGAAAGGTAGATCATCCCTGCTCAACCTGCTTGACTTCTTTGAGTCAGTCACCAGAGCTGTGCATAAGGGCAAGGCAGTTCATACTGCCTACCTCCATCTGGCCAAGGCCTTTGATACCATTTTCCACTCAGGAATTATTGATAAACTCACCAAACTAGGCATCAACCCCTATATCACTAGGTGGGTTGCAAATTGGCTCACAGATAGAACCCACAGTGTGAAAGTAGCAGACTCCAAGTTAGACTGCCGACCAGTCACGAGTGAGTCTCACAGGGTTCAGTCCTGGGTCCTCTCCTGTTTGGCATCTACTTCTCAGATGTCCAGGCCAACACAGAGGGACTCTGGCTGACCAAGTTCACAGACAACTGCAAGCTGGGAGCCATTATTAACTCCTCAAGTGATGTAGACATCCTACAGAAAGATCTCACTGAGACCAATGACTGGTGTCAAAACCATGGCTTTAAGCTTAATGCCAAAAAATGCATCGTCATCCCCTATGGGAAAAACTCGGTTCCCACTAATTACCACATCGATGGGAGCCCACTGAACACTGAAGGTGTTATAAGAGATCTGGGGACGCAGGTTGACAGTGTTTACATTGCCACTGTGGTCAAAAAGTCCTTCTATGTGGCACATCTCATTACTGAGGGTTTTGCATCCAGGAAGAAAGAGGTCATCATCTCTCTCTACTCTTCCTATACATGTCAAGCAGAGCATCTTACTGGCCCTCTTCAAGAGAAATCTTGATGAGTGGATTGGAAGTAGAAAGTTCACCCCGGGGATCACTCCAGTTGCTTTACTTGATAGAGGCACTGGGAACTAGCACAGGGCAGCACGATGCCAGGGCACTTCTATGGGCTAGGCTTGTAAAGGCTCCAGGGCCATTAGCCTAGTACACACCTATGAACCTATGAACAAAAAGAGAATAAAATGTATATAAAATATCCACAACTGCTGTTCAAAGAAGATGTCAAAGCACAAATGACAAATTAGATATTGCAGCATGGTTCTGTTGATAGTCTTATGCATTGTGTGCAGTGTTTATAATTCTGGATTATTAGGATGCTAAATTGGATTCAGCATATATTGTCACCAGCCCAAATACAACCCCTGTCCCTCAAGGGGAATATGGCTAAAAAACTGTTGACTATAGAGTCCAAATAGAAGCAGCACATCAGACTAACCTTGTTTGCTTACTGTCAACTCTGCAGTTACTGTTTCCAATAAGATGGACTCACACTATGTGCCATTCATGCATAATGAGACAAGAGACTTAACATCTTCAGAATTGCACAGAACTGTTGTCAAGGGTATGCTGTCATATCTTTTTCAAATCTCATGCCCGGATTGTGCATTTTTAGTAGTGAATTAATATCAAATGTGTTGCTCTGAAACAAAACAAATAAATTCCCAAAACAATCAGATGAAATGCATTTTTATTTGATGTACTATACTATCAAGTATAACTTCACTCAAATATGTCAGATGGGTTGCTGTGTTGCAAATAATGACCTAATGATTAAGGACTTATCAGCCACCGGCACTACTGCCATACAGCCCATTGCAAATATTGAGCAATCTACATTGGGTAGAAATTTAGGTGTCTGAATGGATATGAAAAGTCAGCAAGCAAAGGAGAGCAGTAATGTTAAAATTTAATTTATCCTCAATTCTTGGTGAGTACCTTCACGAGGTGGACCCTGTTTTTCACAAAATCTCACCAAGGCGACACTGATATATAGACTATATTTATATAGCATATAAACTGATGTTTTCTTGATGCTGCAGTTTTCCTGCTTTAAAAGCTTTTGCACATTTATCAAGACCAAATGACACTTTGATATCATCTGAAAAAGTTTTGACAGCTTGCACTTGTGTGTTTAGTTCCTCATCTGATGAGCTCTACAGTTTCAAATCATCAACAAAGAAACGATGAGAAGTCTGTGCACTTTGTTGTATTCTAAATTATAGCCATTACCTTAGCTGTTAAATAGACAGCTTAATGGATTAGGGGCAAGGCAGAATAGCAGCGGTGATAGAGAGTCACCCGGGAATATCCCCATTAGGATTTTTATCCCTGGAATAATAAGTTGTCCATTATCCTGGCTTAAATTCAAAGTGGTCTGCCACTGTTTCCTGGTCACTGTAAAGTAGTCAATCAGTGTAGGGTGCATCTTCTACATTATTAAGCACTCTTTTATCCATGAATGTGGGATACTATCAAATGCTTTTTTGTAGTCAATGCATGCCATACTTAAATTATTCCCCTTTTTACAGCTCTCAACTATGACGTTATTTAACAACAAGTGATCCTTTGTTCCATATGACTTTCTTTTATTGCCCTTTTGTTCTTTTGTCCTAACTGAGTTTTCTTCTAAATGAGTATAAAAGTTGTCGGCATCAATTCCAGTGTATAGTTTATATGTCGTCGGAAGGCAAGTTATTGATCTATATAATTTTAGGGTAGCTTGCAGGTTCACTTAAGTAGGAGCATTGTTTTTCCTTTTGTTAGGCAGGTTGGTGTCTGTTTGGTGTGAGCATGTAAATAATTCTTACTCATGGCTAAATCTTCATGCAAAGATGTTAATAGTTTTAACCAGAAGTTAGGTACTGCATCTGGGCCTGGGATTTTCCAGTTAAAGGCTTTTTTTAACTTTGTTTCAATCTGCATGGTTGTTACTTCAAGAAAACATCAGTTTGGGACAGGAATGTAATATAAAAGAACTTGAGCAAGAGGGAGTGTATAAATATTTGGGAATTGAAGAAGGATCAACAATAAAACATGAACAAATATGAATAACGGTAAGGAGTACTTTAGAAGACTTAAATTAATGCTGAGAACAGCATTGACATCCAGGAACAAAATCCAAGCTATAAACCAATTTGCTCTTCCTCTCCAACATTACAGTTTTGGAGTGATTGACTCACCCCAAAACGTGCTGGATAGATTAGATAGGAAAACAAGAAGGAAAGCTTCATGCTCACCTAATGATTTATAAAAATCAGTGCATACCAAGCTTATATATTCCCCATTCTGTAGCAGGGATGGGCCTCCTTGAAACTGATTACATGTATAGATCTGCAATCGTGGGACTCCACACATACCTGTTGACCTTACAAGACCCAAATGTGAAACTTTTGAAACATGAGGAGAATAAATCTAAGATGACTTCCTTGTTTAGTTTAGCAGAAGCATATCGGCATCAAGCAGGAATGGAAATCAAACCACAAGTAGATAAAAATCAACCAGCAAGTGAATGTGCCAAAAAACAAAACAAAGAATATAAGGTGAAGGACCAGATAGGAAGGCAAGAAATGTGGAAAATGCATAAATATAGTTACAAGTATAGAAAACTTCTGGAAGAACCTCAGGTTGGTGCAGGAATGGTGAAGGAGAGGCAAATTTAAACCACTAGATGAAAGGTTAATATTGGCAGCCCAAGATAGTGGACTATGTACATGGTTTACAAAGTTTATTGAACATGTGGGAGAAACAGACAAATTTAGGTTTTGTAAAACAGAACTGGAAACAGTTGCACACCTTGTTGCTGGTTGCAACATACTAATGGCAGAAGGAATGCCTACTGAAATGCATAATAATGTGGCGAGATTGTTGTACCAGGTTTATGCAAAAGAAGTCTACATCACACAGGCTCATCCTTTACCAACAGTTCAAAAGATAGATGCTAGAAAACCAGATATAATGGTCCAGGAAAAGAAGGCAAAAGCAGCATTGATCACTGAAATCACCACACCCAGTGATTACAGTGTCCTGTGTACAGAGAGACACAAAGTCATAAAATATCAGGATTTGCAGGCAGAAACAAGAGCAATATGAAAGAAAGATACCCAGATATTTCCAACAGTAGTAGGAGTTATGGGCCTTGCGTCTACTATCATATTTAGATATGTTACCAATATATGTAACTCCGTACGAATTGCAGAAGGAGTCATTACTGGGCATATTGCGGGTGCTTCGAAGAGCACTATTGGCTGACATCAAAGAGCGAAATAATACTAATTTTGGGTCTATGACATAGGATCAAATAGTTAAAATATCGAATGGCTGTTAACACCAAAAATGATGTTCACAGAAATTCGTTTTCTGAGATCACAGTACAGTGAAAATCAGAAAATTTGCCCTTTCCTCACTGTAGTGCGATCTCAGAGTTGGTATACATATATATATATATATATATATATATATATATATATATCTATATAGATATATATTTAGCGGGGGGTGTGGGGCCACAGTTCCATGAATGGCATTTTCGGTGTTACAGCGGTTCAGTATTTTAACTTTTCAATCCCATGTCATAGACCCACTAATTTCAGGAACTTTAATTGTACTTTGACGTAGGAATGGGATCCATTCCTGTCACGGTATTAGAAACCCAAAAGATTTGGAGAAAATTTTAAAAAGTCAGAAACTCTCTCAGTGCTGCGGAACTTTGAACATTTAGTTTTGCCCATTTGCAGCTAGGCAGCCAAGTTGCTACAGTCAATACCTTCCTGCATGGAGTGCTTCAGTTTCAGCTCTCCGGTTTTAGTTAAATAAAAAAAAAAAAAGTTTAACAAATAGCTATGATGCAGCAAAAACAACTGCCATCATACCTCTCCAACTCTTAGAGCAAGAAATCTGGGCAAAGCCATAAATAAGAGTTGGACAAATGCCCAAAAATAGGGACAATTTTTACCACTCAGCTGAACATTGGATACTGCTGCAATGTTATCTGGTTTATATGTACAAAATATGAGCAGTGTACTGCATGATTCTACTGCACTGCACCGCCTCTATGTTTATAGTACTGCCTTATACCAAGCAGACTATCGAGATGTATATAACACCATTATAAATTCCCCAGAGCACCTAAAATATTGCATGAGTAACAGAATGCTGTATGGATTTGAAGCTATATTTGTTCTGTGGCATCAGAAAGTGACATATGTCTAGCATCAGAAAACACTGTGCCAGTGGGACAGTGAAAAATACAGCTATAGTAAACCTTCATTATATGTGAAAATTTTAATTATTAACAAGTTCAGTTACCAGAAGAAGAAATGTATCATAAGGAAAATGTATATATGTTTGAGACTTCATTTAAATGGAATAACAAAGGCTAGAAAAACACAGTCATTTTTCATAATATTGTACAAGAGACATTGTTATATAAAACTAAGGGGATTACACCTACTTTCTGGACCTTATCCAATGGCTTTCCTGAAAGACTGCCTATTGTCAACACCTACATTGCTTTCTTCATGACCTGCTGCATTAAGAATAGCTATTCTGCCCACCTCCTCCAAACCTGCCTGGTGCATGATACCATCTCTGCCTGCAAATGAAATGTTGTGTGCAGGCCAGGAGCTCTGCTGCATTGCTCCAACTGTGACTGCCTTCCTACAGCACTGAAAGTGGGCATCACAGTCTGCCTCTACATCAATATAATCAACACCAGTTAACCATAATAATTTGGCACAGATGGTCTTATCACACTCTATTATACAAGGTCTATGTCCCTGTGCTATGTCCTGAATTTCTTCTGGAATCCCTGTCCCTGCAGTTTGGTTACATCTATTATTGCTACTCTGTATATGACATGGCATGCCAGTCAAAGCAGGAAGACAGTGTTCTCAAATGGTCCCAGTAAGGACAAGCAGAACAGAGCTAATGATACAAAGATAGATGCAGTAGTTAAAGATGGAAAAAAAACAGCAAAACTTTTGCAAAGGCTGAATAAGTGAGCAGAAAGGGGCAGTTGATGTTCAAGGAAAATAAATGCAAAGTACCACACAGGACACAGTGACTCTATAGTGAATTTTCAGTTAGAGAAGTGGAACTGATAATGACTAAGAAAGAAAGGGATCTGGGATGTTGATCACCCCTGGGCTGGACTACCATAAACAGGATAAAAGGAAAGTGGCAGCAGCAAATGGAATACTGGGGTGCTCCCTTGGGATGATAGATTCCAGAAGCAGTGAAGTAATTGCTCTACCTAGAAAGTTGATAGAATAACAGGTTTTGCATTAGCATGAATTTTCTGAGGGGCATGAAGTCTGAAACTCAAAATTTTGTCATTATTTTCTAATGTTGATCTTGAATGGTTCACCAGTAATTTGCCAGAAAACCACAACTTTATGAAAATCAGGCCAACAATATGAAGCAAAAATCTGGAATTCTGTGATAATCTGTACAGATGAGAGGTATGGCTGCCATAGTGTAGAATGCAGGAAAAACAGCATTTCATGAAGGTAGTTACGGTAAGGGACAGTCAACCCAGGCAGCACAGTAGCAAAAGTGTATACCTCCATGCATGGAGGGCTTCAATTTAAGCTTTCCGGTTTTAGTAAAAAAAAAAGAAAAAAAAAGGTTTAGCAGATAGCTCTAATGCAGTAAACAGCTGCTACAGTGTGGACTGCACCACAAACATACTGTACATTGATGTACAGTATACTGAGGAACATCAGAGTAGATAACGGATCAGCACCCCAAGCAGACCAGTTGCTACAGTGCATACCTCCCTGAACGGAGCGCTTTTCAGCTCTCCGGTTTTACTTAAAAAAAAATTTAGCAAATAGCTATTATGCAGCAAACAGCTGCTAAAGTGTAGACCACAGCAAAAGCATACTGTACATTGATGTACAGTACACTGAGGAGCATGAGGATAGTTACATTAATGGATCAGTGCCCCCCCAGCCCAGCTGCTAATGCTGCAATGTATTCTTCCCTGCATGGAGCACTTCAGTTTCAGCTGTCCGCTTTTACTGTGACAAACAAAAGAAAAAAGTTTGGAAAATAGCTAACATGCAGCAAACAGCTGCTATAATGTAGACCGCACCATGAACAAGCTGTATGTTGATGTACAGTGCACTGAAGAGCGTCAGTGTAGTTACATTAATGGATTGGCACCCCAGGCAGCCCAGTAGCTATATTGCATCTCTCCTTGCATGGAGCGCTTTTCAGTTATCCAGTTTTAGTGAAAAAAAAAATGTTGTAAACATCTACGGTGCAGGAAATAGCTGCTATGGTGTAGACCGTTGCTTCATAATACATAATACTGTGGATGGGCAACTAGTTACAGCAACAGATCAGCATGATACAGCTCAGAGCTCTTAGAGCACAGAATCGTGACAAAGCCATTCATAAAAGCGTGACAAAGGTCCAAAATAGGGGCACTTTTTAAATATTGCTCTTACAAACTGCGAAAGTTGATAGAATAACAGGTTTTGCATTAGCATGAATTGTTTGAATGGTATCGCATCTGCTAGACTGCTGCTAAACATGTCATTATTCTTTAAATACAGTCATTAATTATTTGCCTGTAATTTGCCAGAAAAATCACAATGTTATGAAATAAGGCCACAAAATATGAGGCAAAACTCTGGACATTCTACAAAATGCTTGTCAGTTGAGGACTATGGCCGGCACATTAAAGTTTGCACTTACCGAGGAAATTATTCGATCTGCCTAAATACTTCTGTAAAAAGAAGGGATCATAACCAAAGAAGGGTTGTGTTCTTTTTCCCAAGGGAAGGAAAATAGTCCTGGAAAAGGTCATATTTAAAGACCTGAGGGTAGGGAAGTGGGTGTGTATGCTAACGTCACACTGAGTGACTGAGAGTGGGATGCTCCTGAAGTAAAAAGATAAAAATTGGTAAAATACTAAGGGGAAAGGTGCAGAAAGAGTGACACAGATGCATTTTAAAATACTTAATGTATGCATTGATGGAAAAAAAATAACAAAGTGTTCTGGAAGCTGCATGTTTGACACTCTCCCTTTAACATTTGTTAACCAGGAAAGTCTGACTTGAAACAAAATTCAATTTTCAGCAGAGGCCCAGGGAGAAATACTACAGACACATGTCTTTGTAACATAGGTTCATAGGTTCATAGGTTCATACTAGGCTATCTGCCCTAGGGCATTTATAAGCCTAGCCAGAATGTGTTTGGCTTTCGCCACCCATTTTAAATTTATTTTGCTATGCCCTTTTTCGAGGTTAGTATACTGTGCCTCTGTCTAACAGTGACACAGAAGTGATACCCGGGGTAAACCTACGATCTCCCATCCACTCATCAAGATTCCTCTTGAAGAGAGTCAATGAGGGACTCTGCCTAACCTGGACTGGGATTTTATTCCAGAGTGAAGGGAGCCTCTGGGTTATGAATCTGTCCCTCCAGCATGTCCTATTTATTTCAGTGCTGAGGTTCAAGTCTCTCGAGCACATAGCTCAATGGGATTTGGATTTTCTGAGGTGCAGCATATCCATTAATTCCAGGTTGGACATGGCTTTATACATCAGGCACAGATCGCCTTTGAACAGGCGGTATGCCACTGAGTAGAGCTGGAGTTTCTTTAACCGGGCAGCATATGGCATCTGTTTGAGCCCTTTGATCCTCTTGGTGAGGTACTTTTGGGGTCTTTCCAGTTGCTGCAGGTGTCTGGTAAGGTACATCCCAAAAGGGGCATTGTACTCAATTATGGGCCTGATGAGGGATGAGTAAAGAGGCACAATGACGTCCCCTGATCTAGATGTGAATCCCTTCATGATTAGGTGGGCTATATAAAATGTTTTTCTAACCACTTTGGCCACGTGGTTGTCAAATGAGAGATTGCTATCAACTTGGGTCCCCAGGTCCCTAATTACTTCTTCTGTACTTAATGGATTACCACCTATGTGGTAATTTGTGGGCACTTTGTTTTTGCCAAAGGGATGACTATACACTTTTTGGCATTTAGCTTGAGGCCATGGCTCTGGCACCAGTTGTCTGTTTCTATGAGGCCCTTTTGGAGGATGCTTGTGTCGGCTGGAGAGTCGATTATGGCACCCAGTTTGCAGTCATCTGCGAACTTGGTCAGCCACAGTCCTTCCGTGTTGGCCTGTACCTCTGAGAAATATATACCGAACAAGAGAGGTCCCAGGACTGAGCCTTGTGGGACACCACTTGTAACTGGTTTGGAGTCTGACATGGCTCCAGCAATTCTAACCATGTGGGTTCTGTCCTTGAGCCAATTTGCAATCCATCTAGTGACATAGGGGTTTATATTTAAGCTGGTGAGCTTATCTATAATGCCCAAGTGGGGTATTGTAGCGAAGGCTTTTGCGAGGTCCAGGTATGCTGTGTGGACCACCTTCCCCTCGTCAATGGCCTTGGTGACTGTTTCAAAGAAATCAACCAGGTTTAAGAGGCAGGATCTTCCCTTAACAAAGCCGAACTGGGTAGGATCCAGTGTTTGTAGATCCCCAATATCTTTATTTATGAGGTCCATGATGATCCTTTCCATAGCTTTGCAGACCAAGCTAGTCAGGCTTATGGGGCAATAGTTTCCAGGATCCGTTGAGGCACCACCTTTATGGAGAGGGACCACTGTTGCTGTACGCCACTCTTTGGGCACATATCCTGTAGTAAGGCTGAGATTGAACAGTAGTTTTATGTTTGGGTTTAGCTCTTCTTGGAGTTCATGTAGGATGCAGCCCGGGACACCATCTGGTCGCATTGATGCTGTGTTTTTTGCTTTGGAGAGGGCGGCTCTTACCTGAGCATCTGAGATGTCAGGGGGGCAGCACTCTGCTGAGATAGATATTTGCCCTTTTGGTGGGGGGGGGAGAAGTTTGCGCTGAACCTGTCAGCTAGGATGTTGGCAATGTCTGTGGGTTCGGTGTATTTTTTGTCATTTTGGACTAATTCTGAGCATATCTGGGAATTACCACCCAGGTTCCTAACATAACTAAAGAAAGCCTTGTGATTATCCTTAGTGTCCTGTGCAATTTTTCTCTCTAAGCTGGCCTTAGACAATTTTATGTGTGCCCGTAGTTTTTTGCTAATACTGATCAGTGATGCCTTCCCTTTTTGGGATTTTGCTTTATCATTTTGTAGCTTCCTCCTTCTATTGTATAGTTTGTTTATGGCTGGGGTCCACCAGACAGGACGTCTGCCTTTGGAGGATTGGGTCTTGGTTTTATTTGAGATTGCATGATCCATGCATTCCTGAAGGTGTTCATAGAATGCGTTTATAAAGGATTCTGCGGTCTGGGCCGTATTTCGGAGGCTTTGAAGGATTCCACCTCAGTTTTGAGGAGTGTGAAATTTGCTTTTGAGAAGTTTTTCACTTTAGTTTTCTGGGCAGGGGGTGGGATCAGGATGTGAATATCCAGTGAGATTAGTTTATGGTCTGATCTTACCAGTGAGGGATACACTTCTGGTCTGGAGCATAGAGTCCCCATGTTGGTGATGATCAGGTCCAGTATGTTTTCCCCTCTTGTGGGAGTGGTAACAAGTTGTTTCATAGCATTTGAGTTTATAAATTCTAGGAGCCTTTGGGTTAGGGTGTTGGAGCTAGTGTAATGCTCCCAGTCTATGTTTGGGTAGTTGAAGTCGCCCAATATAATGGTGTTTGGAGAGACCTTCATATTTTCCAGTGTTCTCAGGAAGGCCGAGTGGGGTTCCTGGATTTGGGAGGGTGGTCTGTAGCAGGCTATAAACTGGAAGGCAGTTTTACCCACTGTTAGTTGCACATGGATAGTCTCTGATGCTTCGTGCTTTGCCACCAACCTGGAGGTGTGGGTATCTTTGATGAATATCGATACTCCCCCTCCTTTTGTGGTTTGGTCCAAGTTTTGGGGCCGAAAAGCATGGTATGAGGTATAACCTGGTAGTGCTGGGGTGTTCTCGGGAGCCCTGAACCAGGTTTCTGTTACTGCACAGATATCGATGTTCTCCATGCTAAGGAGAGTTTCGAGTGCATGCATCTTGAGGTTTAGACTTCTGGTGTTGAGTAGCATTACTCTTAGTTTCTTATCCCTTGTGATACCTATGGAGGTGGGTTTGTCTTTTGAGCCTTGCCTAAAAAAGGCACTATGGGTTAGCAAAAGCCTTTGCCAATATCTGAAAGCCCAGGGGTGACAGGTGCAAGCCATCCCTAGCGAAGCATCGTGGCTTGTCGAGCATATCATCCCAAGCTGACAGGCATTGGATCCCCTTTGAATGACACCAGTACTTAAGCCAATTGTTGAAATTGATCATCTTGTCTTCATATTGTGGCATCATTCTTGGTGAGGGTAAGATGCTACTCAAGGTCAGGGTCATACCGGCCTGGGCTACATGCTCAGAGAGCTCCTTTATGTCTCTTTTCATGTATTCCAGGGAGGTACGTCTCAGGTCATTCACACCAGCATGGACAATGACTGAGTCATATTTGTACTTGCCTTGGAGTGACCTGAGTGCTTGTGTTATGTGGCGGATCCTAGTGCCCGACAGGCTGCTCACCGTGACCCTCTCCTTGTTCAGCCTGGTGAGCGGGACGTCAGTGTGCCTGACGATAGAGTCACCTATTACAAGTGTATCAGGTGTGTTGTTTAGTCTTAAGGGATGTGACTGTTCAGCACACTGGCTTTGTGAGATATGTGTTGCACGTGTTTTGTTTTGGGGTAGCGGCTGCTTGGGTGTCTGCTTTGGAGGTCTCTGCTGCTTCGGCAGACCTTTATTTAGAGCCTCCGAGTATGTTTTTGTGTGATTATGTGTTTGGTTTGCTGTCGTGGTAGGTCTAAGGGGAGACTGGAATTGTAGTGAGTGTGGTTTCCTTCTCCTCCTGACTGGTTATGCCAGTACTGAGTTGAGAGAGCTTAGCCTCCAGTTTGGCTATATGGTTGCATCTCTCACATGTGTTGGAATTTGTTGGGAGGAGGAGAGGGTTGTCTGTGTACATGAGGCAGTTGTAACATTGCCTCAAGATTCCCAGATTCACCAGCTGGACCGGAGAGGAGATTGACAACTCACCTTTGGACGTGCTAGAATAATATTGGGAATTTCTTAATAATTGAAAACCAGGGCCAGTGGGGAGTGAGGGTGTAGTGCTTCTAATTTTTAGTGCTGACTTATATAATTGCTTTAGTGAGCAAGTGCCAGGTAACTTAAGTGCAATGTGTTACAGGTAACTTAAATGCAAAAACGACAAACAGTAACTTTCTTTCAAGTGAAACAAGGAAATAAGTACAGTACGCAATGCAGATATCACTAGTGATCCACAGAAGCGCTGAGAAGCCGCGTATTAGGTGGAATTAGCGTTCCAGGGAAATAACAAGCAAACAAACAACAAGCATATAAACAAAGCTAGATCCAGCAGGGCTGGATCTAGTCTATGCTACAGCAAACAAGGTGTACCAATTTCAGTAAGATACATGGGAGGATACCAGAGCAAACCCACACACAAACACAGGGAGAACATGCAGACTTAAACAGAAGGCACCCCAACCAAGAATCAAACCAGAGAACCTCTAGCTGTGAGGCAACAATGCTACCACTGCACCACTGCAGCATTAGCTATTTATGGAAGTAAAAATTTAGAAACCACTGATTTTTATGATGAACATTACAGAACAAAATATGAGGCAAAAATCTGCAAACATTGCACAGATGGTGGTGGGTAGGGAATTCAGGCTCTTGTTACCTGAACCCAAGGTACAGGGTTCACGCCTGCAGTATTCTCTAACCACCACCAGCAGGTATCCTGAGTTCTCTCTATAGCCACCAGTATAAATCAACTAGGTCATTACAAACAGACACCAAAGCTAAGCTGTGTGAGTACAATAATGTACCTGCAATGATAAAATCCAAAGCTGGCTCTGCAAAAATAAATCCAAACAGCTTCATTCATCTGCATTTGTGCTTGCTGGAATGCACACTCCCGGTTCCTGTTTGCAAGTGTTCCAAGACTGCCGATCCCCTTCCAGTCTATGCAGTTAGCACTGCATAGACTTCTGTGGCATCAGCAGTCTGCTGCTGCCTTCTTCCTGAATCTGGACTGGAATGGCAGCAGTCCAAATTCACTTTCTATGTGAAGAAGATATTGGATTGTATCATTGTGCTGCACAGAAGAAGTTATTGGATTGTACCATTGTGGTTCACAGCTGCAGTCCGATATCACGAGCTGCCACTGGGAGTCAGCCAACCATAACCACACACACACACCAACCTACATGTGCAATCTATAGATGTACACTTCTTATCATGGATCTAAGAGAGAAGGAGAGAGAGAGAGAGAGAGACAATAGTTGGAAATTTAATGGTGATACTGAATGCCTTACATGAACAAACCAAGAAGAAACTTCGCAGTGCAGAGGGTGTGAAGTTCACTTGGCACATGCAGCTTCACAAAAGACACACTAGTTTTAAATTTCAAATTATTGATCATGTGGACATTTTGGAACTGGAAGGAGACACCTCTAATCTATTAGAAAAACATGAACTATTGTGATAGCTGAAACTGAACTCTTGTAGAAAACTGGAGCTGAATTATTATTGCTCCATAAAAAACTACTAGAAGACAAGACAACTGCCCCATGGTTTAAAAAACTATTAAAAGTCTGATATGAGGCTGATTAATGCTCACATTACATGCTAATATTGTTAAAAACAAATATTAAATAGTGTAAATATTTTACGGAACAATGAAAATAACTGACGTTGGTGCTGTTTTCACATACTCTTGAGTGCAGTTTTATTCATTCAAACCAAGTGCTGTCTTAGATGCCAGATGTGAACAGATCCCTAGGGCCTTTTTGATTTATTTTTAACATTTTTCACTGTTTTTTTTACCTTAGCAATTATAGCTATGCTTTTCAGCCTACTTAGGTGTTTATTTGTGTTCATTCATATTATGATATGTTTTTATACGCAAACCTGATGAAGTATTTATTTGGTACAAAAGCGATCTTTGTTAAAAGTTCTTTAGTTTATATGTATTAATATTTATTCTGATGTCTAGTGGTAGATCTTTTAGTTAGTTAATTAGTTAGTAATTTTGTTAGTGAGTTAGTTTCTTATTTAATAAAGTTTGTATTAGTAGGTTAGCCTATATAATCCGCTGGATTCACTAATTTTCCATGTAGGACTAGCTTAGTTATGCACGGAAGCACCCGTTTAGGAGCAGGACGGCAGCGCGCCATGCATATTAATGAAGGTGCACTGCCCAAGCTCCTAGGCTTACACGGAGAGTGTATGAGTGCAGGGGGCATGTCTGAGAGTAGAGCTCTCAGAATAAACATGCCCCTGCAATGTAGAACAGTAGAAAGTGGTAAGAAATGAGCGAGACCGCTCATAGGTGTCTGCATATCCCCACCAACAATCCCCCATGTGTACAACAACAACAGTACATATAAATAAAATGAAGAAACCGTTTTTTTTTTTTTTTAAATCCAATTAAAGCTAACCATAGGTGTGTGGGTGTGCCCATTGCTTAGCTACGGTGAAAGCAGCTTAAAAGGCTGATGAGGATAACAAGGAAAATATATGCAAATGAAACAGCACAGCTGTGGGAAGAGTATTCACCTAATGAGCAGGCATTCCCAGTTTGAGTCCCACTGTAGCACAGTCAATTTTACAGGTTATAACCAATATTTTTGTTGCAAAACCCACTAAATAACATATATTTATGAACTGGAGTACTGCAGGGAATGCACGTGTGAAGTGTTAGTGTCATAATGAATAAGGCACTAGTAAGCAGGTGTAAGCACAAATAAGCAGTAGTAAGCATATGTAAGCAAAGAGTAAGCATGTTTGCACAGGGGTAAGCACTGACTACATAGACTAAGCAATTTAGAAACTAACTGAGTATAAGAAACTGAAAGATGAAGTTAGCAATGCTTAGCTCCACGCAAACCCACTTACATCTGATTTAAAGTGCTTTAATCACTCTGTATTCAATAGCCATTGCTCTGCCCAACAACTCTGCAAGGCTCAAACCCAGGACCCTGTATACTACAATCACAGTAGTTAACCACTAAGCCATCATAGCAGTACATAAGAATGAGGTTTCAACAAACAAATCCTCACCACAGGAAAATCAAACTGAACATGTGAAATTAATCTATGTACAGTGTTACAGTGTGATGTTGTATAACCTGCTACATAACATAAATATGTGAACTGGAGTACTGCACTAAGGCCAGATGTGAGGTGTTATTGTAATAAAGTGTTGAAGTCTTCAGGACCCCATACAGTGTACGTACACATGAATCACAGATACCAAAGATATAACATGTAACAAATAATAAATCAATGTCAAAAGGAAAATATAATGCTAATTAAATATTAAGCAGCGCTAAGCATTGCACAGCTCAGCTTACGTGGTATAAGCAATGTGTAGGCAGGCTAACTCAATCTGCCCAGTGTTATCCCCTTTAAGCAATGCCAACATTAGGTAAGCAGGTGTGCCCATAGCTTAGCCTTTTCAAAACTGTCCAATCATGGGAAAGTGTGGGAAATTGGGTGTACTTAAACCCCAGAGGCACCAATAATTCCCATAACTGGTTGCTGCTCCCTACTGTAGACAGAATGGCTGGAGTTGGGGAAGGTACTCGATTTAGAGTGAAGCGCTGGGGCACCCAGGAGTCTAGATTCATGGTATGACTCCTGGTAAAACACCATGAGGAGAGACTACTGCAGGGCCAATACCAGGGCTCTCAGTATAAAGTGGAGGCCTGGGACAGTCTCATCCGTGAACTCACCAGTGCCACTGATATCCCTCGTACTGGTGAGCAGGTCAGGCATCACTATGCTGACCTGAAGTGGTGGAGGGGTGATCTCTTGGAGCTGTGGATCCAAGAATCAAGGCAGATGGCCGATGCCCCAGCACTGAGTCAGTACCCATTCTACTACGTAGATAATGATTACCTAGCTTGTGTATACTATGGATAGGTAATGGCTAAATATCACTGTATTTCTCTGACAGCTGCAGATGAGCAGGCTGCGAACCAGGAAGCCCATGCTGCTAGGCTGCAAAGGCTGCATCGCGAGGCAGGTTAGTAATAATCTTGCATGTACTGTCTTAAGAAAAAAATATAACAGTTCTTTAGAAAGTGTTGTACCAGTATATAAATGTATTGTATATGGGATGTACTGAATAAACTAGACAATATGGCAGGAAGACTGTCATATAGGTTGTGTGTAAATAAAGGTGTAATAACTTGTGAATAAAAGTATAACCCCTGGAGTGCTTGTGTACGTTCTGCTGTCATATGTTGTTGTTGTGTTGCATTCTATAAATAGTACTGTTGTATTAAGCAGTGTTACCCACACTGTTGAACACAGTTAAAACATGTAGGATATTCAGTATAACAATGCTGGAAGTCCCAAGAGGTCAGTCATATAGAACAACTGAGGGAGACTTAGAAATCATTGGAATGCTTCACACCAATTCCCTGTGTACTGTGATGTCAGCTGTAATATTTTTACCACACATAGCAGGAGTTTGAATCTCGGGAGTGGTAGTAAGTTGTATGCATAATCATAACCCACAACTGTACAGAGTTTGTGAGAATGTTCAGATAGAAAGCTGTATGCATAATTAGACCCAACAACTGTACAGACTTTGCTAGAATGTTCAGATAGTAAGCTGTATGCATAGTCATACCCCACAACTGTTCTGATCTGTCCAACATGTCCAGATAAATGGCCCATATCTGCTGACCAGTAACCTATTCCCCTGACAAATCAGTGAGATGATCCAAGAAATGTAGGCAGCTTATACTGACATATAATAGATAGTGAGACTTAAACATAAAAAGAGAATGTATATGAAAGCAAACCTGTCATTGTAGCATCTAACCCAAAGTGTATGACAGCTATTCCAAAATATGTCACAGTAGCACCTGCATCCTGTTAAGCCTTGACCAGAGTGTGTGCAATAACAGATTGTTAGGTATGTGTATAACATCAACATGGAATCTGGGAGTATGTGTAGTATTCGTTAGATAGTGTTAACAAATATTTATCCAGAGTTATAACAGGTAAGAGGTGTAGACTGTAGTTACAACACAGTTCACTCCTATACATGTCTACAAGCATGGAATGTGGGAATATGTGTAGAATTTGTCAGGTAGTGTTAACAAAGTTCCCTCCACAGCTATAGCAGGTAAGAGGTATAGACTGTAGTTACAACATAGTTCACTCATATACTTGTCTACAAGCATGGAATCTGGGAGTATGTGTAGAATCTGTCAGGTAGTGTTAGCAAAGATTTTCCCCACAGCTAGAACAGGTAAGAGGTGTAGACTGTAGGTACAACACAGTTCACTTATATACTTGTCTACAAGCATGGAATTTGGGAGTATGTGTAAAATCTGTCAGGTAGTGTTAACAAAGATTTTCCCCACAGCTATAACAGGTAAGAGGTGTAGACTGCAGGTACAACACAGTTCACTTATATAATTGTCTACAAGCATGGAAGTTAGCAGTGCCTAGCTCCGCGCAGACCCTCTTACAAACTGCTTTAAAGTGCCTTAATCACTCTGTATCCAATAGCCTATGTTCTGCCCAGCAACAAAATAAACAGCCTCTGCAAGGCTCAAACCCAAGACACTGGGCACCATAGACAAAGTGATTTACCACTAAGCCATACCAAATATATGTACATCTGATGTTTTCAGAAACATATCATCCAGCCCAATCATGCAACAGTACAGAGAAAGTATACCAAAATCTAGATGTATGTGCAGGGGCAGCCCATGCTATTGGACTGCAGGACTACAGCCCCTCCCAGCTGTAAAAGAAACAGAAGAAAATAAAAAAAGAAAGAAAGAAAATAAATAAAAATCGCTGACCTTCGCGCATGCGCACCCGCAGCATTTCCATCATCCAGACTGCTGCTGAACCAGTTCAGAGCATGAGCAGAGCTCCGGACTGAATCAGCAGCAGTCCGGATTAGAAATCCAGCAGTCAGGAGCATCCCAGAAGTCTATGCCTTTAGTTACAACTGCATAGACTTGGAACGGGATCGGACTGCAACGTTGGCAGGCTGGCCTCCTCTCGTGGGACGGAAGGACTTCACCATGGGATTGGTGACATCACAGGGAGCTTAACGAGTGGAATATGGAGCTATACAGCAGTGGAAGGCCCTGGACCAAGTAAAGCAGGTAGATTAGCAAGAGTGTGTGTGTGTGTGTGTGTGTGTGTGTCTGTGTGTGCGCGCGCGCACACGAGCAGCGGACTAACATAAAATAAAGCATAATTTCAAGTATATAACTAAATAAAGTGCAGTGTATAGGAATGAATACTGTTGGAGAACAGATAATAAAAAGCGACAACTGTTAGAACTTAATAACTGAAATACATTCATAGCGTGCAAACAGCTACCGCATTTTCTGAACTGTACTGTGGAGTATTAAAAAAAAGCACTTGAGTGCAGATGACTCCACAGCACTCTGCAATTTATGCTGATTTATCATGATGCAAAGGCACATACAGGAAATTAATTTGTCACAAACTATGAGCTGCATAAAATGTTTGTCAGCAGCTGTAGCAGATTAAACAGCTGTATCGCGTAGTGTGACTGAGCACTTGTGTATTACAAAATCAACTGCAGCCTCAGAGTTACACTTGTATTATTTACCAAGTTTCAATCCAGTGATATCTGTAAATTGCTATAATGGCATTAAACAAATGCTATAGTACAGATTTAATACAAGAAACTTGCACACTATCAGGACACAGAGAAGAACTGAATCCCTGCTAAATAATAGTTGAAAATGGTGCCCTACGACTCAGGAGACTAACTCTGTTCGGATGCTGGAAGGGGGAAGGACACTATTTAGCCCAATGTGAGGAAAAAATGGAATAATGGAAAAGTGTAATAAAAACCAAAAGGTTAGTAACTGAACCACAAGGCAGTCCAGGCAGTATCCACGAAAAAAGTCAGCTACAGTAGCATGCCCAAGGTCAGTGCACTTAAATATTAATTAAACATTTCCGTTCACTTTATATAATAGAGAAATGTAAGACTGCTAAAAGTTTAGTAGGAATTTTCAATTCACATAAACCAGTGAGAAAGGGGGGGGGGAGGAATTGTTCATGGAAGGGCACCAAAATAAGACAGTCTGAGTAGTGTGTACGCCACTAGACCAATTGTATTTGCAGAGGCTAGCTAATGAGCCAAAACTTGTTAAAAGACATACACTGCAGGAACTTGTATGTTTGTTGGATCTTGGATCGCAATGCTGGTGAAGACAAGGGTAAGAAATCCAGGCAGCAGTTCATTGAGGGAACTCTCAAGGGGCATAACATTAGGATAATCCAAATTTATTGAAAGGGAAAGAAACTGACATAGACTAAGCAACAAAAAATAAACATATAAATAGGGAGTGGCAAGCACACTACTATCAGGACACCAAGAAATAATCTTTGAAAAATTCCTTTATATCACTTTCTTGTGTCTGGTTGATATTTTCATGGTGCTATAGCTTCCCTGCTAGAATTTTTTTGCTTGTTTATTAAGACCAAATCTCATTCTGTTATTGCCTGTAAATGTTTAACTATTCGCAGTTTTACTTTCAAGTGGTTGAGCTATACAATTTTAAAGTCACAGAAAGTTGATAAAATTTCTTTGGATAAAATAGTTTTATAGAAGTTAAGCTATACCCATAGTTTAGTCTGTCAATTAAGCAACTTAATGGGTTAAAGGAAAGGCAAAAAGCAGTGGTGACAAAGAATCATCCCAGGATATCTCTCTCTAGATTTTTATTCCTCAGAGGATAATTTGCCTTTTATTATGACTCTGCTATAAAGTGTCTTGCCATGGCATCATAGTCACTGCTATGTAATTGATCAATATAGGTTGTATTGTATGCAACTGCAAACATGCCATAATCTATCAATGTGAGATGTTGTAAAATGCTTATGTTATACTTGGGCTTCACATATGTTTGCAGTTATCGTAGCTTTGTTTAACATGCCTTTTTTAAGTGAGAGTACTATTACCAGAAAGGCTCATCCAGACTCTGCTACACTTTGCTGTGAAGGAAAGGTTAGTTTGCTTTTATTTTTTGTATTTTGTATTACTTTATTACCTTTCTATATTTTGAATACTGTGGTTTGTTTTCTTTACCTTGTGTTTTACTTGCATTCTGCTTTAACAGCATATTAAAACTTCAAAAGAGACCACAGCTCTGTTACTTCTGAGTCAGGCAGAATTTTTTTTCCCACCCTCCCACGCAGTTACAGTTGTCTTGTTAAATACCACTGTCTTTCTAGTTGCCTGCCTCTTATGTTAATCTGTCCATATATCTCATTTCCTCTCTACTTTCACTGGCTTGTGTGAGTAATCACAAAAATCATCATTTTTTTTTCAATAATAAGTCTTTATTCTTTTCCAAATGTTAATACAATACCACAACATATGTACATTATATACATGAATGCTTCCAACAGTTACATAAAATCATTATACATTAATATAAACTTCTAGATGGGTATTAAAGGAAGAGAAAATAAATATCTAGTATCAATATGAGGCTTATCTATACTAACCTCCATATTTAGTATGTACTTCCCGGGGAAAAGTGGATTGGAACCTTAAGCTAACACAATGTTAAAGATTTGCTCCCATATTTTTGTGTTATTTATACTTTTCTTATGATCTTTAATTAGTAATTTATGTGCTAGAATATGTCTTATCGCTACACTCTTAAAGTTTTCCCATGAAGTCTGTGATGGATTCAGCCAATTTGTAGCTATATAAAGCTTCCTTAACAGGAAAATATTTATGAGTATGATCATTTGGGATCTATCCAAATTATTCGGAGGAATATGAAGAATCATAAACTCCCAAGAAAGTGTAGACTGTTGATAACCTATTTTTTGTAATTGAATTTTTAAAGAATTCCAAAGTTTGAAAATACATTTACAACTCCAGAACATGTGTAAAAGGTCAGCCGTTTGATCTATACAATATGGGCATTTAGGTGAATTTTTAGAGTTGAATTTATACAGAGTGAGACGAGTGTAATAAGCATTATTAAATATCATCAACTGAGTAAATAATAACTTTTGAAGAGATACTGATTTTAGGGTTAGATTAATTGCTTTCAATATTTTACTATCATCAGTCATTAACAATTTCTCCTTCCAGTATTTGGATAAGAGTATTTGGTTATTATATTTCACATCTTTTATCAAATTATATGAAGCCGTTATATATTTGCAGTCCTGCATAAGAGTTTGCCATAAGTTTAGGCAAATGGGTAAATCTTCTTCTTTAATTTTAAAGTTACTAAGATCCTTCAACTGTCTCATTATAATTAGATACGAGTTAGGGAGATTCATCTCTCTTAACATGTCGTGTATTGAGATACCGAGAAAGGGATATAAATCAAGTATGGTTAAATCACTTATAAGTGGGAATTTTTTAAGATCTATCAGTTGATTACCAATTTTCAAATTCGGGTCCTTATGAAATGGTTGGAAAGTCATCATATATTGTAAGAGGTTTAGTGAGTCAAACAGACTTTGTACTGATATTATATATACTCTGATATGATCCATCAGAGCGTACATTTTAAGGGTATCTTTATTTAAAAAAGGTAATGCCTTACAATTAATACCCAACCCAGCAGCATGTTTATGATTCAGAATCAACCACTTGGGTGACCATTTAGGACTGGACCTGTCAAAGTTAACCACTCTTAGAATTCTATTAGCATTTATTATTAAATAATATGCTTCAAAATTCGGTAAATCTAAACCACCCCTGTTTTTCGGAGTCATCAGTTTATCATAAGATATTCTAGTTTTTCTAGGTTCCCATACAAATCTACCTAATTCCGTATGAAGTTGTTTGAAGACTTTCCTAGAAATTTGAACTTGAGTAGCTCTAAAAATATATAATATTCTGGGGAGTACGTTCATTTTAATAATTGAGGTCTTTGCCATTATTGGTAATTTCAAATTATTCCATCTTTTTAAATCAGACACTATATGATCCCAAATTAACTCAACATTGTTCACATAAAAGTCTCTATTGTCTGTTGAAAAAACAATACCCAAATATTTTATTTTTTCTTCGGATTTTACCTGACCTACCAATGGTAAAAGTGAAAAGGGTGTAGGTGTCTTTAAAGGAAATAACTTGGTCAAAATCATCATTTTTGAAATCCCGCTCCTTCAACTATTTAAATTTATTGGCCATCCTACTGTATTCCATAGTACCAGAATACAAAAGTGACCACACCTTTCAATCCATCTTGCTGTTTTAAAAAGAGTAACTCTCCACTAAACCTTAACTTTTTAAACAGGTAAAACTTAAGTTACCTACTTTCACATCTAACTTCTCTAGTGCACACTGCATTTTTTTTTTCATCTTACCTTTAAGCATCCCTGTGACTAGCACTTGCTCTAATACCTGCTGGAAAGCACTAGGAAGCCTTAAACTAATACAAGCACTCAACTCTCCTTGTTAATAAGGAGAAATTAATAGTAGGCACTAAGCCTATAATTGCAAAATACCTTGCTAAGATACAGGAAAACAGCTCCTGTACTTTACAAAAAAAAAAAAAAAAAAGCACCAAACCAGGCATGTCCAAGGGTCAGCTTCCGTTGATTTCTCCTGTCCACCTGGTGAATCTGGGCATACTGGGGCAATACAGCAATTGCCTCATGTACACAGACAACCCTCTCCTCCTACCACCAAACACTACAACCTGTTAGAGATGCACTTACATAGCCAAAATTGAAGCAAAGCTCTCTCCACCCAAGATTGTGCTAGACAGTCAAGAGGAGAAGGTTAACACCCACACTACACCTCAAGCAACACATAGCCCTTCTAAACCCACACCACTAACACCCACATACAGCAACACTAAATCCACATATGCAGAGGCCCTTAACTGTAACCTGCCCAAGCAACAAGACCTCTGAAGCTGAAATGCAAACAAACACCAATCACAGCCAAAGTGTCACATAGTTCACAACACCAGTGTGCCACCCAGCAGCAGCCCCTAAGGCAAGACAACTTACCTAACACTTTAGTCATAGGTGACTCTATAGCCGGCACACTGATGTCCCACTCATCAGGTTGAACAAGGAGAAAATTACAGTCAGTTGCCTGTCGGGTGCCAGGATCCGCCACATAAAGTATGCACTCAAGTCACTCCACAACAAGTACAAATATGACTCTGTCATTGTCCATGTTGGAGTGAATGACTTGAGACGTATCTCCCTGGACTACATGAAAAGAGACATGGAAGAGCTCTTGGATCATGTGGCCCAGGCAGGTATGACCCTAGCCCTGAGTAGCATCCTGCCTTCGCCGAGAATGATACCACAATATAAAGACAAAATGATTGATTTCAACAATTGGCTAAGCTTTTGGTGTCATTCAAAGGGGATCCAATATCTGTCTGCCTGGACGACATGATCGACAAACCACGATGCTTTGCCAGAGATGGTCTGCACCTGTCACCCCTGGGATTCAGGTTACTGGCTAAGGCTCTTGCCACCTCTATAGTGCCTTTTTTAGGCAAAGTTCAAAGGACAAAACCACCACTGTAACAGGTACAAGCATGCAAAATCTGAAGGTAATGCTACTCAATGCTAGAAGTCTAAACCTCAAAATGCACTCTCTCGAGGCACTTTTAAAAATGGAAAACATTGATATCTGTGCAAGTTAACTGAGACCTGGTTCAAGGCTCCAGACAGCACCCCTGCAGTACCAGGCTACAACTCTTACCACACTTTTCAGCCACCAAACCAGGACCGAAACACTAAAGGTGGAGGAGTGTCAATATTCACCAAGGATATTTACACCACCAGGCTAGTTGCCCAACATGATGCGTCTGAAATTCTCCAAGTGCAACTAACACTAGGCAAGACTGCAATCCAAATTGTAGCTTGCTACAGATCCCCCACCATACCCCAAGATTCTCACTACACCTTTCTAAACATACTGGAAAATATTAAGATAGAACCAAACACCCTAATACTGGGTGATTTTAACTACCCTGCCATTAACTGGGAAAACTACTCATGTACCAACACCTTTGCCCAACGGTTCTTAGAATTCATAAATTCTAACGCCCTGGATCAACTAATCCATAGTCCCACCAGGGGCTCCAATATCCTAGACCTGGTCATTACCAACATGGGGAAATCGATGCTCCACACCTATGGTCACCCCCTCATTAGCCAGGGCTGACCATAAGCTAATCACCCTTAACATCCACATCCCACCCCCACCCTCCAGTAAGGAAACCTCCATAAAAAACTTCTCCAAAGCTAACTTCATGCTACTCAAGTCAGAAGTGACAAACTTCATGACACTCATGCAGACGGGAACTGAAAGTTCCAACTGCTGAATCCTACACTAAGGCACTGTACGAGCACATCCACTCATGCATGAATCGTGCCATCCCAAATAGAACCAAGATGCTGTCATCCAAAAAAAGGAAGCCAATCTGGTGGTCCCCTGCCATAAACAAACTTTACAACAAAAGAAAGAAACTGTTGCAGAAAAGAGGAAAATCCCAGGATGCAAAAACCTCCCTTACCAGCCTCAGTAAGAAACTGAGATCCCTCATAAAATCCTCCAAAGCTAGTTACGAAAATAAAATTGCCAAAGATTCCAAAGACAACCACAAGGCATTCTATAACTATGTCGAGAATCTAAATGGCAATGCTAAGATCTGCTCTGAGCTAAAACAGAACGGCATTAAATATACTGATCCCAAAGATATTGCCAATATCCTGGCAGATCGATTCAGTGCCAACTTCACCCCCCTCTCACCCCCTAAATGGCCCATCTCAATACCGGAAGATTGCCAAATTCCAGTAATAATGGCCACACAGGTAAAAAACGCACTCTCTAAAGCTAAGAATACAGCATCCATGGGACCAGATGACATTCCAGGCTGTGTACTACATGAACTACATTATGAACAGGCACCTCACCTAAGTGTCATGTTTAATCATAGCCTCACCTCAGGTTTCGTGCCCACTGAATGTCGCAGAGCTACAGTTATCCCACTCCACAAGGGGGGATCCACCTTGGATCCCAGAAACTACCGTCCCATCAGTCTGACAAGCCTTATCTGCAAGGCCATAGAGCGTATTATCATGGAACTTATAAACAAAGACATTGGCAACCTTCAAACACTGGACCCCACCCAGTTTGGGTTTGTGAAGGGCCGATCTTGTCTCCTGAACCTGATTGACTTCTTTGAATCAGTCTCCAGAGCCATGGACAAGGGTAAGGTGGTCCACACAGCCTATCTAGACCTTGCCAAGGCCTTTGACACATCCCCCACTCTGGACTCATAGATAAACATACTAAGCTGGACATTAACCCTTATGTCACCTAATGGGTTGCTAACTGGCTTACTGATAGAACCCACACTGTAAAAGTAGCCGACTCCAAATCCAGCTCCAGACAAGTGACAAGTGGAGTACCTCAGGGTTCAGTCCTGGGGCCGCTCTTGTTTGGCATCTACTTCTCTGAAGTACAGGCCAACACTATGGGATTCTGACTAACAAAGTTCACAGATGACTGCAAACTGGGAGCCATTATTGTTCCCCAGGCTAGTGAAAGCGGATAACATATGCATACTAAATCTAGAGCAATTTATAATAGTTTTTCAATCTTACTCACAAACACTGGCTAATCTACAATGTATGTACTGTACCTGTGTATTATGTATGTATTCTACCTACATTCCAAAGTTCAGCTGTACACCACAAATCTATTACTTACCTTTATTTTTAAAATTAATATCTTTTTTGATTGTTCTCTCCACTGTAACTGTTTGTTTGTCCCGCATACCACTGTAAAAACATGTCTCTTGTAATTTGTGTGTATACTGATTATGTCTAAATAACTAAATGTGTCTGTAATTTTTCTTTTTGGAGCTTTTCTCCCCGGGCCTCTGCTGAAAAAGGGCCTTTTCGGCTCAGTCAGACACCCCCGGTTAACAAATGTAAAATAAATAAATAAAATAAATAAATTATTGAATCCCCAAATGATGTGGCTACTCTACAAAAGGGCTTTACAGAAACAGATGCCTGGTGCCAGAGCCATGGGCTCAAGCTCAGTGCCAAGAAATGTATAGTTTTCCCCTTTGGGAAAAAAACATGTATCTGTGAATTACAATATAGGTGGCAGTACACTAAACACCGAAAGTGTGATAAGAGACTTAGGGACACAGGTGGACAGTGGTCTCACCTTCGATAACCACATCGCCACAACAGTCAGGAAATTCTTCTATGTGGCACACCTCATCACTAAGGGCTTTTCATCCAGAAAAAAGGAGGTCATTGTCCCACTGTACTCATCCCTCATTAGACCCATTATAGAATACAATGCCCCGTTTGGTATGTACCTCTCAAGACATCTGCAACAACTGGGAAGACCGCAGAAATACCTCACTAAAAGAATCACAGGCCTAAAGCAGATGCCCTATGCTGACCGCCTTAAAAAACTCCAGTTATACTCTGTTGCATATCGTCTACACAGAGGTGATCTCTGCTTAACATACAAGGCCATGTCAAACCCAGAGCTGTTGGACATGCTACACTTAAAGAAATCCCAATCTCTCAGAGCCACACGCTCCAGGAATCTAAACCTTGTCATCACAATAAACAAAACATGCTGGCGGGATAGGTTCCTGACCCAGAGACTCCCCAGACTCTGGAATAGATTGCCCATACATGTAAAGCAGAGTGCCTCTTTGGCCCTCTTCAAAAGGAACCTTGACGATTGGATGGGAGAAAGAAAATTCACCCCGGGGATCAAGTCAGTCGCCCTGCTAGACAGGGGTCCAGGGAAGTAAATAGTGTGGGAAGAAATAGCCAGGGAATTGTTATGGCTAGGCTGGTATAGGCCCTAGGGCTGATAGCCTAGTACCAACCTCTGAACCTATGAACCTATTACCTTTGCTTGGTTTCCAAATTTTTATATAAAGCCTTTTTTACTCCTAAATGAGTTGTTTGTGTGCATGCGTGTAAATGCCCCAGTTGCTATATACTGGTGGCTAGAGAGAACAAATGGTGGTGGGTACAGAATACCTCAGCCTTGAACTCTGTACCTTGGGGTGGAGGTGGCAAGGGCCTGAATTCCTTACCCACCACCATTTGTAAAAAAAAAAATTGCAGATTTTTGCCTCATATTTGTTTTGTTCCTCATAAAATCTGTGGTTTCTATATTTTTGTTTCCTTACACAGTCAGTAATGCAGTGGTGCACTGGTTGCATGACAGCTACAAGTTCTCTGGTTTGATTCTTGGCTGGGGTGCCTTCTGTGTGGAGTCTGCATGTCGGTTAACAAATGTTAAGGAAAAAAATAACAAGCATTTGAATTTCAGACTTCATATTCTTCAGAAAGTACATGGTGACACAAAACCTTTTATTCTAGCAATTTCTATGTTTATAACATGGATATTTGAAATTTGTTCCTGTTTTTGGGACTGTATTCCCCCATTATTGGCTTCTTCCAGATTTTTTGTGCTAAGGTTGAGAGCTATGGTGAGAACTGAATTCACTGAATATGTTTGGGGGCTGTATTCCCCCATTATTTGCTTTGTTCAGGTGTTTTGTGCTAAGAGTTTGACAGCTATGGTGAGAACTGAATTCACTAAATAGTAGCCATTTAAGTTTCAGTCTTTCTCACTTTCGCACAACCGGTGATTTGGCATAGTGGTATGTTGTTCTGGCTGTTTTGCACAGGGTCCTGGGTTCAATACTTGGCAGTGAAATGTATGGTAATAATACCGCATTTTATTCTAGCAACTTTCCAACATTATACAAGCAAAGTTTAAAATATGTCCCTGGTTTTTGGGCTTTTGTCCCCCCCCCCAATACATTTTGGCTTTTTCCAGATTTCTTGTGCTGCAAAGTTCAGAGATACAGCTGAGTGTTGAGTAGATTTTACGAGGAGCTGAGAGCTGCAGGGGAACAAAAGTTTAGTGCGGCTTATGATGAGCTGGCTTCCATTGGTAATAGCACAACAGGTAGTATACTTACTTTTGATGCAGAAGGCTGTGGGTTCTACTCTCACACTAGGTAGATGCATTCCTGATACTGTACTATGTTGTAAAGGGTTTGGATGCTGCAGTCCTTTTTGGCAAAGATACCTAGTAACTATGAACCTATTATCAGTTTTCCATCCATTCCCTATTGCAATATTACTAGCTATCATTTTTTTATTGCCACATAAGCAATGTATTCCTCAACAGCAACAGGCACTTTATTTGTAGATGAAACAATGAAATATAAAGTGATTTGCTAGCAGCAACTTCTTCATTAGTTACAGATCTCTTTAATGTGGAATTACTTAGATGACTTTTACTTCTGCAGAGATTGTGCATATTTACTGATACTGGTGGATTGTAGAAGGTTGAGTAGACTTTTATGATGGAAATGTTCTGAACTGGGCAGTTTTGTCATTATTAGTGCATGCATTTTGTTTTATTGTTTACTGGAATTACTGTATTATACAAGGAATATAATTTAATACAATCAGGAAGGTGTATCAAAGAACACATATATGTTTCCTGTGCAAGGGGACTATGATTTGAAACCAGCCCAAAGTTAATCTTTATCTGCTACTGACCAGATGTATTTTCTTTGAATGTGGGTTTCAATGCTGTTTCAATGAATGAGAGTTTCAAGGGCAGAGAAGTTTTAATGCTAAGTCTATTTTCATTGTGAGACTATTGCTTTGTTTAGCAGATTTCTATTAGTGTTTGCGCTGTAAAATGTAAAAATAAAACGTTTAAATGAAATACAAATCATTGTAGAAGTAAACAAGTATGCACATTACAGTGTTTATGGTAAATGTGGTGAAATAGCCAAGTCATGGTACATTGGAATAGCTGCAGGGGGGAGGCCCCATTTGACCATGATTTTGTGAGGAGGGGAAGGCCGGCAAACTCAGACAGCCCTGGTTAAACTATACCTCTTAACTATCCAGATTTTTGCAGAATGAATAGATTTTTGCTTCTTATTTTTGGTTTGTTCCTCATAAAATTTGTGGTTTTCTGGAAAATCATTTAGGAATGAAGTCACTAAATAATGACATACATTGAGTTTCAGACTTCATACTCTTCAGAAAAATACATGCTAAAGCAAGACCTGTTGTTCTGTCAACTGTCTATGTTTATACAAGACCAACTTTTAGTACTCTTCGTATGTTCCCCCAATATATTTGACCTTGTCCAAATTTCCTGTGCTAAGAGGATGAGAGGTACACTCAAATAAATCACTTTATAGAATTAGGTATATCCAAACTTTATAAAATTAGGTATATCCAAACCTCTCAACTGTCTTTGATTTTGGCTCAGAATGTTGCTCTCCCCCTAATAATCCCTCCGCAAAATGGCAAATTTGGAAGAAAACGTGGAAGGTTTACAATTAATAAATAATTGTAATGATCAGTTATAGATTACTTTTAATTTCAGAAATGCATGCAGATTCTCTTATTTTGTCAGCTGCTCAAGTTAACAGCACTAATATTAAAAGTATCCCTTCTTTGACAGGTTCCCAGCTGTATTGTGTTTATATTTTATATTTTTTCATCACATTTTTGGTCTGTTTTTCATAAAATTGTGTTTTTTTCGCAAATTAGTTGCAAATCATTAAAGATTGAAGTTAGAAAATAATGACAGACATTTGAGTTTCAGATTTCATACCCTTCAGAAAATTCAGTACTTACGTATTATCGCAACCAGATTTTTGCGATAATACGGCTTGTTTCCCGGTGTGTGACGACTGTAACCAGAAATGTATGCAGAATCACACAGGGAATGTTATCTGTAAAAAAAAAAACACTATGTTGAGGTAGGAGTAGTGTAGTACTACAAAAATGACTGTTTGTTTGAACCTATGCCATTTCCCGACATCATGTCAGTCTTAGTGCTTTTCCAAGTCCTGTTATGTGTGCACGCAACAGAGCAGAGCCGCATCTGCAGCATATATTCCCTTCCCCAGAACTAGCAGCCCAGAAGGGGTAAAAAGCAACTGACAGTTCACACACCATTCAAAAAGGGGGAGAAAGGTAACACCTACAGACGTGATTCAGTTATTATTAAACACACACATCACAGAAAGCAGGGAGTGTGAAATGTTCATGTGAAAATGCAGAAGCGCGAAAGACTGTTTCAGGAAAAGTAAAATCTTACAACCTGCACATTTGCTACGGGGGACAAAAACATAGAGATAGCCGGTCAAAATCTTTCAGATGATGAAAATAGAATCTGAGTACTGGCGATGAACATAAGGATGGTATATTCCCGATTAACTTAGCCTATATTGCGCTTGTAATCAGGAGGGCAGGATCTACCATGCGCTGCATGCAGCAGTATGTAGTTCACTGGCAAAGTGAGACATGCCAGTCAGGACTCCAAAATTTGGCAGTTAGTCCTCTCCCTGCCTCAAAACCATGTGTGCCACAATTTAACTTACTTACTTACACTCCCTTCTCCAGCTTAATAGACCTGCTGTCTCAGACATGGGACTAAATTCGCAACCGTGAAAATCTGGTTGCGATAATACGTAAGTATCGAAAATTCATACTAATGCAAGACCTACTATTCTATTATTTTCCTAAGTTTATAACAGCAATATTTAAAAATTGTCTTTATTTTTGGGCCTTTGTCCCACTTCTGTTCATGGCTTTGTCCAGATTTCTTGTTCTGAGGCTGAGAGATATGACAAATGTATCAGGGCCATCACCGTCAGCCAGAGACATTTAATTGTGACATACTTGTTACACCCCACTCCGCCACTTAGTGACTCTGGATGTGTCCAAGAAAGGCAAGGAGCAGTTATTCAGTGTAAGTGTGCAGAGTATCCCCCCATCCAAGGTAGACGCAAGTACTAGAGTGGCTTTTCATCTGTCCTTGATTTTGAAGGATATTCTGGTTTTCTGTCATATTTTTATACTGTTGATTTATGCTTCTTATTCAGAAAATGCATGTCATTGTAGTACCTGTTGCTCTGTGTTTAAGTAGCAATGTTTTAATGACCATCAGGTAAGCTTGTCTGAGACTAAGATGCAAGTAAGCTTTAATAAGCATGCTGTTAAAGAATTATCAACACAGAATGCCTTTTTGTTCTTGCCGTGCAGAGAATATTTACATAACTAGATAACGTATAAGTCTTAGGTATTGAAATGCATATGACAGTATTTGTAATAAAGGACAGGATTACAGTATTTTCAGAAGCTCATTACATTTGTTGGAGACTTGCAGTTATCTTTGCAGGCTTTACCAGTAAACTAAACAGAATGTCAATCTATCATGTGTGGTCCATAACCTGTGCAGTAATCCTTAAAGCAATTTATCTTGAACTTGTTTCTTCTTTGCTGTTCATTTTTTACTTTGATCATGTTTTCCCCATGAAACAACTAGATAGTTGTTGTCAGGCAGCAGGTCTTTTTTGGATAAGAAACATTTTTACAAGTGGAGGTATTGCTACTTTCAACATGATACTTGGTACTTTTATAAAGATAAATATAAATTATAATTAGAATTTCAGTGTTAGGAGAAGTGGTTTGAGTTGAGTGCTGCTTGTTTTTTATACCTGATTTTGACTGGCATTCCAGTAATGTATTTAAAAAGTGATAATACAGCTATCAACATCCCCAGGATACATATGCACAGACACATATATGCAGCTACAGATATATATATATATATATATATATATATATATATAAAATTACATATATATAGATATACATGTGACTACACATACACACGCAGATATATGTACAGTACGATACATATGTAGAAGGCGCACAAAATATGGAACAGCCACTATGCCTAGAGTTCACACCTGAATACCTGGACACTGTATGGACCACCCATACAAATGACAATCATTTCCTGCAAAAAATACCCACTGAGAGATCATAGGCCAAAAAAAAAAAAACACACACACAAGTTCGCAGAAATGGTAAACTTTTATTTATGTACTATTACACTTCTATATACTATTGCTACTGTAATTGGGATTGTCTTCACAGACATGGTGTGTGTGGGAGGTCACATCTGCTTTCCACATGTGTGCCATTGGCTACTGACAGACATCCTAAGGACATCATAGTAAAGTACCACTGCTAGCATGTACTGCCCTTGTTGATGGCAGCAGAGATATTGGCCAATATGTGTGGACATTCTGACACTCTGTACAGTCCAGAGGTATACACAGAACTCCTTAGTGCAAAACATGCGTACCATGCCTGACACTATGGATGTTAACAGCCATGTAGATGGGTATAACATATAATGACTGGTATACATATGCCACCATAGGTTATGCATTCACACACCCCTGTCTGGCCTGACACATAATAACCACTGGTACAGGGGTGCCATGGCCACATACTACCTACTAGATACTGACATACATCTGTACAACATCCCACTGCTCTGTTTGACATACATGACTGTTAAGGGAGGCCCGGCAGCATTACATCTGTCAAGTGTCTGCACATGACATCTCACTGGGTAACTACACTAAGCTGCTAGGCATGTAACAATGCACTGTGCAGGCTACAGGCAGACTAGCTCAACACTGGGCTACATCTCCTATGGTGGAATGCGCATGTACCTGCTTATATAGCAGGCTGTACAGGCATGTCACAGCACAGGGTAAGATATACCTGGTGAAAGTGCATAACCACAACCAATGTGAACACAGCCACAGCCACATATGGCAAGCTTTCATGATATTACAATATATAGACTATCTGTTCGACCCCATCCTCATATGTGCCACTCACACACTAACCCTACATATACTGGGCTGCTACACAGTTTGGTCTGATGGCTGACTGTGGTATGGGACATGTGTTTATATGGCCCTACAAAACATGTAAGCCAATACGGTAACATACAGTGGAGTAGCATGTAACATCAGATAGGATGAGACCTAGGACGGTGACAACTACCACAGTCTGTACACAGGCCAAGGTACATATTAACAATACACACACTGTCAACATTCACCATAAGTACACAGGCCCGAGTACTGTACAAACAACCACAGTATGTCCAGGTTATGTCATCAAATATAACCTCTACTGTACATAACATGTGTAGCAGTCTGATATCTCACTGGCTTGTTATCAGATATGATGACACTAATTACAGTGTACAGCACATATGCACCTCTTAATGCTTGACATATGTACAAAGGTTTACTGAGTTGTGGCTGGAAGCACATACACAGGGCCAATATTGACACCTTGCTGTGATAACATCATACATTTACTGTTGTAACAGGGTTTGTTGCAACATATGTCCTATGAGGGATATGAAGTCAGTAACTGTCATGGCTTTCACCATCTACAGATTGCAATCCTCACACTACCTTCTGCAGTTCACAGATACATGTTCTGTGGGTAACACATGACACCAAAGGCACCATATGCTGCCCAATCTGCAGATGACCCTACAGATGGGAAGTCCTCATAAACATACAACTGATATGGCAGGGATTCATACATGTAGGACAGTCATATCCGCACACACCCTGTTAAACCAACATCACTCCAAATGCAGTATAGCAGCACTTACAGTCTGTAGTCAGGTCAGGCACATCCCCCTCCTGTGTGTTGGACTGTCTCCACAGTGTATGTTGTCAGGTAAATCCCCACTCCATCTCAGATGCTGTTTGCCAAACAACGGAACAAGTTCCTGCTAACAGTGAATGAAAAGGATCAACACAAACATGATGTTCCTAGATATTGGAGTATGTTTCCATGCAATTGGCTATGGGAATGTTACCATAGCTGTTCCACATGCAATCAGCTAGGGGAGGGCTGCAATTCGTGCAGAGGCCATCAGCTGATCATGAGCATTACCTAAAATCCACATGCTGCTACCTAAGAAAAGCAGTTATAGGTCTCCACATCAACCATTGAGGGAGTGACAGAGGCAGACAGAGGCACTGACAAGTCAGAGAGGGGTGGGAGAGTAAAACCTAAGCATGTTTTTGTCACACACCTACCAGCACAGGGTATCAAACCCCTGATGACTATGTAGTGCTACCATAGTCCTATGCAGTTGCTGGATGCACCACATAGGTTACCTGTTGTGGAGTCTGCAGAACATATATGTGATGGTGAGTGATATCTACAACAGGGATATGGTAGCTATACTGTAGGTGATTTACACGTGCCTGTCCACATGAACAGGTGCCAGCATCAACACAGCCACACTCTCACAGGGATGCACACACATTGACACACTTGGCAGGACCAGGGATACAGATCATCCCTAGTGAGATTGCCACAACACATTACTGTGCAGGTATCACATGCACCACATGGGTCATACGGAGGTTATCTGGGCAAAGGGTCTGGGGAGGTGTCTGACATCAGACAGCATGCTTCAGTATGCCACTGTGGGTTGCAGTGTGTGTGGATGTGATCATACACATCATACAACACACACACGAACACACAGGGAGCCAGTACTGACATGCATGGGTGCATTTCTGCACGGGTATGTGGGGGTCGACTGTGCCAGACTGCTATACAAGGCTAGGTGATGGGTATACCTTGGCATCAGGCCACATGACAATGGTCTGCATTGTGGCTCAGGCCTGTGGTTTCTGTATTTGCCCACACAGGTGGGTATTGTATCCACCATCAAGTCACCTGGGTGGCTATTGCGTGTGGCCAATGCTGTGCATTTCTTGCCATGTATATGCTCCCTAGTCCATGACATGGACAGTGTCTGGGATGTGCACACCTCCCACATGCATGTACAGTGACATGTGTAACTGTACCTGGGGTGTTGGGCCCATGTTGTGTACACAGATTATCATTGGATGTGCCAGTCTTGGCCACCTGTGGCAGGAACTGGTAATGGACATCAGGTTAAGCCTGCGCCTACATTGATAGCATGCATAATGGTATTCCCTGGCATCAGTGACATCTGTCCATACAGGGCATGTTTTCAGGCTTGGTATGTCCTTTGTTGGTCACATGTGATGGCACCACAGGTGTTGCAGGTGTCCAGTGGGGAAGATGGGAAAGGTGCACTGTCTGCATGCATTTGCCTATTGGACAGATGGACAGGGTGCCATGCCCTCTATAGGCTACTGCAATCACTCCATAGTTACTATCAGTCACCAATATGCAGTGTACTACACACATATTGGCTGTTGCCTCAGCATGTGTGTGTGTGCGTGTGTGCGTGTGTGCATGTGTGTGTGTGTGTGTGTGTGTGTGTGTGTGTGTGTGTGTGTGAGACATGGGTTAAGAGTGTGCTCTGTGGAATACTGGGGCTGCTAACTGTGATTGCCTGGCCGTGATGTCACATATATGGGTATGGATTAGCGTGCCAGCCTCTCAGCTATTTCACATCTGTTATCCCTGTACAGTGTACATTGTGATATAGGGCCACCATAAAAGAATTTGCAAAACCCACCACACATTGAGCCCAGGTGTCACACACTCACACACAAACAGGATACAAGTTACAAACACACACGTCTGGGAGTTGAACCCCTACCTAACTAGTTTATTACATTACAGCACTACACAGTCATAGTATGTGCCACGTAGATTACTGGAGTACTCCTTCCCCAAAGGTGTATTTCACATTGGATGACATCATCAAGACTGCCAAAGTCGGCCATTGGACATGTACTTAGTGTGACTAGCCTAAAATGCATTGCTCCCTACACAGACATTGAAACACACACAAAACATCCACAACTGACATGCACGGATATAGAACCCCTAACAGAGGTCTATATCACACTACAGCAGTGCACAGTTATGGCACACACTATGGAGATTACTCAGCTACAGTTTTGCAGAGGTGTATTTCTAGGTGGATGACATCAGCAGCCTTACCAAAGATGAGCATTTGAATTGTGGGAATTGTGACTACACTAAACGGCCCATGTCAATACTGAAAGATTGCCAAATTCCAGTAATAACAGCCACACAGGTAAAAAACGCACTCTCCAGTGCTAAGAATACAGCATCCATGGGACCAGATGGCATCCTGGGCTGTGTACTACATGAACTACAAAATGAACTGGCACCTCACCTAAGTGTCATGTTTAATCATAGCCTCACCTCAGGCTTCGTGCCCACTGAGTGGTGCACAGCAACAGTTATCCATCTCCACAAGGGGAGGTCCACCTTGGATCCCGGAAACTACTGCCCCATCAGTCTGACAAGCCTGATCTGCAAGGCCATGGAACGCATTATCATGGAACTTATAAACAAAGACATTGGCAAACTTCAAACACTGGACCACAACCAGTTTAGGTTCGTGAGGGGCCGATCTTGTCTCCTGAGCCTGACTGACTTCTTTGAATCAGTCTCCAGAGCCATGGACGAGGGTAAGATGGTCCGCACAGCCTATCTGGACCTTGCCAAGGCCTTTGACACCATCCCCTACTCTGAAATCATAGATAGACTTGCTAAGCTGGGCATTGATCCCTATGTCACTCAATGGGTTGCCAACTGGCTTACTGACAGAACCCACACTCTAAAAGTCGCTGACTCCAAATCCAGCTCCAGACAAGTGACAAGTGGAGTACCTCAGAGTTTAGTCCTGGGACTGCTCTTGTTTGGTATCTACTTCTCTGAAGTACAGGCCAACAATAAGGGACTCTGGCTAACAAAGTTCGCAGATGACTGCAAACTGGGAGCCATTACTTGAATCCCCAAATGATGTGGATACTCTACAAAAGGGCCTTACAGAAACAGATGCTTGGTGCCAGAGCCATGGGCTCAAGCTCAATGCCAAGAAATGTATAGTTATTCCCTTTGGGAAAAAACATGTATCTGTGAATTACCACATAGGTGGCAGTACACTAAAAATCGAAAGTGTGATAAGAGACTTAAGGAAACAGGTGGACAGTGGTCTCACCTTCGATAACCACATAGCCACAACAGTCAGGAAATCCTTCTATGTGGCACACCTCATCACTAAGGGCTTTTCATCCAGAAAAAAAGGAGGTCATTGTCCCACTGCACTCATCCCTCATTAGACCCATTATAGAGTATAATGCCCCATTTGGTATGTACCTCTCAAGACATCTGCAACAACTGGAAAGGCTGCAAAAATACCTCACTAAAAGAATCACAGGCCTAAAGCAGATGCCCTATGCTGACCGCCTTAAAAAACTCCAGCTATACTCTGTCGCATATCGTCTACTCAGAGGCAATCTCTGCTTAGCATACAAGGGCATGTCAAACCCAGAGCTGTTGGACATGCTACACTTAAAGAAATCTCAATCCCTCAGAGCCACATGCTCCAGGGATCTAAACCTTGTCATCACAATAAACAAAACATGCTGGAGGGATAGGTTCCTGACCCAGAGACTCCCCAGACTCTGGAATAGACTGTCCATACATGTCAAGCAGAGCACCTCTTTGGCCATCTTCAAAAGGAACCTTGACAATTGGATGGGAGAAAGGAAATTCACCTTGGGGATCATGTCCATCACCCTGCTAGACAGGGGTCCAGGGAAGTAAATAGTATGTGAAGAAATAGCCAGGGAATTGTTATGGCTGGGCTTGTATAGGCACTAGGGCCAATAGCCTAATACCAACCTATGAACCCTAAAAACCTTGCTCTCTACATAGATAGAGTCAGACAGACACACACACACAAGCACTTGCCATGTCTGGGATTAGAACAGCTACCTAACTAATTTATCACACTACAGCAGGTCACAGTTACAGGGTATGCTATAGAGATTACTGGGCTACAGCTACCCGGAGATGTATTTCTAGTTGGATGACATCAGTAGCCTTGCCAAAGATGGGCATTTGAATTGTAGGGAGTGTGACTACCCTAAAATGCATTGCTCTGTACACAGACAGACACACACAGTTGCCCTGTCTGAGAATTGAACTCCTACTTATTTTATCACACTACAGCAGTACGCAGTTATGGGACACATCATGTAAGTTACTGGGATACAACCTTTACAGGAATGTATTTCTAGGTGGATGACATCAGCAGTCTTACCAAAGTAGAGCATTTCAGTTGTAGGGAGTGTGCCCACCCTAAAAAGCATTGCTCTCTACACAGACAGAGTCAGACAAACACACATGAATACACACACACACACAGTTGCCAAGGCTGGGGTTAGAACTCCTACCTAACTAATTTGTCACACTACATCAATTCCCAGTTACAGGACACGCTACAGAGATTACTGGGCTACTGCTACCCAGAGGTGCATTTCTAGGTGAATAACATCAGCAGCCTTGCCAAAGATGAGCTTTTGAATAGTAGGGAGTGTGACTACCCTAAAAAGCATTGCTCTCTACACAGACATACAGACACACACATAAGCACACACAGTTGCCATGTCTGGGAATTGAACTCCTACCTAACTATTTGATCACACTACAGCAGTAAGCAGTTATGGGACTCTCCACAGAGATTATTGGGATGCAAGTTTTCCAGTGATGAAATTCTAGGTGGATGACATCAGCAGCCTTACCAAAGTAGAGCATTTCAATTGTAGGGAGTGTGCCCACCCTAAAAAGCATTGCTCTCTACACAGACAGACACACACGCACATACACACAGTTGCCACGGCTGTGGTTAGAATTCCTACCTAACTAGTTTATCACACTACAGCAGTGCGCAGTTATGGGACACACCATGGAGATTACTAGGATACAACTCTCCCAAAGGTATATTTCACAGTAGATGACCTCAGCAGGCTTTTCATATTGGGGCTATGGGGAGGGCAGTGTGTGAGCATGGGCCATAACCTATTCATCTAGGGGTTGACACGCCAGAAGTGGATACAACCTGGGTCATATTCCATAGTTACGTGTATACAGCTGCTAGATGACTACTTCCTTGAACAGTCATGCTGCACAGATGGCACGTGCACCACATACTCTGTAATGCTGACAGACACCGGTAGCTAGTATCTGCAGTGTGTGACATCAGATCCTCGTGTGGTTGTGGCCCTTTGGCTATGTGCTGGGTGAGAGAGCCCTGGATGGCTCCTTGTCAGCCACCCTCTTCTACACTTCTATGTATGTCTACCTTTGGCTTATTATAGTGTGTTGTCCTTACATATATGCATGTATTCCTATCCACTGTGTGTGCAAAGTATGTGTGGTGCATACTGAGGAGTGTCTGCACTAACATCTGCGGCTGCCAGATATATCTGGCCCATTGGTGTTTGCAGACATGGCCTTCATGTGTTCAAGTGTATGAGCATGCCCAGTATGACCTTTCAGTATGTTGTTGACTGACATTGCCTTCATTACTCTAAGTTTGTGGGCATGCCCAGTATGGCCGTCTGTATTGAATGTGTGGATTGAGTCCAGGTAGTTTGTACTGCAGTGCTGCCTTTGTGTTTTACACATACAGGTAGCATACTGTCTCTGCAGGGTATCCGTCGATCATTTGGCATGGACTGTTACTACACTTCTGCATAGGATGGGGGGGGGGCAAACCTGATTATTTCTACATTTCTACACTGGTTTAGGGGGGCACACCTGACTGTTAATATATTTCTACATAGGATGGGGGCACACCTGAAAATTTCTACATTTCTATACTGGATTGGGGGGGCACACCTGACTGTGACTACATTTCTGCGTCGGATGGGGGGCACACACCTGACACTTGTACACATTTTCTAGGACTGTACTAGTATGCCGGGTACTCCATTTAAGTCTGTAGTCTAACCTATCATGCTGGCTACAGGCATACCAGTGTACTACAGATCTTAGCTTTTAATTACCTACCTATTAGTTTCTGCCTTCCTACCCTTCAGAACTGAGATCCCACTGCCTGACCTGCTGTAGTCTGTCTGTGTAGGCCTGGGGGGGAGGTTACCCATAGGCCTCATTCAGAGGCCATAGCACAGCCTTTGTTTTTGTTGGTTTACAACTGTCCTGACTGTTGTTGGGTATGTGACCCCCCCGCCCCCCGACTGGCATGTGTGAGTCACTTACCTTGTGGGTGTCCCAGTATTGAGGGTGGTGCTACAGGGCTGCCTATGTTGGATGCACATACTACACTCCTTACGCATGGTTAGGCACAGGTAGTTTACTGTTTGGCATCCCTTTTACTGTATGTGAGAGTCAGAGAGAGGTGTTATTTCCTGGGTCCCTCCTGTGTCAGTGTATGTGCTATGCATTGCCTCCTTGCCAAGGCCAGGGCATACTGGGCATGCCTCCTTCTGCCTACTGAGGCAGGCTCAGGTTGTTCCTCCTCCGAGTCACTCTGTGTCTGTGCAGGCCTTGGCAATGGTGGGGGGCTATGTGGCCCTGCCACATGCTGTTCCTGCTACAGCTGTTTCTGCAGGATCATATTGTGTAGCATGGCACATACAAGGACAATTTGGGTACATGTAGCTGGTGAGTATTGCAAGACTCCACCGAATGTGTCCAGGCACCGGAACCATGACTTGAGCATCCCAAACACACACTCTACTATAATTTTGGTCTGTGCCTGCGCCTCATTATGGAGTTCTTGTTCGGGTGTGTGTGTATTTCTGATGGGTGTCATCAGCCATGGCTCCTGTGCGTATCCAGCATCTCCCACTAGGTGACTGTGAGGGATGTCCCCATTGGCAAATCTCTGGTACAGTTGCGTTAGATGCCAGATGTGGGAATCATGATAGCTTCTAGGGCAACCAGCACACACATTCATTATTATGCCCTGGGCATCACACACAACCTCGCAGTTGATGGAGGGGAAGCCCTTGCGGTTGATGGAGATCCTACCCTGCTCACCGGATGGTGCTTTAATGTGTATGTGCATGCAGTCTATAGCACCCACTACCTCAGGGTATTCTATTTGGTGGAACAGTTGCATATTGCTGGCCAACGCCTTACGGGTGTTGGGGAAATATATGTGCTCACCGACATGCGCTGACATGGCATCCAGGAACTGGTGGAGTACCCTGGATGCTGATGCCTGTGAAATCCCCATCATATCCCCACTTGGCCTTTGGAATGTACCTGTAGCTAGTATTCTTAGGCCTACACATACCTTGGTATTCACTGGGAAGGGGTCCCCTCTGTTAGTTCTGTGTGTCAGGCATGGCCGGTTCAGCTCAACAATTTGCTGTAGGAGGTCAATGTCAACCCTATAGCGTTCCACTATCTCCAGCTCATGTAGCCCTTGGTAGGTTACCCTAGGTCTGAACACTCTTCTCTGTCTCCTCACTGTGGGTTGGTTAACAGCATTCACATCCTCACCACCCTCAGCCTCTTCCACAAGTTGTATGATAGCTATTGCAGCCCCTATCATTTTGCTGTTGTGAGTGTTAAAAATTCCCCGCTTGTTTACACCGGTGGTGTAGAGTGTGGGAAAAACCAGAGAGGAAGGTGTTTGCTTAGTTTATAGTAGTGTTCTGGGCTGTGGTGGTCTGCTGCCTGTGTAATTGGCTGATTCTGATACATTTCACATGTCAGCTATGCTAGTTCTCCTTGGTTACCTTCATACTGCTGTTTACCCTTCCCATTGCCTTCCTGTTTAAGCCCGTGTGCGCGCCGTGCAAACAGAGTGCTCAAATATGCACACTGCTGCTATTTCCTGGATTAACCTCTGTTTTCTTCCTGTAAAATGCAGTGTGCGGCGTGCACACCCACTTAGGCTTTGTAAAAAGTGCTAAGCAAGTTTAGGCACACCCCTAGCTTAGCTGTGCTAAGCTAGGAGCAAACCCAAGCCACAGGGCTCCAATCCATTTACGGTATGCCTGACACACACCCCATGATGTGACCTAACTCCTAGGCTTGCACCAAGCTATTCCTACTCTTACACTGTTGGGACCTGACTCACATGTTGTTCACTATCCAACCCCTCATTTGCATAGGATTGCCTGCTAATGCATAGTTACATGCCTCACACTGAGCCTCCCCCCTTAGCAACCACTACTCACTGGCCAGGTTGTCTCCTGCCTGTCATTGACTTGCATGGCAGAATAGTGATTTTGGTTAGACTGTTTATTTTGGGTTTATTTTATTATTTTTCCCCGATCCCATTTGCGTTCCACTGCCCTACGCTTAAACAGCCGAGATCGGCTAATAAAAAAAAAGTTGATTTTTGTATGTTTGCAATGCCAATGTCCTTATACTTGGCCATTGGCATGCTTACTACATGATATGCAGCCTTTATTTGAAGCTGTCATAGCTCCGTTTTGGATTTTGCAGAAATGTACTCGGTTACAAACTGAGTACATTTCTACAGATAGCACTAGTGTTGCACGGACTGTTGCAAGCTTCCTGGATTGCAAAATCACCTCATTTGCATGGATTTCACCTGCAAATGTGGTGATTTGCATACCAGGGCTTAGTCCGTGCAGGATTAGTGCAGGAGCTCTCGTGCAGGCTGTCCCTGGATCGCACGGCAGACATATTGCCTGCTTGAGCTCCTGCACCGATCTTGCATTCCGTGCAAGCTTTTGAGAATCTGGGGGAATATGTTAATACGCTGTTCTTATATATATATATATATATTTTAATTTGTCTCTAGCATTTTAGCTTCAATTCTAATGATAGCACAGTCTCAATTTACACTATAGTGTTAAGGGGGAAGGAGGACTTGGTTATAAGAATGAGTTTAATGCTTTTATTACTCTTAACATAACTGCCCTCTGTAACCACTCCCTTGCTCTAAATAACCTGATTATATATAAATAATGAATGTTTTTGATGCCTTTCATAGTGAACAAGGATCTCTTTTTTGTGTGTTTCAATAAAGGATATTCCATTTTTAACTCATCTGTGGACTACCTACTATTTTCTATTTTATTTATTTATTGATTTAATTTTTGTAGTACATATTTTACAGTTCAATTTTTATTAGTGAACAAGGTGCATAATGTAATTCAATGAGTGAACATCATACACTCCACACTTGAAAGTTTTTATTTGCTTTTTGTTTGACCCAGTATAGGTTGCATACTGGGTTTGCTGAGACTTCGAGGGATACCAAGGAATTTTTTTTGAATGTCTTACATGCATACATGGCATATACATACCAGATAAAGGCAAAAACTGACAAGGTTATCTGAGATCATCTTCTCCCAGTTTTTAAACCCAAAAGGAATATTGCCAAACTACTTTACAAACACTATGTCTCACTAAATTGGAACAAACTCCCTCTTCATATTAGATTCAACCTTTCCTTTCCCTATTTTAAAAAGGAGCTTAAATCCCACCTACTAAACTTAAAATTTTGCCATTGCCTTGACCACACTATTCTTAGTCTGTCCTACTGTATAACCTGTTACAGCTCCTAACTTTCTTTCTCTATTAATAACTTCTGCTTAAACTAACCTCCTAAACCCTCAGTTCTACTACTATAGCCCTACTATAGCCCCTCCTTTCTCTCCCCCTCCCATTTTCCACACTATTTATCTTTTCCTCCACTTCCTGTCAATGTCTATACATTTTCCTTCTTTTGAACAGTGATTATCATTTTGTTTTTCTATATGTAGCAAATTTAGACCACTGCTATCAGTGCAACCCTTAATGGTCATAATTGTTTCTTTTGTTTTGCTCTTTATAATTAATTTTGTATTTGCATTAATATTTTTAATAGTTTTTTGTCCTGTATGTTTATCTTTGCTTATGTTTGCTGGGGCTCTTTCTCCTTGGGTCTCCATTGAAAATGGTTTGCTTACTATCAGTGCAATGCAAGTAGTTAATAACCTTTTCTTTTTTTACAATTATTTTGTATTGTGATTGTTATTTTATATTTGTATATTGTCACTTTATCTTTACTTATGTTTGCTGGGGCTTTTCCCCTTGGGTCTCAACTGAAAATGGGTTTGTTTGCAAAGTCAAGTTGGACTAACCCAGTTAACAAATGTGAAATAAATAAATAAATCAGGTGTGGCAGGAGCACTGCAGAACATCAGGGTTGTGAGTGCCCATAACAAGAAAATAGTACAGGTGTGTTGTAAGTTCACTAATATGACATTGCTCTCTAAGACCAAGGCTGAGGATAATACCAGGTATAGGTGAACCACAAGAGGTGTACCATCAGTGCAGAAGTGGTTCACAGAGGTATAAGAGTTCCTGATAATGCTGTCTATGGAAGGTGAGCAAAACCTCATGTCCTGCAGTGGCTTGGATGTGGAACCTGTGCTAGTGACAACTGCCTGAGTGTCTGTAGGGGATGTAAACGATCAGCAAGAATAGGCACATTTCTAAGTTGTACACTGACCTGCATGGGAGAAAACTTATAGCACAACACCTATGTGTATCTGTTGTTCAGGTATGTCAGTACTGCAAATGTGACATCATGCCCCACAAGGTATGTTCTGTTTGCATAACTGGCATATACCCATTATGTATGCTGTGGTTTGGAGAGGTAGACATATGATCCAGAACTGCCACAGATAAGTTACTTTATGATCTTTACAGGTTCCACTGGTGGAGCATTCAACACATTATGACTCTATATGCTTGATGTTAACAGGTCATCTATGGCTGCTGATGATGATGGCAATGAACGGCACAGTCAGATGACACAGTGACACTGTCACCACTGCTAATATTGGAAGGTACATGCGCATGTACAGGTTCCACTGGTGGAGCATTCAACACATTATGACTCTATATGCTTGATGTTAACAGGTCATCTATGGCTGCTGATGATGATGGCAATGAACGGCACAGTCAGATGACACAGTGACACTGTCACCACTGCTAATATTGGAAGGTACATGCGCATTCATTACACATGAGGTGATGGTGGAAGAACAGGCTGAACTTCCATAATTACCTCTAGTGCTAGATGAACTGTCAGTGTGAGCCCGGCTAAAGCTACACTACAGTCATCTCCACAGCCCACATCTATCAGCTGCAGGGCCTCCATTGTGCATGCACCTACTGCAAGAGAGAAGCATGTTGGTGGCTGTCACCACCATGATTCAAGGTCTTTCCCTGTCTTGGTTACTACACCTGTTATCAATCAGTTGATGTGCAGGTCAGTGACCTGGGCACAAGACAACAAGAGCACACATCATTGCAGAGATAGTGTGTATGCTGGTTAGTCTGCATGAGGACATGCAACAATTGCGTGGACTGAGGGATGATGTGCAGCACATACAGAGTGATATGACGTGCATGAACTTTGAGTCAGGTCACTTTGGCTAACATGGCATCCACTGGTGCATCCATTAGGCAGATGGCAGCTGCCATCCAGTCTGCCTACCTAGGCCATACCAGCCATGGCCATGCAAGCTTGCCCAATACAATAATCATAGGTGACTGAATAGTGAGGCACACTGATGTCCCACTCACTAGGTTGAATAAGAGTAAGGTAACAGTCAGCTATCAGGTGCCAGAATCCAACACATAACACACGCACTCAGGTCACTCCACAACAAGTACAAGTGTGACTCTGTCACTGTCCATGTGGTCATGAATGACCTGAGATGCAGCTCCCTGGACTACATGAAAAGAGACATGGTGGAGCTCTCGGATTATGTGGCCCAGGCAAGTATGACCCTAGCCCTGACCAACATCCTACTATTGCCCAGAATGATACCACAGTACAAACAGAAAATGATTGACTTCAACAATTAGCTAAGTTTCTGGTGTCATTCTAAGGGGATCCAGTATCTGTCTGCTTGGGATGACATGACTGACAGACCTCGATGCTTTGCCAGAGATGGCCTGCATCTGTCGCCACTGGGTTTCCAGGTACTGGCTAAGGCTCTTGCCACCCCTATAGTGCCTTTTTTAGGCAGCGTTCAAAGACCAAATTACCACTGTAACAGCTATAAATAAATGCAATCTGAGGGTCATGCTGCTCAATGCTAGAAGTTTAAATCTCAAGATGCACTCGCTCGAAGCACTCCTCAAAATGGAGAACATTGACATTTGTGCTGTAACAGAGACCTGGTTAAAAACAGCAGAAAGCATCCCTGCGCTACCAGGCTACAACTCATTCCACACCTTTTGGCCCCAGAACATGGACTGAAGCTCCAAAGGTGGTGGTGTCTCCATATTCATAGGTTCATAGGTTCATAGGTAAGTACTAGGCTATCTGCCTGAGGCATCTGTAAGCCTAGCCAGAATGTGTTGGCTTTCACTGCCCCCTTAGATTAGTTCCCTGTGCCTCTGTCCAGCAGAGTCATTAGTTCCCTGTGCCTCTGTCCAGCAGAGCCACTGCAGTGATCCCCGGGGTACATTTTCTGTTTCATAAAGGATATGCACACCTCCAGACTAGTAGCCCAGTATAATGCATCTGAGATACTCCAGGTACAACTAACATTGGGTAAGATGGCAATTCAGGTCATAGCCTGCTTTAGGTCTCCAACCATGTCCCTAGACTCTCACTCCACATTCCTAAGCACCCTGGAAACTATTAAGATCCAACCCAACACTCTCATACTAGGTGGCTTCAACTACCCCTTCATCAGCTGGGAAAACTACTCATGCACCAATGCACTGGCCCAAAGCTTCATGGAATTCATCAATTCCAATGCCCTGGACCAACTCATTCTTACCCCCACAAGAGGAAGCAACATCCTTGACCTGGTTATTACTAACATGGGCAACCGTTGCTCTACACCAGTAGTCAATTCCTCTTTGGTTAGATCTGACCGCAAACTAATCAACATGAAAAACCACATCTCACCCACACCCCCCGCAAAGGTTTCCACCATGAAAAACTTTGCCAAAGCTGACCTTGGACTCCTAAAAATGGAGGTGGGTAACTTCACAGCACCCATGCTAATGGAAAATAGATGCATGACTGCTGAATCATACACCAATGCACTTTACGAACATGTACATAAATGTATGGAATTAGCCATACCCAACAGAACCAAGGTGCTCTCCTCCAAAAAAAACAAAGCCAATCTGGTGGTCCCCTGCCATTAATAAACTCTACAATAGATGGAAGAAAATGTTGCAGAAAAAGGTGAAGTTGCAAGACTGGAAAAATTCCCTTATTAGCCTCAACAAAAAGTTGAGATCCCTCATCAAAACCTCCAAAGCCACCGATGAAGGCAGAATTGCAGCAGACACTAAAAACAACCACAAAGCCTTCTATAGTTATATCAAGAATCTCCACAGCAATACCCAGGTTTGCTCTGAGTTAATGCACAAAGGTACTTCTTATGCTGAGCCAACAGATATTCCCAACAGACTGGCTGACAGATTCAATCTTAACTTCATCCCTCTCCACCCCCTAAAGGACCAATCTCAATATTGGAAGAATGCCAGGCACCCAGCATTACTGCAGCACAGGTTAAAGCTGCATTGTCCAAGGCCAAGAACAGCTTCCATGGGACCCAACAGTATCCCTGGCTGTGTTCTACAAGAATTACAAAGTTAACTGGCACCATATCTGTGTGCCCTGTTCACTCACAGCCTCACCTCAGGCTTTGTCCCTACCGAATGGGGCACTGCTACTGTCATCCCTCTCCATAAAGGAGGAGCGACTACAGACCCTGGAAATTATCACCCCATTAGCCTGATGAGTCTGATATGTAAGGCTATGGAGCACATCATCATGGACCTAATTAACAAAGCTATAAGGAATCTCCAAACTCTAGATCCCACCCAATTTGGTTTTGTGAAAGGTAGATCATGCCTGCTCAACCTGGTTGCCTTCTTTGAATCAGTCATCAGAGCTGGGGATGAAGGTAAGGCAGTTCATGCAGACTACCTTAATCTATCCAAGGCCTTTGATACCATTCCTTACTCAGGAATTATTGATAAACACACCAAACTAGGCATCGACCCCTATATCATTAGCTGGGTTGCAAACTGGCTCACAGATAGAACCCTACACAGTGTGAAAATAGCAGACTCCAAGTCATACTGCAGACCAGTCACTAGTGGAGCCCCACAGGGATCAGTCCTCGGTCCACTCCTGTTTGGCATCTACTTCTCAGAAGTCCAAGCCAACACAGAGGGACTCTGGCTGACCAAGTTCACAGACGACTGCAAGCTGGGAGCCATTATTAACTCCCCAAGTTATACAGACCTCACTGAGATCAATGACTGATGTCAAAACCATGGGCTTGAGCTTAATGCCAAAAAATGCATCGTCATCCTCTTTGGGAAAAATTCATGTCCCACTAATTACCACATTGATTGGAGCCACTGAACACTGAAGGCATTATAAGAGATCTGAGGACACAGGTTGACAGCAATCTCACCTTCAACCACCACATTATCACTGTGGTCAGAAAGTCCTTCTATGCGGCACATCTCATTACAAGGGTTTTGCATCCAGGAAGAAAGAAGTCATCATTTCTCTCTACTCTTCCCTCATTAGACTAATCATAGAGTACAATGCCTCATTTGTCATGTACCTCACTAGACACTTGCAACAGCTGGAGAGGCCACAAAAGTACCTCACGAAGAGGATCCAAGGCCTTAAACACATGTCCTACATGGACAGACTCAAAACACTCCAGCTATTCTCTGTCTCATATTATCTACTAAGAGGCGATCTCTGCTTGAATTACAAAGCCATGTCTGACCCAGCTCTATTAGAAATGTGACATCTAAAGAAATCCCAATCCCTCCACACCACATGCTCCAGAGACCTCAACCTCATAACCACAATCAACAGAACATGCTGGAGGGACATGTTCATAACCCAGAGACTGCCCATGCTCTGGAACATACATGTCAAGCAGAACACCTCACTGGCCCTCTTCAAGAGAAATCTTGATGAGTGGATGGGAAATAGAAAGTTCACCCTGGGGATCACTCCAGTGGATCTACTTGATAGAGGCAAGGGGAACTAACATTGGGCAGCACGATGCCAGGGCACTTCTATGGGCTAGGACTGGAAAGGCTCCAGGGCCATTAGCCTAGTACTCAGCTATGAATCTATGAACCTAAGTGTCCAGATGTGAAGTGTGCAGTCACAGGCTGGGCTTACACAGATTACACACACTGTTTCTGAGACTATATTGCTGCCAACCCTGACCATGCCATCCCCCACTTCTGGATGTGGCCAATCTTATGGCTGTTGTCAATGAGGCTCATCAAATCCCACCCCAATGACATCTCACCAGGCTGCTTGCTCTTGTTCCTGCTGTTTCACACCATTCCCTGTCCACTGTTAGCTGACAGAATGCCTTACTTTGGCATGGCTATCATCAGGATCACAGACATCATCCACCTATTGGCTCCCGACATGGAGCATCTAATTGAGATTTCTATGTGCACCTATAATTCTGTGCCAACCCTCATGCAGAATTCTTACAGCCTTGAAACTGTAGACCCACACAGGACACCTGGCCAACATACATGACCTTAGAGCATTACCCTGCTATTGGAGGTTATAATCCCTCACTTCCCAACATGTCACATAAGGGGCTGTCTCATCCACCTCCCATGATCCTTACCCATGTGACAACATTATCACTACATGCCACTGTGACCTACCCCATCTGTGCAAATGATGATGATCTGCCTTGTCTGTCCTGTAACATGTGGGACAAGGTAATGCCTGATACACAGAGTGACCAGTCAATGTATTGTAATGCATATACTAAGTATGATAATGCATACATTAATTGTATTTGATGTTGTCTTGGTCATGGCTCATAGTTATGGACCAGACATACCTATTTACCAGGATTGCAATATATTGCTCCCTCACCATTACAATGGGTACAGCTGCAGCAGATTCCTCTACTGACTCTGCTCACAACTACTCATCCACTACTTTATCAGGTTTCCTAGTCAGTGCTTTATTGCTCCTAAACTATATCTAATGAACATCACAGATAATTGTCTACAGATCTCAGGTGCACACTGGGTTACTCCACCAGATGATTCCAAGTACTGGAAACATCCCTTCAAAGATCAAAGTACACATTTGTCTGCATTCCAAGTCTATGAATGAGCAGTGTTGTACATGATCACAACCACGGTGTGGGAGTTTAGGATGAGGGTCTTCATTCAGGGTTCCAGTACATATCCAGTATCAACTGCAACACACTGTAAGTGCACTGTTGCTTAATTAAATGAGAATTGTATATCCCAGCCTATGTACTTGGCAATGTGTGCATCCACTAACTAACTCAAGCTGTGGGAAGTCATCCTGCATGGAATGCTGACATTCTGGTACAGGCCACATGTGATAACTGAAAGAATCAAGGGAACTGGCTAGGAAGGGCACAAACACATTGTATATAATACCCTGTGCATTGCTCACCACCTGGCAGTTGATGGAGTAAAAGCTCCTTCCTTTGATGAACCAGATGCCATGTGGAGTGGATTAGGTGGAGCCTTGAAGGAATTGTGGGTAGACTCAATGGCCATAGGATTTCAGAAAAATGTATTTGTTGCAAATTGCCTGCATAATGTTTTTCCAGTTTTCTGCTGTCATGGGAATCATATGTGCAGCATTATATCAAAGAACGGGTTCAGAATTTGTGAGACTGATTCTTACGAAATTTCTTAACATATCCTCTGTCAGCAGGTAAAAGTCCTCTTAGCAAGAACAGTTGATATTTTCCAAACTTTTATGTACACAAGGATAGACAGCCCATACACCCCTTGATTCAGTGTGTGAACAACACATATCTCCTAACTCCTGCATGCTGTCGCTGTCCACACAGAACCACTTGGCAGTGCTTTGGTGATGGTGCTTATGGTATGTTAACTGCTGGTGAGCCTGTCTGCCATGAGGAGAGAAATGACATGCAACCAGGGTTGGCCTTTGGTCAACTGCTGTCCTAGGCAAAAGGGCTCCACAGCTCCCCCACCACAACTTGGTGGCCCTATCCTGGTCTACCTACACCATCCAGATTCCTTTTTTCTTCATTTTTTCTCACAGTTTGTGTTACTCTTCACTTTTTCCTGTTTTCATTCAACACATTTTAAAGAAACCATTTCTTTACTACAAAAATAAATAAATAAATAAATAGTGGAAAAGTGCCCCTGCTAGAGCAGCACCCTAGGCAGACACGTAGTTAGCCTACGCCTAAGGCCAGCTATGCATGCAACACTGTGTGGTACTGGTTCTGAGAGCAGCCACTAGCATTTTCTTTCACCTAAAGCTGCTGGGATTTATATCATATTTGCATAATTAAATCTTCAGTGCACCAACATTTTTTTTTCAGTGAAAATGGCCTTTTTAAACACCTTTATTGAATTATCACTTGTGACATAAGCAAATTTACATTTATACAAAAGTAATCAAACTGTATGAACAAATTAACATTAACATTATACTTCCCATGTATTGCTATACATCATATAACCTAAGCAACATTACATAAATTATTCAATTTCTGACCCTTTTTTTAAACAAGAAACATCTTTATTAAACCATCACTTATGACAAAAGCAATCATACATTTATATAAATGAAAACAAACCACACTGACACAATCCTAGTTGCAAGCATTTTACATCCCAGAACATACTGACACACTCCCATTTGCACACATTATACATCACTTATAATCTACCCAATCATTTTCAGTCAGACATTACACAGCTCATTTAAGTCCTGCGTTACTTTAAACCTCATTCCTTCCCTATATATATTGCTCCCACAATTCCCATTTTTCATATGTAGTTTGCTCTTACCATTTCTAAATATCTCAATTCCAATTCTTTTTACCTCTCTTACTATATTCACTACTTCTAATATAGTTAGTTTATTTTTTGATTTCCATTTTCTAGTAATTGCTTTTTAGCAGCCACCATGTCTACACAATTGTGATTCTGTATCATAGCTCATAAAAATCATCTCATTCATCACACCAGTCCACCCACCTAGCATCTCCAACAGTGCATCCCACAGGAATCCTTAAAGTCCACCAATCCACTGCACTCCAAGAAAATATGTTTCCAAGTACCTTTTTCTTCCTCATCACACCTCCAACATTTGCTGTCTACCTGAAGCAACATTTTCTTGAGTCTAATCGGGCTATAAAAATATCAATGTAAACATTTCCAAGCAAAAATCCTAAATCTTCTAGATTTTGTTGCATATTTCGGAGACATCTTCTCATTGTTTTTTTTGTTTTTTTTTTTTTTGTGAATTGCTTCTCCAATTTCTCTTCCCAATCCTTTCTAACCACCTCTGAATGATTCTTATAGTTATCATGCAATATTTTATATGCTTTACTAATTATTCCTTTTTTAATGGCAGCTTATGTTCTAGATTGTACTGAAAACTCTACCAGTGCTGGTCAATGGCGGCTGGTGACTTCAGATTAAAGGAGGGCTGCAGGAGACAGCTGAATGGGTGGGGCCAATGGGAAGGGGTGTGACCAACTAGAAAGGGGTGGAGCTATGCTCAAACCACAACAACTGGAACTTTAATTAAATACGCTGCCCTGGGTGCCAAACAGTCATTACGAGAGTCCAATCAATACAAAATGAAGTGTAGAAGAAAAAAGTATTTCAATGCATTGGCTACATGACAACTTACTTAATTTCCAGATGGAAACAGGTTGTGAGGCATGAAAAAATAAATTACTTTTTAAATACATTACTGGAATGCCAGTCAAAATCAAGTATAAAAAAACAAGCAGCACTCAACTCAAACCACTGCTCCTTGCACTGCAGTTCTAATTATAATTTATATTCAGCTTTATAAAATTACCAAGTAACATGCTGAAAGTAGCAATCTCTGTGATACCCCCACTTGTAAAAATGTTTCTTATCCAAAAAAGACCTGCTGCCTGACACAACTATCTACTTGTTTCATGGGGAGACCTGATCAAAGTAAAAAATGAACAGCAAACAAGAAACAAGCTCAAGATAAATTGCTTAAAGGATTCCTGCACAAGTTATGGACCACACATGATAGATTGTCATTCTGTTTAGTTTACGGGTAAGCCTGCAAAGATGACTGCAAGTCTCCAATAAATGTAATGAGCTTCTGAAAATACTGTAATCCTGTCCTTTTATTACAAATACTGTCATATGCATTTCAATACCCAAGGCTTATACATTATTTAGTTATGTAAATATTCTCTGCATGACAACAATGAAAAGGCTTTCAATGCTGGTAATTCTTTAACAGTATGCTTATTAAAGCTTACTTGCATCTTACAATCTCCGACAAGCTTACCTGATGCTCATTAAATCATTGCTACTTAAACAGAGCAACAGAGCACTGTGACAGCATGCATTTCCCGAATAATAAGAAGCATAAATCAACAGTATAAAAAATCTGACAGAAAACCAGAACATTCTGCAAAATCAAGGACAGATGAAAAGCCATGGTCGTACTTGTGGTCTACCTTGGAAGGGGGAATACTCTGCACACTTACACTGCATAACTGCTCCTTGCCTTCCTTGGACACATCCAGAGCCACTACAATGGGGAGTGGGGTGCAACAAGTATGTCACAATTTGAAATGTCTCTGGCTGACAGTGATGGCTCTGACACTCATACCTCTCAACTTCAGAGCAAGAAATCTGGACAAAGCCATACATAGAACTAGAAGTGGGACACAAGCCCAAAAATAAGAACAATTTTTAAATATTGCTCTTATTAACTTTGATAATAGAACAGTAGTAGGTCTTGCATTAGTATGAATTTTCTGAAGGGTATGAAATCTGAAACTCAAATGTCTGCCATTATTTTCTAACTTCAATCTTTAATGACTTGCCACTAATTTGCCAGAAAAACACAATTTTATGAAAAACAGACCAAAAATGTGATGCAAAAATATAAAGTTGACACACAATACAGCTGGGAACTAGTCAAAAAAGGGACACCTTTTTAATATTAACACTGTTAACTTGAGCAGCTAACAAAATAAGAGCATCTGCATGCATTTCTGAAATAAAAGTAATCTATACCTCTGATCATTACAGTTATATATAATTGTACACCCTTCATGTTTTCTTCCAAAATTGCCATTTTGAGGAGGGATTATTAGGGGAGGGCAACATTTTGAGCCAAAACTGGGGACAATTGAGAGGTTTGGATATTCCTAGTTCTACAAAGCGATTTGCACGTACATCTCAACCTCTTAATGCAGGAAATCTGGACAAGGCCAAATATATTGGGGGAACATACAAACACTACTAAAAATTGCTCTTGTATAAATTTAATACAGTTGATAGAATAACAGGTCTTGCATTAGCATGCATTTTTCTGAAGGTTATGACGTCTGAAACTCAATGTCTGTCATTTAGTGACTTAATTCCTAAATGATTTGCTAGAAAACCACAAATTTTATGAGGAACACACCAAAAATAAGAAGCAAATATCTATTCATTCTGCAAAAATATGGACAACTGAGAGGTATAGTTCAACCGGGGCTGTCTGGGCTTTCTACCCCCCCCTCACAAAATCATGGTCGAATGGAGCCTCCCCCTGCAGCCATTCCAACGTCCCATTCCTTTGTTATTTTACCCCATTTACCATAAACACTGTAATGTGCATACTGCTTTACTTCTGCAATGATTTAGATTTCATTTGAAAGTTTTATTTTGCATTTTACAGCACAAACCCTAATAGATATCTGTTAAACAAAGCAATGCAGTCTCACAATGAAAATAGACTTAGCATTAAAACTTCTCTGCCCTTGAAACTCACATGCATTGAAACAGCATTGAAACCCACATTTAAAGAAAGTACATTTTGCCAGTGGCAGATAAAGATTAACTCTGGGCTGTTTTCAAAATCATAGGCCCCTTGAACATGAAACATACACATGCTCTTTGATACACCTTCCTGACTGTATTACATTATATTCCTTGTACAATACAGTACAATTGTTAGAGGGCATTTTAAATTTATTGTTTTGAACATTTTCCAGTAAACAATGAAACAAAATGCATGCACCAATGACAAAACTGCCCAATTCAGAACATTTACATCATAAAACATCTACTCAACCTTCTATAGTCCACCAGTATCAGTACATATTCACAATCTCTGAAGTAGTAAAATCCACATTAAAGAAATCTGTAACTAATAAAGACGTTGCTGCTAGCAAACAACTTTATATGTCTATATATAACCAAAAATACACCGCGGTACCACACAATAGCGTATTTAATAACACAAAAAATATATAAAAACAGTGGTGCGCGCTTTCGCAAAACTAATTGCTTCATGAAGCAATTAGTTTTGCGAAAGCGCGCACCACTGTTTTTATATATTTTTTGTGTTATTAAAGACGCTATTGTGTGGTACCTCGGTGTATATTTGGTTATATATAGTTCTGGTTTTGTGCACCTGGGTTTTACCTGAAGCCTTTTCTCTCTTTATACAACTTTATATGTCATTGTTTCATCTACAAATAAAGTGTCTGTTGCCCTTAAAGAATAAATTGCCTATGTTGCATGCATTAAAAAAACTATATGCTAGTAATACCGCAATAGGGAATGGATAGCAAACTGATAACAGGTTCATAGTTACTAGGTATCTTTGCCAAAAAGGACTGCAGCATCCACCCCTTTACAACACAGTACAGTAATGCATCTACCTACTGTGGGAGTAGAACCCACAGCCTTCATGCATCAAATGCAAGTACACTATCTGTTGTGCTATTAACAATGCAAGCTGACTTAGCATAAGCAGCACTAAACTTTTGTTCCCCTGCAGCTCTCAGCTCCTTGTAAAATCTACTCAACACTCAGCTGTATCTCTGAACTTTGCAGCACAAGAAATCTGGAAAAAGCCAACATTTATTGCGGGGGGGGGGGGGGGACAAAAGGCCAAAAACCAGGGACACATTTTAAACATTGCTTGTATAATGTTGGAAAGTTGCTAGAATAAAATGCTGTGTTACCACCATACATTTCACTGCCACGTCTTGAATCCAGGGGACCCTGTGCAAAACAGTCAGAGAAACATACCACTATGCCAAATCAGCTGAAACAGAGGAAGACAAACTTAAATGGCTACTATTTAGTGAATTCAGTTCTCACCATAGCTCTCAACCTTAGCACAAAATATCTGGACGAGGCCAATAATGGGGGAATACAGTCCCAAACATATGGGCAAATTTCAAATATCCATGTTATAAACTTAGACAATTGCTAGAATAAAAGGTTTTGTTTCACCATGTACTTTCTGAAGAATATGAAGTCTGAAATTCAAATGCCTGTTATTTCCAAGCATTTGTTAACCAGGAAACTAGTCTGACTTGGAACAAAACAAAGTCAATTTTCAGCAGACCAGGGAGAAACACTCCAGGCACATCTTTGTAAGGGATGGGAGGACATGCAGACTCCACACAGAAGGCACCCCAGCCAAGAATCAAACCAGAGAACCAGTAGCTTGTCAGGCAACAATGCTACCAGTGCACCACTGCACTACAAACCTTTGCAAGGAAATATGAAGATACAGAAACCACAGATTTTATGAGGAGCAGAACAAATATGAGGCAAAAATCTGCAATTTTTTACAAATAGTGGTGGATAGGGAATTCAGGTCCTTGCCACCTGCATCCAAGGTACAGGGTTAAAGCCTGGGTATTTCTACCCACAACTATATGTTAACAAGGGCATTACACACACAAACACACACACACACACACACACACACACACACACACACACACACACACACACACACACACACGCACACCTGTAGATGGGTCCAGAAGCAGCAAACCAAGTCCAACTCCATTGTCTCGAAGCAGCAAACCCACGCTCAACTTAATGCTTCCCTGCAAGAGCTTAGAACTCAACTTACCTCACTCCTGATTGGTCCTGTGCTCGAATCCCTGCTCATCTCTCTCCTGATTGGTCCTGCCTGCGGATCAAGCAGTCCGGAGCTCCTCTGTTCTGTGCAGTTGTCTACCGCACAGATTTCTGGGCATCTGCGGGGCAGAAAATACCTTCTCTGCATCTGGACTGCTGACTCAGGCAGTCAGAGTTCGCACAGATTCCTGGGCAGTCTGTGCATGCGCAGCAGTTCTGGTACTCGTTAAAAAAAATTTTTTTTTTTTTAAAGTTTATGTTTCACGTTATTTATTTCTTTTATTTCTAGGTGGGAGGGCTGCAGTCCTGCAGTCCGACAGCACGAGGCACCCCTGGTATTTCATTTAGGATCCCTCCCATTTCTTTCCCTTTGCCTATGCTCTGATATCAGTCCTTGATAGGGAAGGCAATCTCTAACCTGCAGTCAAAATCAATTTTTGGCCTCTTCCCTTTCTATTATCTTTCCCTCTCTAGTTATTTCCTCCCAATACCTTGGTTCCTTTACCAGTTTTTGCCAATAATTTCCATCCCCCTCTTGCCTATTGTCTATATACCTAATTGCAGTCATGCTTATCAGCAGAATCTCCTTTTTCCATTCCCATGTTGGCTTAGTTCTTAGAATACTTTCTGCTACTTTATGGATATAATATTATGCATGATTATTGTTATTCTCCTTAAAGATCTGCATCCAAAATTCCAGTCTCTCCTTGTTTCTTGAGCTCCCTCCCCCCACTTTAACATCATCCCTTTCCACTTTGAATTATAGTTTTCTACATGTGCTATATATAAGAGCCTTATCTGTGTAGTTCTGAAATAGCCCTTTAAACTAGGTAATCCCAATCCGCACTGTTCTACTGGAAGAATCAGCTTATCCCACTTGACTCTTGCCATCTTCCCCTTCCAGATAAAATCCTTCAGCTCTTTATTAATTGCTATCCACTTACAGGAACTCTGCAACCTATGCCATCCCCACCTCAGACCCAGGGGATATAGAAAAGAACCTATACCAGTAGAAACTAAGGTATGTGTAGCATTAAGGATATTAGTTGCTGGTACATTCCAGAGACCCACAGGGGATATACTAGGGGTGTCATAGGCCTCAGCTTCTAGAACATGTAAGGGAGTATATCTATTTCCCATGCACACCAGAGGAGATAGCAAGAACAATGCAGGAGCAATGCAGGAACAATGCAGGAATCCAATACTGTAGCACACTGTAGTACTCTTCCCTGAAGTCTTGGAGGCCATAGACTGTACACACATAAAAGCCCCATATGGTGAACTAGGAAGGACATACAGCAACAGGAAGGGGCTCCGCTCAATCAACTGCCAGGTTGTCTGTAATGCCCAAGGGATTATCCTCAGTGTCTGTGCAGGCAACCCAGGCAATTACCATGATTCACAGATATGTCACACCTTGCACCTGTACACAAGGTTTGTTAGCCATGGTGTTCCATGAGGCCATCTCCTGGGTGATGCAAGTTATGCACTGGAATGCCTCTATTCTTAACTCTCTCACTATCTTTCTGCACCACTAACTCTTCTGCTATTATTTACCTAACTGAAACCATCATTTTATTTTTCATGAACTGTAACAACCAACGTCATACATTGTACTACCTACATACTACTTTGTACACTTTATCTACTCATAGGCTATGTTTATATTGTTAGAATGGCTAAAATTTTCTATAACGATATAACTCTTAGAATTATCCATATGTGTAGTATATCTTGTAACCTAGTTTATGTTCTATCACCTTATTTTTCTATAGTATTCCTCATATCACTTGTATTGTTTTTGAACTGTAATGTATTTGTATTGTACCATATGTGGAGCTTTTCTCTTCTGGCATCTGCTGAAAATGGGTTCTGTAGACCCAGTTGGACCACCCTGGTAAACAAATGTTAAATCAATAAATAAATAAATAACTCTAACACTCAACAGAAATGCACACACACACACACACACACACACACACACACACACACACACACACACACACACACACACACACACACACACACACACACACACACACACACACACACACACACACACACACAGAGGATGGATACAAAAATGCCCATGTTCAAACTGGAAGCATCATAGAAAGTATGTTTAGCATGCCAAAGTCATGCTTCCACTGTCTAGACATATCAAAGGGTGCCATACAGTATGACCCAGGCAGCTGTGCAGGAATTCTCAAAGTTTGTGCCATGTTGCACAATATCCTCTTGAGGAAACAACTGCAGCAGGGACAGCAAGGGCCAGGATCACACAGTCCTGGACCACAGGCAGGGGCAGAACCTCCAGCACATTCAGACCAGTGGTGGCTCGTGCTATCGGACTGCAACCCCCCAGCTGTGAGCCACAATGGTACAGTCTTAATCCTCCTAACCTGCACATGGAAAGTGAATCCGGACTGCTGCCTTACCCAGTCCGTATTCAGGAAAAAGGCAGCAGACACTCCAGAATCAGACTGCAAGGTCAGCAGTCTTGGTACATTCAAAGAGAACACAAGAAACCAAAAGTGAGTATTCCAGCACAAACAGAGACAGCCACTACTCAGCTGCTGTGGATTACTCTCTGGGTGTGCAAACAGCTGTGGATTTACTCTCTGCCTGGGTGTGGATTTGTAGTTTATTTAGAACCTGGTGCAGTTCATGTATTTTATTTTAGAAGCTGGTTCATAAACAGAGGGGGACAGCCTGCTGGATGCTGTGCATTCATGAACACAAACAGAGACAACCAATACTCAGCTGCTATGACTTATTGTAGTTTAGAAGCTGGCTGGTGCAGTTCATGAACGGACAGCCTACACTCAGAAGCTGCTACAGAGACAACTGAGAGGATTATTGCAGTGTGTGTGTGTGTCTGTGTGTGTGTGTGTGTCTGTGTGTGTGTGTGTGTGTGTGCGTGTGTGTGTGTGTGTGTGTGTGTGTGTGTGTGTGTGTGTGTGTGTGTGTGTGTGTGTGTGTGAAATGCCCCAAGTGCTATATGGTGGTGGTTAGAGAACAGACTTGAACCCTGTACCTTGGGCCCAGGTGGCAAGAGCCTGAATTCCCTACCCACCACCATTTGTAAAACAATTGCAGATTTTTCCCTCATACTTGTTCTATTCCTCATAAAGTCTGTGGTTTCTATATTTTTGTGGCCCTGCACAGTCAGTAGTGCATTGGTGCAGGGGTAGCATTGTTGCCTAACAGATACAGATTATTTGGTTTTATTCTTGGCTGTGGTGCCTTACCTTCTGTGTGGTGTCTGCATGCCCTCCCTGTGCTGTGTGGGTTTCCTCTAGTGTCCTCCCATCTTACAAAGACATGTCTGTCTGGAGTGTTTCTCCCTGGGCCTCTGCTAAAAATTAGCTTTTGTTCCAAGTCAGACTTTCCTGGTTAACAAATGTTAAAAATGACATGCATTTGAACATCAGACTTCATATTCTTCAGAAAGTACATGGTGACACAAAAGCTTTCATTCTAGCAATTTTCTAAGTGTATAAGATGGATATTTGAAATTTGCCCCTATTTGTGGGACTGTATTCCCCCATTATTGGCTTTGTCCACATTTTTTGTGCTAAGATTAAGCGCTATGGTAAGAACTGAATTCACTGAATATGTTTGGGGGCTGTATTCCCCAATTACTGGATTTGTTCAGGTGTTTTGTGCTGCGGTTGACAGCTGTGCTATGGTGAGAACTGAATTCACTAAATGGTAGCCATTTAAGTTTCAGTCTTCCTCTCTTTCACAAAACAGCTGATTTGGCATAGTGGTATGTTGCTCTGACTGTTTTGCACAGGATCCTGGGTTTATGGCTTGGCCGTGAAATGTATGGCGGTAACACAGCAACTTTCCAACATTGTACAAGCAATGTTTAAAATGTGTCCCTGGTTTTTGGGCTTTTGTCCCCCCTCCCAATAAACTTTGGCTTTTTCCAGATTTCTTTGTGCTGCAAAGTTTAGAGATACAGCTGAGTGAGTAGATTTTACAAGCAGCTGAGAGCTGCAGGGGAGCAAAAGTTTAGTGCTGCTTATGCTGATTCTGTTTTCATTGTTAATAGCACAACAGGTAGTATACTTGCTTTTGATGCAGAAGGCTGTGGGTTCTACTCCCACAGTACATAGTTGCGTTGCTGATACTGTTCTGTGTTGCAAAGGGGGTGGATGCTGCACTCCTTTTTGGCGAAGATACCTAGTAACTATGAACTTGTTATCAGTTTGCCATCCATTCCCTATTGCAATATTGCTAGCTTATCATTTTATTAGTGTAAGATAGGCAATTTATTCCTCAACGGCAACAGGCACTTTATTTGTAGATGAAACAATGAAATACAAATTTGTCTGCTAGCAGCAACCTCTTCATTAGTTACAGATCTCTTTAATGTGGAATTATTTAGATGACTTTTACTTCTTCAGAGATTGTGCATATGTACTGATACTAGTGGACTGTAAAAGTTTGAGTAGACTTTTATGATGGAAATTTTCTGAACTGGGCAGTTTTGTCGTTACTGGTGCATGTATTTTGTTTCATTGTTTACTGGAAAAATTTCAAAACAATAAATTTAAAACACCCTCTAAAACTGTACTGTATTGTATGTACAAGGAATATAATTTAATACAATTAGGAAGGTCTATGAAAGAACATGTCTATGTTTCATGTGCAAGAGGCCTGTGATTTGAAAACAGCCCAAACCCAAAGTTAATCTTTATCTGCCACTGGCAAAATGTATTTTCTTTGAATGTGGGTTTCAATGCTGTTTCAGTGAATTTGAGTTTTCAAAGGCAGAGAAGTTTTAATGCTAAGTATGTTTTCATTGTGAGAAATGCTTTGTTTAGCAGATATGATATCTATTAGTGTTTGCGCTGTAAAATGCAAAATAAAACTTTCATATGAAGTCCAAATCATCGCAGAAGTAAAGCAGTATGCACATTAGTGTTTATGGTAAATGGGGTGAAATAGCCAAGTAATGGTTCATTGGAATGGCTGTAGGGGGTAAAGCTCCATTCGACAATGATTTTTTGAGGGGGAAGGGCAGCAAACTCAAAGACAGCCCCGGCTGAACTATACCTCTCAACTGTCCAGATTTTTGCTGAATTAATAGATTTTTGCTTCTTATTTTTGGTTTGTTCCTCATAAAATTTGCGGTTTTCTGACAAATCATTTAGGAATGAAATCACTAAATAATGACAGACACCGAGTTTCAGACTTCATAACCTTCAAAAAAATGCATGCTAAAGCAAGACCTGTCATTCTATCAACTGTTTCAGTTTATACAAGAGCAATTTTTAGTACTGTTTATATGTTCCCACAATATATTTGGCCTTGTCCAGATTTCCTGCATTAACAGGTTGAGAGGTATGTGCAAATAAATTGCTTTATAGAATTAGGCATATCCAAACCTCTCAACTGTCCCCGATTTTGGCTCAAAATGTTGCTCTTCCCCTAATAATCTCTCTGGAAAATGGCAATTTTGGAAGAAAACATGGAGGGTTTACAATTAATAAATAACTGTAATAATCAGTTATAAATTACTTTTCTTTCAGAAATGCATGTAGATTCTTTTATTTTGTCAGCTGCTCAAGTTAGCAGTACTAATATGAAAAAGTGTCCTTTCTTTGACAGGTTCCCAGTTGTATTGTGTGGCTATTTTATCTTTTTGCATCACATTTTTTGGTCCATTTTTCATAAAATTGTGTTTTTTTGGCAAATTAGTCGCAAATCATTAAAGACTGAAGTTAGAAAATAATGACAGACATTTCAGTTTCAGATTTCATACCCTTCAGAAAATTCATACTAATGCAAGACCTACTATTCTATTATCTTTGTAAGTTTATAACAGCAATATTTAAAAAAATTGTCCTTATTTTTGGGCCTTTGTCCCACTTCTATGTATGGCTTTAACCAGATTTCTTGCTCTGAGGTTGCAAGGTATGACTAATATGTCCGGGCCATCGCAGTCAGCCAGAGACATTTCAAATTGTGACAAACTTGTTCCACCCCACTCCCCCATGTAGTGACTCTGGATGTGCCCAAGCAAGGCAAGGAGTAGTTATGCAGTGTAAGTGTGCAGACTATCGCCCCATCCAAGGTAGACACAAGTACTACCGTGGCTTTTCATCTGTTCTTGATTTTGCCGAATGTTCTGGTTTCTGTCATATTTGTATACTGTTGATTTATGCTTATTATTATTCATAAAGTGCCTGTTGCTCTGTGTTTAAGTTTAAGTAGCAATGCTTTAATGACCATCAGGTAAGCTTGTCTGAGATTGTAAGATGCAAGTAAGTTTTAATAAGCATACTGTTAAAGAATTGCCAACATTGAAAGCCTTTCTGTTGTTGCCATGCAGAGAATACTTACATAACTAGATAACATATAAGCCTTGGGTATTGAAATGCATATGACAGTATTTGTAATAAAGGACAGGATTACATTATTTTAAGAAGCACATTACAGGCTTTACCTGCAAACTAAACAGAATGCCAATCTATCATGTGTGGTTCATATCCCGTGTAGTAATCCTTTAAGCAATGTATTTTGAGCTTGTTTCTTGTTTGCTTTTCATTTTTACTTTGATCATATTTTTCCCATGAAACAAGTAGATAGTTGTTGTCAGGCAGCAGGTCTTTTTTGGATAAGAAACATTTTTACAAGTGGGGGTATCACAGAGATTGCTACTTTCAGCATGTTACTTGGTACTTTAAAAAAGCTGAATATAAATTATAATTAGAACTGCAGTGCAAGGAGAAGTGGTTTGAGTTGAGTGCTGCTTGTTTTTTTATACTTGATTTTGACTGGCATTCCAGTAATGTATTTAAAAAGTAATTTATTTTTTCATGTCTCACAACCTTTTTGTTTCCATCTAGATATTAAGTAAGCTGTCATGCAGCCAATGGATTGAAATATTTTTTTCTTCTACACTTCATTTTGTCTTGATTGGACTCTCATAATGATGGTTTGGCACCCAGGGCAGCGTATTTAATTAAAGTTACAGTTTTTGTGGTTTTGAGCATAGCTCCTCCCCTTTCTAGTTGGCCACACCCATTTCCATTGACCCCACCCATTCAGCTGTCTCCTGCAGCCCCCCTTTGATTTGAAGTCACCAGCCACCACTGATTCAGACAAGCATTCTGAGGTAGTGTCCAGAGGTAGCTGGCAGATGTAGGTATACACAAAATGTCTTTACCCTGACTAAGAGGCAAAGGATAGCACACATACTCTCACCACCTAAAGTTAGCTCACACAGTCAGCAACTAACAGTCAAATGATAAAACACACACTCACCAGTGAAGGAATGCACTTAACCTAAGCACATAGAAACATTAAAAGTGATGCCTTCAAATGTCTACAAACATTACTTACCCGTGTACTGTCTGTGTATGGAATAGCATCAGATAGAGACACCCCTAAAGCACATGACTCATAACTGCAGTAATGTCAAGGTAAGTGTGGAACCTGTAGTATATGAACAAATGTGTAAGAAGTTAAACTACCTGCATACTGTCAGTCTCGTACCCATCCACTCCATACAGCAGACATATATGCACCCCTAAGTCAAACCCAAATGAACAAAGCCCATGGCATAGTCATCATCATTTTCTCAGATTGGAGGGGGTGCAGTAGGCCAAGGGTAAAATGAAAGACATGTGGATGTTGGTCCTCCTCCAACAGATGTACCATCACAAGCACTGCATGATCCAGTGTATCACTCATCCTAGCCAATGAGTCACTCACATGGTTGAGGCAATAGCAAATGATTAACACAATACTGTGAAATAACCATAATAACTTGGACAGCACAACAAGATGTGCCATATGTGCAGTACATACCTCTCAACCTCTTAGAGAAAGAAATCTGGATAAAGCCATGAAAAATGTGGTACAAAAAGGGACAATTTTTAAATATTGCTCTTACAAACTTAGAAAGTTGATAAAACAACAGGTTTTGCATTAGCATGAATTTTCTGAAAGTCTAAACCTCAAATGTCTGTCATTTTTTTCTAACTTCAGTCTTTAATGATTTGCCATTAATTTGCCAGAAAGCCACAATTTTATGAAAAACAGACCAAAAATATAAGGCAAAAATCTGGATGGACATTCTGCGAAAATATGTACAGTTGAGAGGTAAATTTTAAAATTGCATACATTGCAGTATTATTTTTCCCTTGCATATTGAAATGCATTCAAAATATGAACATGTAGGCAGTTTGTGTAGAGGACAATCATAATTTATGAAATAATGCAGTGATATGTAAAACAATCTACTCCAAGTAACTAGCAGTAATGCTCTGTCTGTATCTAATCAGTCTCCCCTTCTTCCACTTCCATAGTTACACCAAATGAGGTGTGAAATCATTAGTATTCCTGAATACCAAAAAATCATTTGGTGTAGGGGATGTAAACATGGTGTAGGTAGTTACACGATTGTATGCACACACCCTAGCACTGCAGGGAGAAGCAACCACAATACTTAACTGCTAATGGCTTGCATCTGCTACTGATTGCTCTGACTAAAAAAAAAAAAAATAATGAAGTGACTGTTATTGCTGATGTGTTGGTATCATACAGAGTAGATTTACAATAAAAAGGCCTTAAGCACCTTGAGAGCTATGAGAACAACCTTAACAGCATTGACTTCCTTGTACTAAGAGCACGCTGTCCATCCTCTGCTTAAAATCTGTCTGAAATGCTGATCATCTGTATTCTACATTGAAATAAAGATGCAAATAAATTGCCATGACATTGCATTTCTGTAGTTAAGCTGAGAGGAGGGGAACATGCTCAGAAAATAAAGAAAAGAAATAGCTTCCAGTGTTGGCAACCTGACATTAAAATGGTGTGGGGTGCGCTATTATAAATGCAAAGCATTTATCAATATCCCATTGATCTAGACATGTTCAAGTAAATGAGAAAGGAAGAACATCTTATCCTGTGCTGGTGACAAAGAGGGATAAAAAAGGCAACAGAGTGTGTGCTGTTGTTTCACTGAGTTGAGGATTCAATGCCAGATAGTGTGCTGTCTGGACAGAGTTAATGCATATGATCACGTTTTAACAAACACAGATTTAGGAAACTTCATAACCCTTTATTTTCATCATTATTCTTCAATATTTGTTAAAACTGGCAAGTTGTTTCATTATTTTCTGTTTGTTTTGCTCCTCATTTGCGCAGGTTTTGAGAAAGTGCGCTGATGACTGGCAGCATTTCGAAGCGCTTAAAGACAGTCCACTGCTCAAGGTACAAACTCAGAAATTTAACCTTTCTTGCCTTCTTTAGCACATTTTAGAGTGGCACGGGTGCACTTTGCTACAGCCCTCTGAACAGCAGTAGAAGAAATGCCACAGCTCATCTAAGTATCACCATATCATAAAGTGCTAATGAAATGGTTTTAAAGAATCAGGAAAAAAATGCAAGGTTTTAATCCACCTTGAAGCCCCATTCTGCTTGGAATGATTGCAACACATGTGAAAAATGCTGCTTGTGTTTTATTTTATTGTGTGTAATAGAAATTCTTATACATATTTTTGCCTGTGTAATTTCCACACTGCTTAGCAGAGCACATACAGGGCTCACAAGTGAAAGAAAGAGTGAACAAATTAATTTATATAGCCTCTATTAGCCCAAACAGTTTTGCCACCAATGTGCTTCATTTCTAATGAGTGAGTGATGTGCGCATTCTGTATACCTGTTTCTGTAGTTGTAATTATAGTGCCTTTGGCCCCTAAACAAAGTTTCTGTGGAGTTTCAATCCAGACACTGTGAAGGGAATGTGGAAAGTATTACATCAGATGTATATTTACTTTCACCAAAACATCTTATACTTTTTCTGTGTTTCTTGCCTTGTGCAGATGCTCGTTGCTGAGCAATCAGGCTTACCTGCTTAAGGAGAAAAGTGAGAAATGTTATTTGGGAAGCCTTTTGCAATGCAAATAGATTTAGTGGTGACGTGCAAATGTCAGCACTCTGGAAAGTACTTCATGCAGAACATCTACCTGATGTACAACTGTCTGTGGTTCAAGGTATAAGTGTGGTGACTTTAGGGATAGAACACGTGATCCATGGTTCAAATGCAGATAGCACTTATTTTTACAAAGGGTGTCAGAATGCAGTTTGTAACAAAACAGTGATTGGGCAGAATACTTAACTGAAATTTTTTTTTTCTCCTCACGTAGTCTGACTGTGTTTAGGACGATATGTGTAGTGAAATATGTATGTATGTATCATAACCTAACCTGTATTAATCAGTTCATGAAAGTCCATCCATCTAATAAACATTTAAAAAGTAATAATGACTCTTTCAGGGGAATGCATCTAACAAAACTTCCTAAAGTCACAAACATACAGACCTATCTGAAGTATATCTCCTTTCATACTAAATGCAGTTTATCTCTAATGAACATAGTTGAAAATGAGTTCCCCTTTAACAATAATAAATAATCACCTTAATTGAAATCTATGCATTATTTCTTCCTCCGGTTTAATTCCCACATTGGTCAACTAACGTTTTACAGTTTGTAATTCCAGAAAGTTATGTGCCACATCATCCTATTTAACCTCCAAAACACCAAGGGAAACAGTCAGAGCCATTGAGCTTGTCAGTGTTGACCATCTGAAAAAGTGTGAATAGGTTGAGCATCACACATGGCAAATCTCATTGCCATGCTTCACACCTTCAGTGCTGTTTGATAAAATATCATTTTCTTTGTTTGCAAATGCCTCTCTGCACTTTCCATTGTGCAAATGCAGCTGGCATGGTTGTGCATGTTTACGCAGTATCTGTTAAATGTGACAATGGAATTTAGCACCAATTCATACTTATTGCTGCTGCTTGACTTCTGCAGACATGGCTGGTGTGGGAGATGATTTTGCTACATTTAGAGCACTCCACATGAAGCACTACAGCTGTAGGCTACTGGAGGGAGACAATGTTGAGTCTCATTATAAGACTAAGGCTTGGAACAGGTTATCATCTAAGGCTGTCTCCAATACAACTGGCATCCACTCACTGGACAGAATTGTTATCACCACTATAGTGACCTGAAATGGTGCAATAAGGATGTCTTTAGCCGATGGGAGGTAGAGTTTAGGACTAGTGACATCCCTCAGTTGTGTAAATATACTGGCCCATCTGTATTAAATGGTAAATTATACAGTACCTATCCAAGACTGTTATTCAATGTGCTTTCATGCCTTATCTTCTCTTCTGTTTTGTACAGCTCCTGAAGACATTGCAGTGAACTTTGAGTTGCACAAAGAGAGGTTAATTTGCCTCAGAGATGCATCGAGTACATATGCATCAGATCTTAATGTAAGCATAATAACTACTGTAGTTGTATGCAATATGGCTATTCTGTCATAAATAGTTGTATTTATGATATCATAGCAGTACAATTGATTAATGGTACAACACAGTAAGACCTTCCCATCATACCTGGATGTAGCAAACGTGTACAGACTGGACAATCATAACTGTTTATTTTCTGAAACTATGCAGTCATGTGTTGTGCCATGGATCTAATTCTCTATCTTTTTTTCTCTCACCCCAGTCCTCTCTAATTATTTTTTTGGGGGTGGGAGGATATTTTATATGGCTTAAAAATATTCTGTCGTCATACATTTCTGCTTACAAAACCTGATATGCAGCACAGAGAATTAGATCAACCACTGTGGATTGGCCCGCCATCCTTTCACATGTTGCAGCACTGACACTCAACACTTCAGGGTCCCAAGCTGTCAGGGATGCATCCACAACCCCTTCCCTACCTACCTCATATGCATCAGGTATCTCTGCCTTGGCAGCTGGTGCACTTGTACCCACCTGGAGCTGTATTGTTGGAGATGGTAATGTTGTTACCCTCCAAGAGCTGACACGGCTTGTGGAGGGTATAATGAAAAAGGACCTTGGTGCCCGAATCAGCCATGTAGAAAAGGTGCTTCATCACATTGCCAAGACAAAGCCATGTTGGGCACTGACACAGGAAACTGAGACAGAAGATATTAATGAGAGTGATGAGAGGGTGAGGACTAGATTCTCATTGTTCTCAGGCATGAAGTGGCCACTCCTCAGATGTCCCCTATCTAAACCCAATCATGATATCTCCCAACCTTTTGTGTTCATTACCATCCTTGCCTGTCTTGCTTGTCCTGTATGTCTGTGCTTGCTTCCTCACCTAATCTTCCTACCCAACTCTCCAATTCCTAAGCCCCTTCCCCAACATTCCTCTCTCTTTGAAAGTTAAAACATAATTAAAAAGTGGGCACCTGTCACACACTTGATTTGGCACAACTGGCTGTACAGCATTATTCTTTTGTTGTCACATACCCCTGGTGTGGTGACAGTCCAAATTCAGCAAATTATGTCTGCACTTCTACATTTATGTTGTGAAGAACTGGATTGTTATAGTTCTCTCCCACTACCCTCCTGCAAATGTCTCTATTCTTTCCCCTATGTCCTCCCATCTACTTGCCCCCCCCTTCACCACTTTCCTGTCATCCCCTTTTTTGCAAATTTAATCTGGTCAAAAAATAGAATCGCACACAACATAGATGGGCAGAAATGGCCCAAGAGAAAGCATTCACTGTTTTTCCCTCAGCATTTGCATGGACTTTGGCATTATGTACCAATACCAAATGACGGTGAATGGCTATTCATATCCTATGATAAAACCTGGTCAGACTTTGCCATTGCCAGCAGTAGTCCCTTTATCTTCATGCAGTTATATGAGGAAATAACCTATGTCATGGCAACCGTCTACTGTTACTGTGTTATTAAATAATTATGTTGCTTTCTTGTATTTTTATGAGCTGTGTACTGTTACTGTGTTGTTAAATAGTTGTTTCTTGTATTTGTATGAGCTGTCTCCACTTGAGACTATAGCAATGAAATTTTGCTCAGCTTACGCTGTTGTGTTTGTCTGAATGACAATGAATTTGACTTTGACTGACTTTGACAAAGGTGCTTAAACATGCTGTGCTATTGGAACACAAAGTAAAGGCACACTACAGGAAATTTCTGGTAACATTTACTGTAACAGATGTTTGACTATTGGACTTAAACAAGTGTGACATCCTCTATAGAGTGTTGATGTAAATCAGTTGATTGAAGATTCATTTATGACCATAGCATCAAGGGTTCAATTCCAGATGGATGTCACATTATTTTGTACTGTCATGTTTTACTTCTATGGTATGTTTCATGACACGTACCTTGCTTTTTATCCAGATATCCAGATCTTACTTTTTATCCAGATAACCATTTGCCAACACATACATGAGCCTAAGGAAGATTTAGTAAAGCACCCATATTCTACATCACTGATGAATACTGAATACACACCATAAACATACACATTAATGACCTATAACACCACCCTTTCATAGCAGTCTGTACATCTGTCTCTGTCTTTGCCTCTTCTGTCTCACCCTTTTATACTGTTGATTATTCATCAGGCTGATGGATGTAAATGTCATGTCATGACATTTTCAGATGGGTCTATATCATAAAGCTGAACGATAAAAAGAGTAAACGCTCTTATATCGAACACTAAAAATCAAAAGCACTGAATGTCAAACACATGGAACAGTGATTTTTTTTTCCCAGGGAAAAAAAAAATCACTGGACAATTTTCAGGACTTTGCCATTTCCTCCACTGTGGTGCGATTTTGCAGTTGGTATATTTAAGTAGGGGGGTGTGGGGGGCAAAGCACCCCACTTTATTTTGTCTTTGTATTTTTTTTTTTTTTTTTTTTTTGCGGAGCAGCTACTTTTTTCTCTGAGGAAAAAAAAACGCTGTTCTGTGTGTTTGAAATTTATTGCTTTCATTTTTTGTGTTCGATATAAGAGTGTTCGCTCTTTTTATCATTCGACTTTGTGATATAGACCCTTTTCAGACTGTTATTACTTTGCGAAAGAATAATACCTACATCTCCCATTGGCAGAATACACTATCTGTGTCCCTTCATAGGTGTGATTTTGACATATTTGAGGTATGATTTCCTTGCTGGTGTGTACAGATAATGATCAATCTGTAGACTATTTTTTCCATGTGACAACGTTTCAAAGCCAGCATTAGGTGAAACTCTTACTGCCTGTTTTTATAAGTGTCTTTCCTGTAAATGAGTTGTTTATGTCTCTGTTTAATCAGCTTCTGTTTGATCAGTTGTAGTCAGCAGCATTTGTGCAAGGACTGGCAATGAGCAGCTGTAGTTTGTGATGCTAAATGTCATTTCAGGTGTCATTGCAAAATGCAATGAGTGTTTGCCTTACACCTCATTGTACACCAAGTTAACATATGATTTATCTCAAAGTATGCCTCTTATGTGATAAGTATAAATGATTATTTCATTAGCTGTTACATACACACTTTGAACAGCAGGCTGCCTCTGAGACCCACAACAACTCTCCTGCATGGCAACTTACCCACATGTTGGCTACGGCCAGAGTCAACAGGCAATAAAGCCTCAGTAACCATACTTCCCTGATCGAGTATCTCACCCTCCACCTGTCCAATATCTGAGGGCTCACTGGAATGGGTTGGCATAGGCCTACTGGCTGTCTCTGATGGAATTACAGGTGATGGCAAAATGTCAACCTCAGTGTCTGATTCAACTTCTGTATCCACCGACTGTGCCTCTGTTTGGGCACTATCATTAAACTTGGGAACACATACACAAACTCACAAAGTTCTCCAATTCAGGATGGTGCTGGTAAGTTGACACACACTGGTGAAGAATGGTAAATCCTGCTATGCAGCTCTGGAATAAATAATTTGTGTATGCGTTCCCAAGTTTGCTGTTTGTCATGGATTCAGAAGTGGTGCAGGGAAGTCAACCGAATAATGACAACTCTAACAACTTGCAGGTACTGTTTACTTTGATGGAGAAATTAACTAAAAAGGTAGAACTATTAACTGAGAGGGTCGATACTTTATCTGACAAGGGGTTAAGAGGGCTTTCTACTACTAATAATGGCCCTCGTATTACTAGTGAACTTTTAAACCCCCCAAATCCCCTTAGCCAAAATATAGACCTGTCAATGAATGACCCTAACCTGGACATGTCTATTCACTCGACCCCATTTGAGGGGTCTGAGATGCAACATTTAGACGGAAATAATATCCAAAGAGCTGGTGATGAACAGCACCACGTGAGGCAACCTATTGCATTAAACCTTGATGAGTAGTTAGGAACTATAGTGTCTTTTACTAATGACACCAATGACCAACGCCTTCAAATTAACCCGAGGGGCAACTAGTAACTAACTTATTGAAAGAATTTGATGCCAAACTTTACAAATATAAGAAACTACAAGTTGAACTTGCTTACTTTAAGGAATGTCTCAGTGAGAGAATTGTCCCAAAAGGACTGAGATCATGGCAGTATCCAACTGGCCTTGTGGGGGGGACTGACTTTCACTGACTTTCACAAGGACCTTATCTCTTTGTTTGATAAACATGGCTTTGAGCTAATGACTTTAATATCTAAGCATTACCAGTCATGGGCTGATTCATTAGTGCAAGAACTCAATGCATTAGACTCAAAGCAAAAGTCAAGTCTGGATTTTTCTAGATATAAATTCGATTATGAGCGCTGTTTTACTAGCATTGACCAGCATCTTGTCAAACTTAAATCGATCAAAATTAAGAAACTAAACAGAGACAAAGAAGCTTACCGTTTTAATGCAGCTTATCCCCCCCCCAAATCTCAATCGGGGAATGACAATTCTATGGAGAACCGACATGATAACACCGAAGGGGATGACGTGAACCTTAATGAGAACAACGAGGTAGCGGGTGAGCATGCTCAGGGCAACCAGGCAATTCCTTCATCGGATACCAGGAACCAGAATAGAGGGACTAAGGAGAAGGGGCAAAATTTTCCAATGCCTGCCTCGAACTACAATTTGAGGTGGGGTCAACAGGTGAAGTATGCGAACTCATGGAAGAAATAATTTTTCCATCTTCAACAGATGCCCATGACGTTGACCCTGATCCAGGACCGGTTCCAGTACCTGAAATTGTCAAGAATTCAGAAGGTGACTTTTGTATTTATAATTTTTCCACCATTCAGGTTGACAAAATAATGGCTGATTTTCTTGCGAAGGGTCAAACATTTATACCTGCTACAAGAGCTAGTATTGCACACACTATGGTGGACTTAAAGTTATTCATGAGAAGACTCAACTTGCATTTCTTATTTGGTCCTAGTAAAACCTCACAAGGAGCACCTGATCCACTTTATGTGTCTAGTTCCTTTTGTCCACCAATGCACACATCATTAGCTTTGTTTGAGAAAATATGCGAATGGGATATTTTTAACTGTTTGAATAATGTACAACCTAGTAACAATTCAATTATAATAACATTACAAATGAAGAGAAACAATGTATAGAGTTGATCCAGACCACCAATGTTAGGGTTGTTCAACCAGATAAGGGAGGCGGTCTTGTTATATTTGATGTACCAGACTACAATAATAGGATTAAGCGGATCCTTAACACTAATACATATCAAAGTGTTTCTAAAAATGAATTGAACGTAGCATACAACAGGATAAGAGCACTTATTGAGGAACTTTTTGTAGAGGCTAGAATAGACAAAGATACTTACATCTTTCTGTTTATGGCATTTCCAAAGATCCCGACTGTTTTCGGGATCCCTAAGATTCACAAATCTATTTTGGACCCACCATTGAGAGCCTTGATAGATGCTAGAGGTAGTATAACTTGCCCAATAGCTAAATTTATAGATTATCATTTAAAGAAATTTGTATGTCAGCTCCCACAGATATGTAAGGACTTCTGGGCATTTTTGAGATCTAGAGTTAAATTTCTTAACTATAGACGTTAAGGACTTATATTCATCGATACCACAAAGCACGGGGGTCGAATGGGTGAGGGAGTTATTACTCGAAATGGGGGCCACAACTGCGTTGGTTTCATTATTACGTGAACTACTTGAGGTTGTGTTGGATAACAACTACTTTACATTTGGTGGGGAATATTTTGTGCAGAAAATAGGTGTAGCTATGGACTCTCCCTGTGGGGCCAGTTTCACCAATTTGGTGATGGCACACTGGGAGAGAACTTATGTACTTCACCACTTAGAGGTGGCCAACAACATCAGGTATTACACTCGATTTTTGGATTACATTTTTATATTGCTTAAGGGCAACTCTGAAGTTGCAGATGAATTACTCATCCATTTCAATGATAGCACCACCTTTTTATCTTTTACACACAGCTTTCATACAAGTAGAATTGCATACCTTGATGTATACTTGGAAAATGACTTGGAAACCAGTACATTTGTATCAAGGATCTACAGGAAACCAACATACTCAAATTCCTTTTTACACTATTCTAGCTGCCATCCCGTGACTCAAAAGAGAGCTGTTGTGAAAGGCCAACTGGTGAGGGCAGCTAGAATGGTGTCCAGGGAAACTGATTTTGACCTCGAGTGTGAATTGTTGCGAGGTATGTTCTTGAGGAGGAAATATCCTCCTACCTTGGTGGATGCACTTATAAGGGAAGTATCATTGAAACGCATGAAAAATATATACATAACACTTTTGGGAGAAAATTTAAGTAGTACAACTAATGGAGGTGACACGTTAAGTGAACCACTTAATAGGGAGGAACATGCTGACATTAATAGTTTTTGCTTTATTACAACATTTAGTCTGGATGCTTACAAAATTTCAGACATTATTAACAAGAACTGGAAATTCTTATTAGATGAAGAGAGACTCCCAAGTGCACTACCAAATAGAGTTAAAATACTATACAAGAAGGGAGCAAATACAAAGAGCATCTTGCAAACCAGCAAAATGAATAACTGTAGGCCATCTATGTTAGGCATGAATAAATGCAATATGTGTAGGTATTGTACTCACATGGACATAGGCAAACATTTTACACTGAGAAATAGGAAATACATCAGCCAAGGTAAATTCAACTGTAATTCAAAGAATGTGGTATATGTAGCTATTTGTAAAGCATGCCCTCATTCTATATTGGTAAAACTGAGAGGAGACTGAGGGAAAGGGTGTATGAACACCTACATAGTATGCGAACTGGAAACATGACCAATGCTTTAGCTAGACACACAGCGACATTTTCGAATCATACCTTTGGCTTTAGAGTAATAGGTGAATGTGTCCACAATGATAGAGGGGGACCGACGCCCCTGCTTCTAGAGAGACTAGAATCGTTGTGGCAACCTCGTACAAGAGCCTGCTCAGTACCAGGGCTTAATGAACAATATTCTATTTCTAGTATTTTGAAATTGAAAGCATTGAATAGATAGGCTATTTTATCTCTGACATTCATTGTGCCACATGCAGAAATGGTAGAGCATATAATGTTTAAATACGCACTTCATTTTCAATGTTCAATATATATACATAATATATATTTGTGACATTTATATTATTATTTCATCATTTTATTTTTAGCATATTTGTCACAAAATGTTTATTTTAAGTTTTACTTTTTATTGTTTTATGATCAACTGGTTCTCATACATTATAGTATTAAATTCTGTTAGAAGTTAACAGAAAGCAGAGTTGTTCATCATTATGCCATTATTATGTCGCAACCATCCCCCCCTTACCTTTATTATATAATGACATAATGTTTAAATGCTTAAATGTGTATGTTTGGACTTGTTATTCTTGTAGTTCATAATACTCACATTTGTTTAGTGATTTTATACTTGAAATGGGGATTTACTTTTGTGTATTTTTACCCATTGTACTCTTATTCATTTCATTTTAATGTTTTAACCTTATTCTTGTTCTTGCAAGTGAATTGTGTATATTACTGAATGGGTGTATAACTAGGAAGTGGAAATGACAAATGCTTTGTGATCAGGAAATGAGGTCATTCGGATTGTAGCAGGGGAGGGGCACAATTTGAATTTGAAATTGCCTTTATAACATAGGCTGGTTTCTTGTGTAGAACCATTTGTCTGAAGAAGTCTTTGTATGGTGAAAGGACGAAAAGCAGTATTTTTGTACCATGTTGCTTAATGTTTTAATAAACTTCTGGCCCTGTTTGGTCCAGTTTGGTTTTAGTTCTACCTTTTGTCCACTATTTATATTTGGATGCTTGAACGTGGCAATTGTTTGGATAACCTTTGAACAAGAAAGGACTTATTTATTCCAGAGCTGCATAGCGGGATTTACCATTCTTCACCATTGTGTGTCAACTTACCAGCACCATCCTGAATTGAAGAACTTTGTGAGTTTGGGCACTATCATTATCAGAGTCTGCCGATGCTCTGACATTAGGTGGTAAGAGTCCTATTCTTCCACTGTCAGCATCACCTGTGATAATATGCAACAAACACAGAAAAATTAATTGCTACACTATGGTAGTCAAATGTATGCTAACAAACTTATTAGAACGTATGTATTCCTGTCAATATTTCACAATACAAGAGTATTTAACAATTGAGATACGTAAGCCTACCTAGAAGCTTCCTTGTTCTCCCTGAATCAGTAGCACCAGTGTCAATGATATGCTGTTCTGCACTTGCCAGGGAGCTGGCTGGAACCTTGACAATGGCTGGAGCTCTTCATTTGCTGTTAGTGGTGGCTGTGTAACAGGGCCCTCGGGTACCCTTATGATCATGGGCCACTGAAGATGTTCTCCTCCATGCAGATGAAATCATGTCAGTGTCCCTATGGTACACCTGATCATATGTCCTGTTGTGGCCACCTACTGCATTCACATCAACTATCTGCTGACAAATTTGCATTCTGCCTGACATATCTCCATATCCCCTGTCAAACAGAAAGGTACCATCTCACCTAACAGCTTCCACAATGACCTGATTCTCAGGGTCAATGAAGGGGGGGTTTAGGGATTGGGACACTTGCATGTCATAGTCCTAGGTGATCTAAAACACAACAGAAATATAATACTCATAAGTATCACATAACTAAAAGTCCTGTTTCCAGATAAAACATAAAAAAGGAACATTTAACTATTACCCACTGGAGAAACATAAAACGGTCAAGATATTGAAATATAAAAAAGGAATTGTGTGGTGGTAACATATTGCAATCACACAAAAGGAAAGGTTTGATCCAAAACAAGGAGAGTAACAATAGAAAAATATCTTGTTTGTGCTAAAATAGAAATGTCACTTTGCTCTCCCACCCCCCAAAAAACAGGCAAATTACACACTCTGCTAACAAACCATCAGTGAAATGCTAAAAGTGCTATCAAATGAAGTGTCCCTGAAACATTTGCACAGATTTATTAGAGAACATTCCATTTTAAGCTATTGCCAATCATGTCTACCTGTGGCCAGCACTCCCCTAGAGGTGTATATGGTCCATCCTAGAAGGCTAACACCCCTCTGTCATTGACAATATAGGACATTTACATTTCATGGAAATAACAATAGAAGAGTGTAGACAGAAGCACAGTTGTACCATTAGTACTTGTGATGACAGTTAATAAGGCTATGCATCTTAGAAAGTGAAATGTCCTTACAAACATGCCCAAGTCATCAGTACACTTATGAGAAATGTATGGAGAAAAATGTAGCATTCACTAATGCATATATATATATATATATATATATATATATATATATATATATATATATGGGTCTACTTTAAAAGACCAAACCGACGATTCCCCGACACGCGGAAAACGAAGACCAAATGACCGACAGGTAAGTTTACCAACAGGGTGATTTGCCGACAGTGGAAAGACCGACAAGGGTAATGTGCGATCGCAAATCGGTAAGTGTGCGACAGTGACGGCGTTAGGAGCGGTGAGGTAAGTGTGCGATATTGTGGGATTTCGGGTTAGGCTGTGGGAAAGGTGAGTGTGTGTTAGTGTCGGAGTTAGGGTTCGGGTAAGGTAAGTGTGTGATAGTGAGGGACTGTAGTTTAGGGACGGGTTAAGTGAGTTAGGTTTAGGGTGCAGGTAGGTGAAGTGTGCGATAGTGTCGGAGCTTGGGCTAGGGGTGGGTTAAGTGAGTTATGGTTAGGGTGCAGGTAGGTGAAGTGTGCGATAGTGTCGGACCTTGGGCTAGGGGTGGGTTAAGTGAGTTAGGGTTAGGGTGCAGGTAGGTGAAGTGTGCGATAGTGTCAGACCTTGGGGTTAGGGGTGGGTTAAGTGAGTTAGGGTTAGGGTGCAGGTAGGGTGAGTGTGCGATAGTGTCGGACCTTAGGGTTAGGGTTTGGGTTAGGGCTAGTGGGTATGCTATGTAGTGTGATGTGTTGTTTACGTTCGGTGTGTCGGTGTTATGGTGTTCGGTGTTTTGCGTTGTCGGTTTTGTGTGTTGTCGGTTATTTGGCGTCGGTGATTTTTGTGACGGCGAAGTAGCATGTTGGTCTTTCAAAGTAGACCCATATATATATATATATATATATATATATATATATATATATATATATATATATATATATATAGGGTCTATATTAGAACATAGAAGTTTCACAACTTTGAATGTTCCAATATCGACCCCTATTCAGCGAACGCTGAAAACATTGAACATGCAGAACAGCAAATTTTTTCCTAGGGAAAACATTTGCTGTTCTGAAACACATACACACAACACAAGCACACCAAACAAACAGCAATGCACACACATACACCTAAAATCTTACATCTAACCCTACACTAAAATGTACATACACCACTATCTATCCACTTACCTTAACCCAAACCCTAACCCTAACGTCCATCACTATCACACACTCACCTCACCCACCCCCTAACCCTAACTCACCTACCCTGCCTTAACCCTCACGTCCACACAATCACACACTTACCTGACCCATGCCCTAACCCTAACTCACCTAACCTGCTTTAACCCTCACATCCACACAATTGCGCACTTACCTGACCCACTCCCTAACCCTAACTCACCTAACCTGCCCTAACCCTCACGTCAACACAATCGCATACTTAACTGACCCATGCCCAAACCCTAACTCACCTAACCCACGCCCAATCGCACACTTACCTGATCCTGACCCATAACATTCCACCACAGTGCTGAAAATAGCAAAGCAACAGAAACGGACAACCTAATTCTTTCCCTAGGAAAAAATTTGGTTTTCTGTAGCTTCGCTATGAATAGGGATCATTATTAGAACATTCGACGTTGTGAAACTTCGATGTTCTAATATACACCCTATATATATATATATATATATATATATATATATATATATATATATATATATATATATATATATACATAGGTCTAGTTCACATAATCGAACATTCAAATGTTCAACTTTCATATGGTCGAGACCATATGATTGAACATATGAATGTTCGAAAATGTGAAAAAAAAATAAACAAAAACAAAAAAAAAAACTAAACAGTGCTAGCAGGGGGGGGCAAGCCCCCCTGAACCCCCACATGAGGGGCTGCACCCCCATACCCCCTGCTGTTTAAATATACCAACTCCGAGATCGCACTACATTGAGGTAAAGGGTTATCTTCCTGTTCCACGCTCTATGGAGATCCCATTTCAGACATTTTTAACTTTTAAAAGTTTGACCATATGGTCTCAGCCATATGAAAATTGAGCTTTTAACCGTTCAACCATCTGAAAGGGACCTATATATATATATATATATATATATATATATATATATATATATATATATATATTAACAGATTTGTCTTAACGACATTTCATACATTCATAGCTTCATAGATTGCTACTTGGCTAACTGCCCTTGTGAGCCATTTTAAGCCTAGCCAATTATCCCATATGAGAATAAAACCCCACACTTTGTGTATGTAAGGTAAATACCTTAACCATTATGCCAACCTCCCAGCATATGCAGTATATGGCTGAGAAATGCAAGCATACTTTACCTAGGTCAGTAGTCTTCTGTGCAGCTATATCCCAAAGTAGTAACCTCTTCTGTGTTATCAAAATAAACAGGTCTCCTCATCTTCAAGTTCCCTAGCTACACGGTTCCCTTTTTATGGTGTAGATTTAGGGTGATGAGCATGGTGAAGATGCAAATGAGGAGTGGACTTATTAGAACTGCTGAATCCCAATTACATGACTCCTTGTAGCTAATGTAAACATAGTGCAAGCACTCCCTCAGTGTTTGTTGCTAATGGATTGCAACTGTGAATGACTACTGGTAGGGAGAATAAAAAAAAAGCAGCAATTCAGACTGCCCTACCTCCAGTGGGTGTTTCAGCCAGATTAGACTTACAAAGTGCAAAAGTAATTGAATCAATGCTTTAAATGTAAGCAGCACACATTTCAGAGTTTCTGTTCAGTAACATCCAATCTCTCCTTCATTTACTGACAACTATGTATTATTGCCATTTAATATGCTCACACATTTTCTGGACAATGATACAGAATGCCTTACAGACTGCATGTATCAGATTACTGCTCAGATAAAACAAGTATGAGTAACAAGCAGATAGAGAGAGAGAGAGAACTGGGGAGATAAGACAGAGCTGCATTTCTGCAAGCAATAGTCATTAATGGTTGTGTAACCACTCAGTGTACTACATCTGAAAGCAATGTATGTACAAACAACTGTCATATGTTTTGTTATTACTGTGGATAATGCTATGGTTGGCTGTATGCAGTATGATTTCAATTCCCTGCTGCAAAACTGTTTGTGTTTCAAAGTGGGATATGTCACTCTTACTGTGTTCTGAAGGTTCATTTCAGTGAGACTTGAGATCCAGATCATTGTGAAATATTTCATGTGTACCAAGAAAGAAATGTGTTGTTTATTTCTTAGATTGCTTTTCTCCATTTCAACTAATTTTCCTTTTTTATGCCAATGTTTGAGCAGTGAGTGGCTTAGTGCAGACAAGGGAACTGGAGAAACACAATGAATGCCAGGTATAGCTGTGCTTATCTCTTTTGCCCGACGCCTAACATTGTGGAAACCTGGACTACTAACCCACACAGGAGGCAGACAGAACTCCTGCAGACAGGGCATAGACAGTTTAGAGGTCAAAAAGGATACATTGTTGCAATTTTTGCTTTCTATCTCGCAATGCCGCTAAGCGTCATTGCACTGAGATTAGCAAGATTCTCTCCACCTGCAGCCATTGAACACCTGCAGACAGGATGCAGGTAGTCAGTAATTAAAAACTGATACATTCAATTTATTCTGTTGAGCACCATGCAAACACGGTAAGTGGCATCTGGTAGTTAACACACAAAACTTAAGAATGAATAGGGAATTATGCAACTGTCATTTAACTATTCCTGTGGCAGCAAGTGTAAGTGTAGGGCTGTGATACAGATGGTCCTGGGTTCAAATACAAGATGTGCAACGTATGTATACTGCTGTGACAGTCCATTTTATAACAATGAACAGAAAAATACACAAGTGCTATTTCAACATTATTGAGGCAACAGGCCTAAGTATAGGACTGGCATACAAATGCTCTTGGGTTCTAATATAGGACAGTCCAGTCATTTTTACTGTTGTTCCATTTCACATTATATTCAATACCATGTATAACACTTTAGATAGTGGAGCTTATATGAATTATAGGTATGAGGGATATGCCACCCTTATTGTGTTTTCAGATGTATGACTGAGGGTATACTGTCTACTATATTTCTGTAAGTATAATTATGTTATGTGGACTTGGATGGCCTGCACACTTAAGACAAATACACAAATGAATCTATATGCAAGAACCTTGTCAGGTCACACACATACTTGGTTAATACCTCAAACTGTCAGCTGTCTTTATGAATGATTCATGACTATGTCTAAGCAGCACTTCTTCTGTGGCAAAGATGGGAAATTACAGCTGTGGAAAAAAATGTTTTGCCCCTTATACATCTGTTTGAATCCTGCACTTTAAAAATCAGTTTTATCACTGTATAAAGCCAAAACAAAAATGTGTCAGGTCATGGAATTTATATACCCAATGCATGTCTGCAAAGTTAACTCACCTAACAGTTACAGCAGCACACACTCCTCAGACTAATGTCAAGTTTCAGATTAAACTTCCAATTTCAAAAATTACTTTCCTCCCTGCTTGGCACTGCTGCTCTCTGCTTAACACAGCACAAATATGGTCGGCATCATTTCTCAGGTTTGCACACTGCAAGTTAACTTGATAACAGGAATTGGCAGGAAATCATCATTTCTCATTGCTCTACATTTGATATTAGACATGTCTGACATTAGAAGGGAAGCACAGAGATGGGTGTCCAGGATTCCAGGATATTTATTGGACTCATCGTAATGCACCACAGTGAAAAGCTTTTGCAGGGAGACTATTTTGGCTCCCCGTACAAATTTAAGGTTTGGAGTAGTTTGGCTAAGGCTGTTTCCAATGTGACTGGCATCCCACACACTGGAGAACAGTGTAGGCACCACTTCAATGACCTACAGTGGTGCAAGAGGGATACGCTCAACCACTGGTTAACTGAGTTTCAAACTGGTGTCATCCCACAGTTGTGTAAGTATGCTAATAAAGAGAATTATTAATACATAGAAAGCCGAATATAGGCAAGACTGGTATGCATAATGCTGTTCTGTTCTTTTTTTTCACAGTTAATGCCAACATTTAGTTGAATTGGCAGGCTCATGCGGAGCATCTGGAGAGAGAGACTGAGGGAAGCAAGTGATATGTATGCAGCACAACAAAGGTATTACTCTAGCTTTAAAAGCTAATGATAGATTTTTTTTCTATACAGTAGTAGCAAAGTGAACATGCATATCCTAACAGTAAAAGCAAGTATGCATGCATAAGTCTGTAGCATAAACCAACTTTAGGAGTCAAATGTAAGACTGTAGTCAAAGGTTGTTGGTTCAAATACTTCAAGTAGCAAATATACAATACTGCATTTCCTTCATAATATTATATAAATTAAACTCTATACAAGTAGAATACATGCCCTGTTGTTAATTGTAATCAGTATACTTGCACTGAGCATATGTGCAATATATATATATATATGTATATATATATATATATATATATATATATATATATATATATATATATCTATGGGTCTACTTTCATAGACCGAAGCGCCACCATACCGACACCCGGAAGACCGAGACGGAACGACCGAACAGGTAGGTTACCGAAAACGCGATATCCCGACGGCTGTGAGACCGACAACGGCAGCGTGTGAGCGCGATACGGTAAGTGTGCGAAAGTGACAGATGTAGTCTTGGGGAGCGGACAGGTAAGTGTACGATACTGAGGGATTTTAGGATAGTGTGTGGAAAATGTGAGTGTGCGGTGGTGTCGGAATAAGGGTTCCGGTGAAGTAAGTGTGTGGAAGTGACGTAGAGCTGTGTAGGGTAGTGTTAAGTGTGTTAGGGTTAGAATGCAGGTGGAGTGAGTGTGCGATAGTGATGGGCTGAATGTTTTAGGGTGTGTTAAGTGAGTTAGGGTTAGGGTGCAGGTAGGGTGAGTGTGCGATAGTGACGGTGTTGGGGTTTAGGGGTGTGTTAAGTGAGTTAGGGTTAGGTGCGGTTGGGTAAGTGTCTTGTAGTGTCGGACGTTAGGGTTAGGGTTTAGGTTAAGGTTAGTGGATATGTTGTTGTGTGCAATGTGTATTTGGCGTTTTTTGTGTCGGTGTTTTGGTGTTCGGTATGTTGATTTGTCGGTGTGGTGTGTTGTCGGTTGTTTGGGGTGGGGAAAATGTGTGTCGGTGATTCGTACGTTCGGTCTATGAAAGTAGACCCACATATATATATATATATATATATATATATACACATTGCAAAGATTACTTTGAGCAATCCATAATTAGAGTTGTTATTTTTATTTTTTCTCTCACCCCAACCCTTATTTCTTTTTTTTATTTTCTATTATGTGTCATCAAAATGTATCCACGTCATCCATCTGTAACAAATCACTAAATGCTTCACAGCACAGAGGTAGGCCAGCCCCAATGGGTATGTCTGCCCCTGCTCCACTGGGTCCAGCACTGATGCCCATCACATCTGGGACCCAAGCTTGCAGCACTACCGCTGCTGACCCTGCACTACCTGTGCCCTCAGGTAGCACTGTTATGGCAGCTTGAGTTGTGGTACCCTCTGGGATTAGAGGCAGATGTGGAGATTTTGTCACCCACCAGGAGATGCCAGGGTAGTTGCATATAGGTGTCCACTGCTGCAGTGGTGTATGGCTATGGCAGATCAAGAGGCTGCTCTCCCTCATGGTCCATAGCAGGAGAAGATGTCAAGCACTCCAACAGCCAGTGGAGTAAGGGGACAGTAATAACAGTGATAACAGTCCTATGGGTGAGGACTAGAGTCTCAATGTCTCCATGTTAGATGGGCATGACATTGTGTTGTCCCCTCCCTCACCCAAATCATAGTTCCCCAACCTTTTGTGTCCCTCACTATCCCTGTGTCTTGTTTGTTTGAATTTGCTTCCTTACCTACATAACTTACCTGACCTAGAAAGACCAATGTACTTTACCCAGCATTCCTCTCTTACTGAATTAAAAAAATGGGAACTGGTCACACAGGAAAAAAATATAGTCCTATACATAGCTCTCCATTTTGTACACATGTCTTCTTGACACACTTGATTTGGTCGAATTGGCTACACAACATGAATGTGTTGTTTTTACCCCCTCTTTGTGAAGGTTGAATCCAAATTCAGCTAATATTCTGTACATATTTTCAGTTTACACTGTTAAAGAAATGGATAGCTATGATTCCTTCCTACCTCCCTCTTTCAAATTCTTGCACTTCTCTCCATTTGTTCTTTCCTTGCTTGCTCCTCATTTCACCACTTTCCTAGCTACCTGATTTTAACATCAATAATCTGGTCAAAAAATAGAATCACACACAATACACATAAGTACCAAAAAAAAAAAAAAAAAACCAATGGATGGAGCCCTTCACTTTTTGGCCTCTATATTTGCACAGAGTTTGGCATCACTCACCAATGCCAAGAGATGCTGAAAGGCTCTTTGTTGGTGCAGTTACCTCTGTGTAGTGCTGCTTTAACATGCTGCACTATATCAGGGTCTATATTAAATAAACAAACGCTTAAAATGTCGAGTATGACAAGATCGACACAATTTAAGTGAACGCTTATTTAACTGAAACACAAATTTACCGAAAACCAAAATATCGAATGATTTTCTTTGGCCAACACCTTCACCCTAGTGACGTAACAGACTACAACGCATTAAACAAAAATAAACATGTAAGGTGACTATGTACATTATAAATCTATCTACTACCTAAGAAGCTATCCTACCACTATACACACCCTAAAGGTGAAATATCCACTGTGCAAAACATTAAACATAAATTATGTAGTAATAAACCATGAAATTATCCCAAAGTGTGCTCGATGGTGAACATTAGATTTAGCGTTACACTTTCAGAAGAATTGCAACAGCCCGAAGAAACTCCTGTGTAGTGTACTGATCTTTATGCTGTAGTACCTGCTGCAGTCTTTCACATTTCAAAATTGTTTTCCTTTTTTTAAGAGACAGAGGAGAAGCAGAATGTAAATGGAGTCTAGTCTCATTTACCCTGTTCTGCTCTCTAACAAGTAGAGATAACACAGACGAGATATCAGCAATCCACCGTCCAAGTAAACATTGAATGCATCTATGCCATCTCTCAACCTGATTTTGTGTTCAAGGTAGACAAAGTGCATTCAATTCAGATACATTCCAGAACGCAATACTGAACATAGGAGGGAATCTGGAAATAGCAGATAACCTAGTATTTTGCTTTCCAGGCCGACCCAGGACATATGCATCTGAGAAATAGGAAAGTAACTGTTTACCCTCATTAGGAAATGATTCACTCAACTGAAAAAACGCTGTTACTACATCATCTACTGCTAAAAATGACAAAGCGATCAGCTTTTTTAAGTTTATTTGAAACATCACAGACCTTCCATACAATCTTGCTAGTCCTAAACTTTGTAACTTTCTCCAGATAGCTTGAGCGAAATGGAACCTTTGAATGTACACCAGGAAAGTTTTGTTTTATACTACGAATTGCTGCCATCTCAAAATCAGTTAAAAATAAATCTAACTGAAACATTCACATTAGCCCATCTTAACAACTCATTGAGACAGTCCCATGTAAAATTATAGCATTTGTAGGATTTCTTTGACATCAAGCAGAAAACTAATGGTACACACTTTGTATTTTTGCCAACTGTAATAAGTGCATGAATGCTATATAGTTGTCTACACATTCTACCTCTTGTTAAAAACACACCATCCATCAACCACATAGGGGATTTACTTAAATCGCTGAGATTTTCAACAGTGGAAAATACTAAAACGTGTATCTTGTTTGCAATGTCAGTCTTTCTTTTCTGTAGAAATGTATCTCCTTTTAGGGTACATTTACTTGGGTTTACAGTATCTAAAGTACTACTAGCAGTGACATAACTTCGCACTGCAGAATGGCGGACCCTGTTTACTTGCTGTAAAATTGATCGCCTTGTTGGAAGTGAGGCTGTATACTCTGTAGATGTAGGTGCACAAATATCATCTACAACTAAAGCAGGGGTATCCTGACATGTATGAGCTGTTTCTTTTAATTTATCACAGGCAATATATCTTTCAACGTCACAAGCATCAGAAGCATGATGATGCCCTGTACATTTCAATAGTACTTCACCGTGCATTTCTCTTTTAGTCACTGCACGCCCCTTACAACACTCTTTTAATTTATCCTTACAACACCAGTACTTGCGATCTTTCATTACCTTTTCTAAGGGGTACAAATACCCATCTATATTAAGCATATCTCTGCCTTTCTGAGACTTAACACACTTGTAGTACTCTCCTACGACACCTGGTGAAAAACAGTTTGTGTTAGCCATAATGTTACGCTAATCTAAACCACCATGTTAACTAATGTGGTGTGCTTTTTTTATACTATCTTTGCAATTAGTGCATTGTAAATTGCTATCAAATATGTTTGAATTGCAAAATGTAGTGTAATATGTACTTTCAGTTGTGAGCACAACCTGTAACTTTACCGTAGACTTACATATCTGCACGCGTTTAGTTCTAACATTTATTTTGATTGTGTTACGGACTTACGTCAGACGTACCATGCTTCATGTTGGCCAAACATAATCTTTCAAAACTCTTAATTTAGATCGTTTGAGCAGTCGATTAAATACGCATTCGCTTAAATTGTGTCGATCTTGTCATACTCGACATTTTAAGCGCTCGTTTATTTAATATAGACCCCTATATCAAAATACAGTAATCCACTGTGAAGGTAGGGTAATACAGCATTTCATTGCTTTAACAATGCTTATTTAAAAGTATTACATACACTTGAATTTGAACCCTATATCATCTGTGCTGAAAAAGGAATGTGTTATTGTATTTATACCTGCTGCCACAAACTCAGTACTAACTCTCATAATTTTAGCAGTCAGCCTTGTGTTTGTGCACTGCTGAGCTAGGTGCAAACAGGAAAAGTAGTAGAAATGTGTATCCCACATGAGCAAACACTTTACCAACCATCGCACAAACCCACTGCTCTGTTTCCCTGTGTAAAGTAAATAATTGCATGTATTAGTTTTGTTTACTGTTCATTTCATCTACATGCCATGACACTACATATGGAAAATTAAAAATGAAGGTCCTATCTAAAAATGTCACATATGTACAATGCAGCCATGTGTTACCTCCCTCCATGCACTGCAACCCTGGCCTCTCAGTACTTGTTGACAAATATATCAACTGCACTACATAATTGAGTAATATCCCATGCATATCTTTAGAATGGCAGTACACATTCAGATTTTCAAATACTTGTAGTAATGTGGGCACCTATTTGCATATAATTTGTAAAGCTGTCTCTTAAACTATATCTGCACATTGAAAGACAACCACCACATACTACTCATTGCACACTCATCAATCTGGTAATATGCTGAACTTGAAATATCTTGACACTTGCACAAGCCTACACATCCATTCCATGTAGGCCTACCAACATCTTCTCTCCAACATCCAGTGCTGATGTCATTCACTGTAAGTTGGCCTGCAGCCTTGTAAAAGTCAGACATGTGCTGTGCCACTGGTGTAATGGCCTGAGTTCACTAGCCTGCTTATTTAGATAGGTGGGTGTTCTGTTCTCACTGCAGTCAATTGGGAGGTGTGCACCGGAATCTGGGACACTGCAACACTGCTATTACCATTTTCCCTTCACCAGACACTGCTGATGTCATCACCTATTAACTGTTGTCTGACACTCTCCAAGTCAGACTTGAGCTGTGGCACTTGCCTTAAATACAGATTTCTTTAGTTGGTGTACTTAGGTAAGGGTTCTGTTCTCATTGCAATCAACTAGGGGGCATTTGTGCACTTGCTTGATACTAGAGAGCATTTTACAACAGCATGTGGGAAGCTGCTATTACCATTTTCTCCTGTCCAGACTCTGCTGATGTCATCAGCTATAGCTAATTTATGAATGTACAGTATTCTCATCATGGCAGGGTCAGAGATTGGCCTGTAAGCCTGGCACAAGTCACCTCATCCTATATGATACAGAGGCAGGGCTTTCAGTCAATCCATAGACATCATGGCATAGTTTGCAGGCCCTGTATTTTCTTGGTAAGAAACCCCTCTGGTCACTCCAGCTGCTGCAGGTGTCTGGTGAGGTACATGCAGAAGAGAGCATTATAGACTCTTAATGCTCTGATGAGGTTCAAGTACAGTGTTGTTATATCGCCCTAAGATCTGGATATGATGGCCTGACTCACGAGGTGCATGATGCAGTCTTTCCATACCACTGTGGACACCTGGTGGTTGAAGTTCAGATTGCTATCTATGTGCATTCCCAGGTCCTGCACCATTGGCTTTCAACATAGGGGGAGTGCTGTCAATTCTGTAATTATCAGGGCATTTTATTTTGAGAAGGTCAAAATAATGACACATTTTTGCTTTTATGTGTAAACTGTGTGGCTTTAGCACCAATTATTTGTATGTATTAGCCCCTCCTGTATTATATTATCATCATTGGTGGATTCAATGATTGTACCCAATATGCAATACTCAACAAGCATTGTAAGACAAAAGCTGTATACTTCAGCCTAGACTGTTGAGAAATAGATTCCATACAGTAAAGTGTCAAATACAGATCCTTCTGGTATGCCAGTAGTGACAGGTCTACTATTAGAGGTTGATTCACCAATTTTCACAGTGTGTGTTCTGTCGATGAACCAGTTGGTTCATCACATAGTGATGTAAGGGTTAATCCCTAGCTGGGAGAGTTTCTCAATGATACCTGGGTTGGAGATTGTGTCCAATTCTAGGCCAGATCAAGATAGGTAGTATGCACTATCTTTCCTTCATCCAGGCCTATCATACAGAATCAATGGGCTGTGACAACATCACAAATCACCTATAGCATGACTCAGAACATACACCTACCTGACATGGTTGGATACACACTTCAACACACCCTCCACATGGATTATTTTCTTGTAGAAGGGTGTACATCAACATTCATCCATCTGAGTTTTTGAAGACAGCACATTATGCATGTATGTATACACACATCCTGGCTCTCCTCATCTGTGAGATAGACCAACATATCATCATGGACCTTTTCTAAATGGACACTAGTAATGTCTCAACTGTGTGCAACAGACATATGTGAGTTGTTAATGCTACACCAATGTCTGTTACATCTGTTAGAAGTCCTCAAAGAGGTCATCGAAGGAATGCACGGTGACAACACTATCAGCCTGTCGAACTTGACCAGGCCAAGATATTTGACACAAATCCACACTGACGTATTCACTCAATCCTGTCAGATGTGGCCATAAATACCTATACCAAGTGTGTAGACCAGTGGATCACATACATGACATCTAAATATGTTGAAATGTGTGAAGTGACCTATATCTCAGGTACAGTGATCAGGTCTGTACATCAGGGCTATCTGCTAGGCCCTTTCCTGTCTATTATTTAAGTCACAGATATCACAAATGACATACACATCCTGTATTCAAACAGCCGTCTGAAGGACTACAGATTGTGGGTAATAATTGACTCCAACTGTGACATTAGTATAATACAGACAGTATCAACACATACCAAAGATGATGCCACAGCCCATGACAACACATGAAATGAAACAATAACAGGGGGAAACAAATGCACAACCCAATGATAATGCAAACATCACACCCTATAAGCAGACCAGGTGATATGTGGCCTGTGTCCTTTGATAGATGGTATGTGGAGCATCCACCAGCATGTGGGCCCAGTGCTGACAATTCCCTTGTATGTAACACAACTACTGAGTATGTGAAGGACATCCACATCAAAGGCCATAATACCTCCATAGTTCACAGCCTTCATCACACCAATAATTGAGTACAATGCACCCTTCTTCATGTACCTCCCTACACATCTTCCAATGATGTCTAACTGAAGAGTACCACCTTCACCACAGTGAGCTATCACACATCTTATTGGCCATACCTAGGTAGTATTTTTTTGCATATACATTACTGTCTGATGGTGCAGAACACCCTTCAAGGTGTTACACCAGATACATGTGTCATACCTGTTCTGGTGATGCACACAGTACATACATAGCTGTTTGACAACATTGATGGCATGGGTTACATTCATGACAGTCTGGATTGTGCTATGTATAGATATATATATATATATATATATATATATATATATATATATATATATATATATATATATATATATATACACACACATGTATATACACACCAGTCAACTAGACTGTAGTGATCCTAATGTCACATCCAGGTAGCCCTGAGTAGCATTCTGCCATCGCCCAGAATGATACAGCAGTACAAGGACAAAATGATTGACTTCAACAATTGGCTAAGCTTCTGGTGTCATCCTAAGGGGATCCAGTATCTGTCTACTTGGGATGACATGGTTGACAGACCACAATGCTTTGCCAGAGATGGCCTGCACCTGTTGCCCCTGGGATTTTGGATACTGGCTAAGGTTCTTGCCGCCCCTATAGTGCCTTTTTTAGGTAAGGTTCAAATGACAAATTCACCACTTAACAAGAACAGGCAAGAAAAAACTGAAGGTAATGCTACTCAATGCTAGAAGTCTAAATCTCAAAAGGCACTCACTCGAGGCACTCCTTAAAATGAAGAACATCGATATCTCTGCAGTGACTGAGACATGGTTCAAGACTCCAGAGAGCACCCCTGCACTACCAGGCTCTAACTCATACCACACTATTCGGCCATGTAACCTGGACTGAAACACCAAAGGTGGAGGTGTGTCCATATTCATTAAGAATATCCACACCTCCAGGCTAGTTGCTCAGCATAATGCATTCAAGGTTATCCAAGTGAAACTAACTCTGGGCAAAACTGCAATCCAAATTGTAGATTACTACAGATCCCCAACCATGTCCCAGGATTCCCACGCCTCTTTTCTTGATGTACTGGAAAATATTAGGATTCAACCAAACATATAATTAATAATGGGCGACTTCAACTACCCCACCATTAACTGGGAAAACTACTCATGTACCAACTCCTTAGCTCAACGTTTTCTGGAATTCATAAACTCCAATGCCCTAGATCAACTTATCCACACCCCCACCAGGGCAACAATATCCTAGACCTAGTCATTACCAACATGAGTGACCGGTGTTCCACACCTGAAGTCAACTCCTCATTGGTCCGATCCGACCATAAGCTAATCACCCTTGATATCCACATCCCGCCCCCACCCCCAATTAAGAAAAATATGGTAAAAAAGTTCTCCAAAGCCAACTTCATGCTTCTTAAGACAGAAGTGGTGAACTTCATGACACACATGCAGATGGACAATACAGTTACAACTGATGAATCCTACACAGATGCACTCTATAAGCACTTACACGAGTGCATGGATCGTGCTATCCCAAACAGAAGAAGACGCTATCCTCCAAAACAACAAAGCCAATCTGGTGGTCCCCTGCCATAAACAAACTGTACAACAGAAGGAAGAAACTGTTGCAAAAGAGAGTAAAATCCCATGAGTGGAGGAGCTCCCTGGTCAGCCTCAGTAAGAAGCTGAGATCCCTTATACGATCCTCCAAAGCTAGCTATGAAAACAAAATCACCACTAATTCTAAGGACAATCACAAAGCATTCTATAGTTATGTTAAGAATCTCGATGGCAATATCCAGATCTGCTCTGAGTTACAGCACAATGGCACGAAAATTACTGGACCAACTATTGCCAACATCCTGGCAGGTAGGTTCAGTGCTTACTTTACCCGCCCACCCCCTAAAGGGCCCATATCTATACAGGAAGAATGCAGAGTCCCTGTAATCACAACTACGCTGGTAAAAGCTCTACTCTCTAAAGCCAAAAACACAGCAAACATGGGTCTGGACAACATCTCAGGCTGCATTTTACACAAACTTCAGAATGAACTGGTTCCCCACCTAAGCACCATGTTCAATAATAGCCTCGCATCAGGATTTGCGACCACTGAATTGCACACAGCAACAATTATCCCACTCCACAAAGGGGGAGCCACCACTGATCCTGGGAACTATCACCCTATTAGCCTGACGAGCCTGGTCTGCAAGGCCATGGAACGTATCATCATGAAACTCATAAACAAAGACATTGGTAACCTCCAAACTCTGTATCCCACCCAGTTCGGGTTTGTGAAAGGCTGATCATGCCTCCTGAACCTGATTGACTTCTTTGAGGCAGTCACCAAAGCCGTCGATAAGGTTAAGGTGGTTCACAGACCCTATCTTGACCACTCCAAGGCTTTCGACAACATCCCCCATTCTGGAATTATAGCTAAACTCACTAAACTAGGTATACATCCCTATGTCATAAGATGGGTTGCCAGCTGGCTCACTGAAAGAACCCACACTGTAAAAGTTGCAAACTCCAAATCTGACCTCAAACCAGTGACAAGTGGAGTACCACAGGGTTCAGTCCCGGGACCTCTCCTGTTTGGTATCTATGTCTCTGAAGTACAGGCTAACACAGAAGGCCTCTGGCTAGTGAAGTTCATAGATGTCTGCAAACTAGGAGCCATAGTCAAGTCCCCAAATGATGTGGACATCCTACAGAAGGGCCTCACTGAGACAGATGCCTGGTGTCAGAGACATGGCCTCAAGCTCAATGCCAATAAGTGCAGTGTCATCCCCTTTGGTAAAAACTCTGTACCCATGAACTACCAGATAGGCAGCAATCTACATAACATCGAATGTGTGATAAGAGACCTTGGGACCCAGGTGGACAGTAGTCTCTCCTTTGATAGTCATATCACCACAGTAGTCAGGAAGTCCTTCTACGTGGCACACCTCATCATAAAAGGGTTCTCATCCAGGAAAAAAGAGGTCATTGTACCCCTCTACTCAACACTTGTTAGACCCATTATAGAGTACAATGCCCCTTTTGGAATGTACCTAACAAGACAGCTGCATCAGCTGGAAAGGCCACAGAAGTACCTCACAAAGAGGATTACTGGCCTCAAACATATGCCCTACACTGACTGTCTCAAAAAACTCCAGCTTTACTCTGCAGCATATTGCCTATTCCAAGGTGATCTCTGCCAAACATATAAAGCTATGTCAAACCCAGAGCTGTTGGACATGCTACACCTAAAGAAATCCCAATCCCTCCAAGCTACACACTCTAGGGACCTAAACTTTGTCACCACAATAAACAGGACATGCTGGAGGGATAGATTCCTATCCCAGAGACTTCCCATACTCTGGAACAGGCTACCCATCTATGTCAAGCAAATTTCTTCATTAGCACTCTTCAAGAACAATCTTGATGAGTGGATGGGAAATAGGAAATACACCCTGGGGATCACTTCTGTGTCTCTGCTCGACAGTGGTGCAGGAAAATAACTTTCTTGGGTGGCATAAGCCAGGGACTTTTGTTGGCTAGGCTTTTGTAGGCCCTTGGATTGATAACCTAGTACCTACCGATAAACGTATGAACCTATGAACCTCCTAACACCTCCAGCAGATGTAACAGTGTCAGGATGGTGTGGCTGATTACCCTCATAGATTGCTGACATTATAATAGTCATAAAAGTGCACTTATGCAGAACCATCTATGATCACTTAAAATAACATATGTGTCACAGACATGGGATTACTGGTGGTATTCTGATATTGTCCATGATTGTGCATGATTCTTTTACTGTTGTCCATGAGCCTGTAACTGCGTCCCATTTGTTGGAGACCTTTGCTGACACTACACTCATATTCAGGCAAATCCATTTACAGAGATTCACAATATGCACCTAATCCCAATTGTATATAATATTCCTAATAGATGTCCTCTACATTGTTCATGTCAGGATGCTTATCTCACAAAGACATCTTCTCCATTGTTATGCCACCTTGTGTGACAGTCACATAATATACATTTTCTCTATGCAGTCTGTACTATACTATACTGATATCTGATTAGTGTTCCTGCTACAACTGTATTCCACTGACATTCCCTCATCTGCTGTACATTAGGATGTTTCAAATATCCTCCTTCCCTGTGTTCATTCCTAAAATTCATCCATGTCTCCATATTACATGCACACACTTCCTTTGACTGTCTATTTAAAATGGCAGTCCATCTACCCTTACAGATCATTTACACAACTTTTGTACAGAATGCCTGGAATGGTATTTCACAATACTCTGCATTCTACAGACTGCCCTGTCTTGTGTTTGGACCATATACATTACTATATATTAAACCCTGGTAATCATTGTGGCATTGCGCGCATCCCGCTAAACCAGTTTGATCTGCAGTAAATATGTTCGCTAGCCATGGTGCTTTATACAGTTTCCTGGCTGGCAACACAGTGGCAAACAATGTGCATGGCATGAATATGTAATTAGCGCTGCTACTCACAGCACAAGCACATAAACTCTGTGTAGTCTTCGCGCAAAGCCTATGCAGAGTTTATTAATCCTACCAATAATGTTATTTGCAGGAGGTGTATGGCTTGACTTGCAATTCTAGCATAGAGTTTCATTTTATCTGAGCATACTGACATCTCACAACAACCATTACATCACATCAGTCTTATTCATTGATATGTTGCCCTAACAGATGTAAATGTAGGTTTTAATTTTTTGACAATAGACATTTGTTGTACTAATGTCATGGTAATAGTGCTACTTCGGCTCATGCATCGAGAACTGTGGCATACATGAATTTGTTTCAGTTCTTGGGTGGTACGTGTACAAAGATACAGAGAAACCTTTCTCAAATATGGAACATTGATATAGGACTGATCTCAACTGTGTGCACATGAGGGGTCTATATCAGTTCAACGTAACAGCTCATCATCGAATACAACAAACTCAAACTTCTAACCATGAAATCTACAAACATCGAAAGCTCAGAACAGCGAATTTTTTCCTTGGGAAAAAATTCACTGTTCTGAGAAACACACACACACAACACAAGCAAACCAAAAAAACAGCAATCCACACACACACATACACTTAAAATCCTACATCTAACCCTACACTAAACTGTACATACAGTACTATCTATCCACTATCCTTAACCCAAACCCTAACCGTAAGGTCCATCACTATCACACACTCACCTCACCTGCACCCTAACCCTAACTCACATAGCCCGCCCAAACCCTAGAATCTATCACTAGCACACACTCACCTCACCTGCGCCCTAACCCTAATTCACATACCCCACCCTAACCCTAACATCCACACAATCGCACACTTACCTGAACCCAACCCATAACTTTCCACCACAGTGCTGAAAATAGCAAAGTCATAGAAACGGACAACCAAATTCTTTCCCTAGGAAAAAATTTGGTTATATGCAGCTTCGCTATTTTCAGCGTTCGTTGCTTTCGGGTCGATATTAGATCATTCGAAGTATTAACACTTTGATGATCTAATATAGATCCCACATGAGCATACTCATTTAATAACCATCAGTCTGACATGCTGATACAACTTTCAGTATCAGGGATCCTTTCTTAATACACACATTCATTCCATTTGCTTGTTACAATACCCATTGCTACCTCCTGTGCCAGATGGCAACAATACAGATCCTTGGAGAATACATTCTATCATAGTGTTGTGTTTGCATTTGTTCTTATTTGTCTGCACAATAACTGTGTCAGGCAGGAGTGTCTTATGCACACATTGTAACCACATCTGTAAAACCACAGACACCTACATATGGGATGCATAACCATTAGAGTACTGAAGTGCATAACTGCCTTCAAATGTGATCCTCCTTGTAAATGTGTTAGGCCTGCTTCTGTGGTGTACTCAGTTAATATACAGGTCAGTGTTAATGATGGAATGGTTTTGCTTCTTACAAAAGGTGATTGTGCTTCTGAGCCATTGCTATTTTCCCGCATGTTACATTGACTGACTGCATGCTGTGCAAACATCCCATAATATATATATTGTCTTTGTGGACTGTCATCTCAACTCATATGTTATGTCATTCACCTCTGTTGCAATGTTAACTTGTGTGACTGTGACATCTTATAATATCATATCTGCTTTCATTTATCTATATTTACTCAGGAAGTGTGACCACCATTAATTATTATGACCTACATACTGCAAAATGTTATTATTACAAAACTGTCTTTGTGACATAAGCACATTCACATCAGTTTTCTTACTAAAATTTGAACATTTACCCTTCCCTTTCCTTTTAGACATTGCTGTATACATCTCTGATTTATGTTCACATTGTCCTCAGTACACTTTCCCTGTCTAGTAACCCAAGTATTTTATTTGCCCTTATTGTTTTCCACCCCCTCTTACTTATTTCTGTAATCATATGTTTGATTTATGAGCACAGTATACGTGGTACACTTTCCTTGCCTGTGCACAGCATGCATTATTTGGCTTATGCAGCTCTTCCTGCTGTCCACATGAGCACTCTTAACAAGTTTGCCCATAGACAAGCTTGTTTGTTTACTGTGTGTTCATTGCTGTGCAACACATTTTCCTGACCACCAACACTGTTGCTGGCTATGAAAACATGCTTGTATTCATGTTAACATGATGAGTAGCATGCATATATGATTAGCGCTGCTGCTAATTATGATAACACATAAACAGTGTGTATGCTTCATGTTTCATGTGATATTCTGAATGCCAGGGAAGTACCCGTGTGCCCTTTGACAAGATTTCAGTGTAATGTAGAATGGACTGCGGCCTAAACTTAAGGATAAAATGTTATGATTGGGCCCTCCACCTCAATGAGTAGATAATAAACTCAGATTTCTCACTCTATTTTTCTTGGTCATCACGTTTTCAGGTTTTAAAGTGATGACAGTGCTTTAGGGCAAGCTTTGCTTGCATTTGATTTTCCTAAGGTGAAAGGCCAATGCTGTTCAATGATAATTCAGTACTAAAAAAACATATTTGTGCATGGGTGTTAAGTCCATAATCTGCTTGAGTTTTGAATTCATTATAAGTAAGATATTGAATAAGAGATGTGAGGTCCTCATTCACTAAAGGAATATTTTTGAATCTACTCATATTATTATTTTGTGAGGCTTTCCTATTAGTCATAGCTTGTCATCTTGCCATTAATAAACTTGCTTCTTTTTCACAGTCAGGCATTCCTATATTTGGCTAAGATCCATTTTTTGCTAAACTATGTTTCACACTAGCATTTGTTTCTTAAACAACAATAATATATCTTTACCAACTATAACATTTCATTCTTTCAAGAAAGAATTAAAAACATTGCATCTTTGACTGCTATTTTAAAGACGTTTGAATTTTAAGTCTGAAAATTATGATCAGTTTTGTTAAAACAATCTGCTTCAAATCTATATGTACGCATGTATGCATGGAGACATGACTATATGCATTCAAGAATTTGTTTTGTTATTCAAAAAATGAATTAGTCCAAAAAATCATTTTTTCAACCATGACCTGGGCCATCAGTCAACCAAGATTAGGTATTTAATTATTCTGACAGTCAGCAAAGATGAATGATGTTAAGGAAGATGAGTCAGATCTAAAAAAAATATGTTCAAGGAATCAAAATGACAGTGAAACCAAAAATATTCTTTTGGTGAATGAGTCAACATCTAACAGTGAATAAATAAAACATGATTATGTGATAGATAGATAGATAGATAGATAGATAGATAGATAGATAGATAGATAGATAGATATAAAAAACAAAACAAAAAGGGAAAACTAGTTGCTTGAGATCTGATGAAGCTCTGACACGAGTGAAAGTGCTTATGTCTTGTTTTAAACTGTAGTTTAAACAAACAATACTAGCTTTAATCCTGTTTTCTTATTATTAATAAGAATACAAAGTAATCTGTGGCATGTATCTTGCAAAATAACTTGTCAGAATGTTCTGTTTAGTAATACAGGTATATATGGTTCAATGTCAGAAGCTCGAGTTTTCAGAAACTTGAAATTCATATTGTCGAAACAATATGATTTAATTTCCAAAAACTTGAACTTTAAAAAAACAATAAAAATCGACTTTTTTCTATGTTTTTGCAGGGGAGCAAGCACCCCTGCACCCCCAATGTGGGGGATGCACCCCCACACACCATACATATATATATAAATAAATATATATATATATATATATATATATATATATATATATATATACAAACTCAAAGATCACATCACAATGCTGAAAAAGGTAAATTCACAGCTCCTCACTGTACCTTGATCTCCATTCAAAATTGTTTAGTTTTTGGAAACTCATATGGTCTCAACCATAACAGTTTTGAGTTTCTGAAAACTCGAGCTGCTGACAAGGACCATACACACATATATATATATATATATATATATATATATATATATATATATATATATATATATGTATATATATGTATATATATATATATATATATATATATATATATATATATATATATATATATATCTATGGTATACATTCATTTGATTGGCCAGTGGATGGCTGATCGGAATACAGTCGAAAGCAGTGCGGCAAAACCTTAAAATTGCGAATGTAATTGTTGTGAATTGCAAAACATCCCCCTCTTTTGACCCATGGTAGCACTTGTTTAGGTAGTAGAGCGGTCAGAAATGTCGCATTCGGTGTTTGGTATGACATTCCGACTGTTCTGCAATGAGAAATTCAGTAATAACACTCTCTGTTATACCTGATAAGCAATGTTAGCTCGATCAAGTGAATGTATTCCCATATCTATCTATCTATATATATATATATATATATATATATATATATATATATATATATATATGTGTGTGTGTATATGTATATATATATATATATATATATATATATATATATATATATATATATGTGTATATATATATATATATGTGTGTATATATATATATATATATATATATATATATATATAGATAGATAAATAGATAGATATAGATATATAGATAGATATAGATATAGATATAGATATATATATATATATATACATACAATATACATATATATATATATATATATATATATATATATATATATATATATATATATATATATATATATATATATATATATATGTATATATACATATCCATATATACATTCATACACACACACACACACACACACACACACACACACACACACACACACACACACACATACACACACACACACACACAGAGTTATAGATGCAGCTATAGCTATACCGTGGAATTCAATAAATTTCATGTAGGCTTCAAGTGAAGCCTTCAGGGAGTTTATGTAATTGCACAGTGAGCAGCAGTACTAATTATATATTCATACAGCACACCGTGCTTAAAAATAAACAAGAGTGTATAAAGCAACACAGATAGTGAACATGTTTACAACAGAGTAAACTCAGTTACCGGAATTGCATGGAATGCCAAAATGATTACCAGGGATTAACATATGGTAATGTATATAGTCCAAACATATTTCAGGACAGTGCATACAGTGCAGAGTATTGTGAAATCCCATTCCAGGCATTCTGTACAAAAGTTGTGTAAATCATATGTAAGGGTAGATGGAGTGACATTTAAAATAAATAGTCAAGGGAAGTGTGTGTATTGAATAGGGAAAGACAGATGAATTATAGGAATGAACACAGGGAAAGAGAACGGGTGAAACAGCCTAATGTACAGCAGATGAGGGAATGTCAATGGAAGACAGTTGTAGCAGGAACACTAATCAAGTATCGATGTGGTACCATACGAACTGCACAGTGAAAATGTATATTCTGTGACTATCACACAAGGTGACATAACAATAGAGAAGATGTCTTTTTGAGATAAGCATCCTGACATGAACAATGCAAACGGCATCTGTCAGGGATGTTATATACAATTGGATACGGTGCATATTGTGAAGCTGTGCAAACTGATTTGCCTGAGCATGAATGTAGTGTCAGCAGAAGTCTTCAACAATGGGACACAGTTACAGTCTCTTGAGCAACAGTAAAAGAAGCATGCACAATCATGGACAATTTCAGAATAATAACATCAGTGATCCCATGTCTGAGACACAACATATGTGATTCTGAGTGATCATTGATGGTTCTGCACAAACACACTTGCATAACTATTATGACATGTCAGCAGTCTAGGGGGGTAATCATACACACTGTTCTGACACTGTAACATTTGCTGGATGTGTTAGGAGGGACACTGCTATATCCATATGTGACATTAGGATCACTACATTCTAGTTGACTGGTGTGCATGACAGATCTATATGGCACAGTCCAGACTGTTATTAATGTAACTCATGCCATCAGTGTTTTCAAAACAGCTATGTATGTTCTGCATGCATCACCAGAACAGGTATCACATAGGCATCTGGTGTAACAACTTGATGGGGGTTCTGCACCATTACCCAGTAATGTTTATACACAAAAAGAAGTCCTAGGTATGGCCAATAAGATGTGTGAGAGCTTACTGTAACAGAGGTGGTAGACTTCAGTTAGATATCACTTGAAGATGTGTAGGGATGTACATAAAGAAGGGTGAATTCTACTCAGTTATTGGTATGATGAAGGCTGTGAACTATGGAGGTATTATGGCCATAGATGTGGATGTCCGTCACATACTCAGAAGTTGTGTTACATACAAGGGAATAGTCAGCACTGTGGCCACATGCTGGTGGATGCTCCACATACTATCTACCAAAGGACACAGGGCACATACTAGTTGGCCTGCTTATAGGGTGTGATGCTTATTGGGTTGTCCATTTGTATTCATAACATAAGCCAACCCCCTAATTTTTGTTTCATCTCATGTGTTGCAATGGCTGTAGCAGCAACCTTAGGTGTGTGTTACTACTGTTGGTATTATAGCAATGTCACAGCTGGAGTCAATGATTGGCCACAATCTGCAGTCCTTCAGACAGCTGTTTGGACACAGGATGTGTATGTCATTTGTGACATCTGTGACTTAAAAATAATGGCCAGAAAAGGGCCTATCAGACAGCCCTGATGTATGGACCTGATCATTGGACCTGAGATATAGGTTACTACACACATTTCAACATATTTAGATGCCATGTATGTGATCCACTGGTCTACTCACTTGGTGGTATAGGTGTTCATGGCCACATCAGACAGTGCTGAGTGAATACCTCAATGTGGATTTGTGTCACATTCCTTGCCTGATCAGTTTCCACAGGATGATAGTGTTGTCATCATGCATGCCCTAGATGACCTATTTGAGGACATCTATCAGATTTAATAGACATGGATGGAGCATTAACAACTCACATATGTGTGTGTAGCACACAGCCAGGATTTTTACTAGTGTCCATTTAGAAAAGGTCCATGATGTCATGTTGGTCTACCCCACAGATGAGGAGATTCAGGATGTATCTATACATGCATACATCATGTGCTGTCCTCCCCAAACTCAGATGGATGCATGTTGATGTACACCCTTCTATGAGAACATAGTCCATGTGGAGGGTGTGTTAAAGTGTGCATCCAACCATGTTAGGTAGGTATACGTTCTGAGTCATGATATAGGCCATCTGTAATGTTGTCACAGCCCAATGAATCTGTGTGATAGGCTTGGGTGAGGTAAGACCATGCATACTGCTTATCTTGATCTGGCCTAGGATTGGACATAATACTCAGATATCATTGAGAAACTCTCTCTCAGCTGGGGATTAACCCTTACATCACTAGATGGTTAACCAATTAGCTTGCACCTGTCACCCTTAGGCTTTCAAATACTGGCCAAGGCTCTTGCTGCCCCCATAGTGCCTTTTTTATACAAGGCTCAAAAGACAAACACACCACCATAAATAGCACAAGTAACCAAAAACTAAGGGTAATGCTACTCAACGCCAGAAGTCTAAACCTCAAAATGCACGCACTCGAGGCACTCCTCAGTATGGAGAACATCAACATCTGTGCAGTAACAGAAACTTGGTTTAAGGCTCCTGAGAGCACCCCATCACTACTAGGCTATAACTCATACCATACCTTTCGGCCACAGAACCAGGACCGAAACACAAAAGGTGGGGGTGTATCCATATAGGTTCATAGGTTCATAGGTTCATAGGTTTATACTAGGCTATCTGCCCTAAGGCATTTATAAGCCTAGCCCAAATTTTTGTGGCTTACGCCACCCCTTATATGAAAAATTACTGTGCCCATTAGTTTGTTGTGCCTCTGTCCAGCAGTGACACAGAGATGATTCCCGGGGTAAACCTATGATCTCCCATCCACAGGTCAAGATTTCTCTTGAACAGAGCCAGCGAGGTGCTCTGCCTCACATGGACCGGGATTTTATTCCACAGCATAGGGAGTCTCTGAGTGATAAATCTATCCCTCCAGCACGTCCTATTTATATCCGTGCTAAGGTTTAAGTCGCTTGCTCTAGTGGTTTTGGTGGATTTGGATTTTTTGAGGTGGAGCATGTCCATTAATTCCGGGTTGGACATGGCCTTGTATGATAGGCACATGTCACCTCTGAGCAGACAGTATGCGACTGAATAGAGCTGGAGTTTCTTCAATCTGGCAGCATATGACAGATTTTGGAGTCCCTTTATCCGTTTGGTGAGGAACTTTTGGGGTCTCTCCAATTGCTGTAGATGTCGGGTGAGATACATCCCGAATGGGGCATTGTACTCGATCATTGGTCTGATAAGTGAAGAGTACAGGGGAACAATGACCTCACTAGATCTGGATGTGAATCCCTTCATGATCAGGTGGGCAATGTAGAAGGTCTTTCTAACCACTTTAGCAACGTGAGTGTCAAAAGAAAGGCCACTGTCAACCTGGGTCCCCAGGTCCCTGATAACCTCTTCTGTGCTTAGTGGATTGCCACCTATATGGTAGCTTGGGGTTACCTTGTTTTTCCCGAAGGGTATGACTATACATTTTTGGCGTTTAACTTCAGGCCATGGCTCTGGCACCAGCTATCTGTTTCCGTGAGTCCCTTCTGAAGGATATCCATGTCCGATGCACTTTCCACTATGGCCCAGTTTGCAGTCGTCTGCAAACTTTGTCAGCCAAAGTCCTCCCATGTTGGCCTGTACTTCTGAGAAGTAGATGCCGAACAATAGGGGCCAAGGACCGAGCCCTGTGGGACACCACTTGTGACCAGCTTGGAGTCTGACATAGCGCCAGCAACTCTAACCCTGTGGGTTCTGTCCTTAAGCCAGTTTGCAACCCATCTTGTGACATATGGGTTTACATTTAAGCTGGTAAGTTTTTCTACAATACCGAGTGGGGTATTGTGTCAAAGCCTTTGCAAGGTCAAGGTAGGCTGTATGGACTGCCTTTCCCTCATCAATGGCCTTGGTGACTGTTTCGAAGAAGTTGACCAAGTTCAAAAGGCATGATCTTCCCTTGACAAAGCCAAACTGGGTCGGGTCCAATGTCTGCAAGTCCCCTATATCTTTGTTTATGAGCTCCATTATGATCCTCTCCATAGCTTTGCAGACTAGACTTGTTAAGCTTATGGGGCAGTAATTACCAGGGTCCGTAGAGGCACCGCCTTTGTGGAGTGGGACCACAGTTGCTGTATGCCACTCCTTGGGCACGTATCCTGTGGTAAGGCTGAGATTAAACAGCTGCCTTATGTGCGGGTTTAATTCCTCATTTTTTACTTGTGTAGCACGCAGCCAGGGACACCATCCAGTCCCATTGATGCTGTGTTTTTAGCTTTAGAGAGAGCAGCTTTCACCTGCGCATTTGAGATGTCTGGTAGGCTACACTCCGCTGGGATAGTTATCTCTCCTTTAGGGGGGGAGAGGGGGGTGAAGTTTGCACTGAACCTGTCTGCCAGTATGTTGGCAATGTCTGTGGGTTCAGTGATTTTTGTATCATTTTGGACTAATTCTGAGCATATCTGGGAGTTTCCACCCAGGTTCCTAACATAGCCGAAAAAGGCCTTATGATTGTCCTTTGAATCCATGGAAATTTTTCTCTCAAAATTGGCCTTAGTTGATATTATGAGTGCTCGTATTTTTTTACTAATAATGATCAGGGGTGACTTCCCTTTTATGGATTTTGTTCTATCATGTAATAGCTTTCTCCTCTTATTGTAAAGTTTGTTAATGGCTGGGGTCCACCAGACTGGACATCAAGGATACCCACACCTCCAGGTTAGTGGCGCAGCACAATGCATCAGAGATCATCCATGTGCAAATAACAATGGGCAAAACTGCAATCCAAATTGTAGCTTGCTACAAATCACCCACCATGGCCCAGGACCCCCATTCTGCATTTCTGGAGACACTGGGAAATATGAAGGTCCTACCAAACACTTTACTACTGGGTGATTTCAATTACCCAAACATAAACTGGAAGAACTACTCCAGTACTAACTCCCTTGCCCAATGCTTCCTAGAATTTATAAACTCGAATGCCCTGGATCAACTGGTCAACACCTCCACCAGAAGGAACAACATATTGGACCTGGTCATTACCAACATGGGTGACCGGTGTTCCACACCAGAAGTCAACCCCTCGCTGGTTAGATCAGACGATAGACTAATCACTCTGGATATCCACATTCTGCCCCCACCCCCAATCAAGGAAACCACCATGAAAAACTTTACAAAAGCAAACCATGTTACTTAAGATCGAGGTGGAAAGGTTCACAGCCCCCATGCTAAGGGACAATGCTGTCCAAGCTGCTGAAACCTTTACAAAGGCACTCTATGAGCATCTGCAGGAATGCATGGATCGTGCTATCCCAAGTAAAACCAAAACTCACTCCTCCAAGAAAAGGAAACCAGTCTGGTGGACCCCTGCCATAAACAAGCTATACAACAGAAGGAGGAAACTAGTACAGAAAAGAGTAAATTCCCATGAAGGAAAGACATCCCTGATCAGTATCAACAAGAAACTATGATCCCTCATTAAATCATCCAAGGCTAGTTTTGAAAGAAAAATTGCCAATGACTCTAAAGATAAACACAAAGCGTTCTTTAGCCATGTCAAGAACCTAAGTGGAAACTCTCAGATCTGCTCTGAGTTAGTGCAGAATGGCACAAAATACACTGAACCGACTGATATTGCAAACATTCTGGCAGACAGGTTTAGTGCAAATTTCACCCACCTCTCACCCCCTAAAGGGCCCATAAGCATACCAGAAGAATGTAGGGCCCCATCAATCACTGATGCACAGGTTAAAACAGCCCTATCCAAAGCCAAAAACACAGCTCCAATGGGACCAGACAGGGTCCCAGGCTGTGTTTTACAAGAGCTCCAAAAATAAACTAACCCCTCACCTAAACACACTGGTCAAACTCAGCCTCTCTACAGGCTACGTACCCATAGAGTGGTGCACAGCAACAGTTATCCCATTCCACAAATGTGGAGCCACAACGGACCCTGGGAACTATTGCCCTATAAGCCTTGACTAGCCTGGTCTGCAAGGCTATGGAATGCATCATCATGGAACTCATTAACAGAGATACTGGGAACCTCCAAACCTTGGACCCTACCCAGTTTGGTTTTGTTAAGGGCAGACCATGCCTCCTAAACCTGGTGGACTTCTTTGAGACAGTTACCAAGGCATTAGATGAGGAAAAGGAGGTCCACACAGCCTACCTAGACCTCACAAAGGCTTTCGATACTATTCCCCATTCTAGTATTATAGACATGCTCACCAGCTTGAACATAAACCCCTACGTCACAAGATGGGTTGCCAGCTGGCTCATGGATAGAACCCACATGGTGAGAGTTGTAGGCTCTACATCCGACTCTAAACTGGTTACAAGTGGCGTCCCCCAGGGCTCAGTCCTAGCACCCCTCCTGTTTGGTATATACTTCTCAGAGGTACAGGCAAGCATAGGACTATGGCTGATCAAGTTCGTAGACGACTGCAAACTAGGTGCCATAATTGATTCTCCTGCTGATACAGACACCCTTCAGATGGGTCTCACTGAGATGGATACCTGGTGTCAAAATCATGGCCTCAAGCTAAATGCCAAAAAGTGCATAGTCATCCCCTTTGGAAAAAAACAAAATACCTGCAAACTACCACAAAGGTGGTAGTCCCCTAAATACAGAAAATGTAATAAGGGATCTGGGGACCCAAGTAGATAGTAATCTCTCCTTTGATAATCATATTGCCAAGGTGGTTAGAAAATCCTTCTATGTGGCCCATCTAATTACAAAAGGGTTCGCATCTAGAACAAAAAAGGTTATTGTGCCTCTCTACTCATCACTCATTAGACCCATCATAGAATACAACGCCCCATTTGGGATGTACCTTACAAGACACCTGCAACAGCTGGAAAGGCCACAAAAGTACCTCACCAAGAGGATTACTGGCCTCAAGCAGATGCCCTATGCAGCCCGACTCAAGAAACTCCAGCTGTACTCAGTTGCATACCGCTTACTCAGAGGTGATCTCTGCCTGACATACAAGGCCATGTCCAACCCAGAATTGATGGGCATGCTCCACCTAAAAAAACAAATCCCAGAGAGCCACATACTCTAGAGATATAAACCTCACCACAACAATAAATAGGACATGCTGGAGGGATAGATTCCTATCCCAGAGACTCCCCATGCTTTGGAACAGGATTCCAATATACATCAGGCAGATCCCCTCACTAACACTCTTCAAGAGAAACCTTGACGGGTGGATGGGAAACAGAAAATTTAGCCTGGGGATCACTGCACTGGCTCTGCTGGACAGTGGCACAGGGAACTAATGGCTCTGCTGGGCAGTGGTGCAGGGAACTGATGGCTCTGCTGGACAGAGGCACAGGGAACTAATCTAAGGGGGTGGCAAAAGCCAGCACATTCTGGCTAGGCTTATAAATGCCCTTGGGCAGATAGCCTCGTACTTACCTATGAACCTATGAAAGTTGGTGATTCAACCTCTACCAGTAGAGCTGTCACCACTGGCATACTCCAACGATCTCTGCTTGTCCCTTTATTATTTGGAATCTATTTCTCTACAGTCCAGACATCTAAAGTATACAGCCTTTGGTTTACCTAGTTTGCTGATTCTTGCATATTGGGTACAATCATTTAAGCCACCACTGATGATAACATACTACAGAAGGGGCTAACACAGACAAATGATTGGTGCTAAAGCCACATGGTTTACACATAAATGCAAAAATAAGTCATTATTTTGGCCTTCTGCAAAGTGGAATTCCCTGCTAATTACAGCATTGACAACACTCCATCTATGTTGAAACCCAGTGGTGCAAGACCTGGGAGCACAGATAGATAGCAATCTGAAATTTGACCACCAAGTGTCCACAGTAGTATGGAAAGGCAGCATCATGCACCTTATAAGTCAGTCCATCATATCCAGATCTGAGGATAATATAACAGCACTGTACTCAAATCTCATCAGAACATTAATATATCTTGTAGATATGTGGAGTATAATGCTCCCTTTTGCATGTACCTTATCATAGGTTCATAGGTTCATAGGTTCATACTAGGCTATCTGCCCTGGGGCAATTATAAGCCTAGCCCGATTTTGTTTGGCTTATGCCACCCCTTGATTTGAGTATACTGTGCCCTTTTTAAGGTTTAGTTTGCTGTGCCTCTGTCTAATAGTGACACGGAAGTAATCCCTGGGACAAACCTGTATCAGCTGGACAGATGACAAGGGTTTCTTACCAAGAAAATGCAGGATCTATAAACCATGCAATGACATCTGTGGATAGACTGAACTCTCTGTCATTGTAATCTGTATCGTATAGGATGAGGTGATTTGTGCCAGACCTACAGGTCACTCTATGACCCTGCCTTGATGGGAATATTGAACATCTGCAAGTCAGCTATAGCTGATGACATCAGCAGATTCTGGTGAGGAGAAAATGGCAATAGCAGTGTCCCACATGCTGTTGTAAACTTCTGCCTCTAATGTCAAGCAAGTGCACAAACACACACAAAACAAGAAACCCACTTTAAGACCTGTACGTCATTGCTTAACTGCACACACACACACACACACACACACACACACACACACACACACACACACACACACACACACACATGCACACACTCCTCCCAATTGACTACAATGAGAACTGGACCCCTTCCTAAGTACACTGACTAGAGAACTCTGTATTTAATGCAAGGACCATAGCTCAAATCTGACTTGGAGTGTCAGACAACAGTTTTTAGGTGATGACATCAGCAGTGTCTGGTGAGCAGAAAATGGTAATAGCAGTGCCCCACATGCTCGTGTAAAATGCTCTACCTAATGTCAAGCAAGTGCAGAAACACACACACCTCCCAGTTGACTGCAGAGAGAATCTAAGTACACAAACTAGGAAACTCAGGACTTTATGCAAACACCATCACACAAGTCTGACTTTTACAGGCCAACTTATAGTGGATGACATCAGCACTGGATTCTGGAGAGAAGATGTTGGGAGGCCTGCATGAAATGGATGTGTAGGCTTGTGCAAGTGTCAAAATACTGTCAAACCATGAGATTGGTGTGGTAACTGTCAGATACACACTTAGGATCTTCTGATTAAGAGACACACACACATTTCCCAGTTGACTGCAGTGAGAACAGAACCCTGCCTATCTAAGTACACAGACTGGAGAACTCAGGACTTTGCACAAGTGCCACAGCACAATTATGACTTTTACAAAGCTGCAGGTCAACTTATAGTGGATAATATCAGCACTGGATGTTGAAGAGAAGATGTTGGGAAGCCTGTATGAAATGGGTGGGTAGGCTTGTGGAAGTGTCTAAATACTGTCCAACTATGGAAATGGAGTGATAACTGTCAGAAATACACTTATGCTCTTCTGGCTAGATACACACACACACACACACACACACACACACACACACACACACACACACACACACACACACACACACACACACATCTGGGGCTTATTGCTGGTTCAGTGCTATCTGAGGGTACGGGTAGTGCAGGGGCAGCAGGGGCAGTGCTGATAGGTTGGGTCACAGATGTGCTGGTAATCGATGGTAGAGCTGGTGGAGCAGGGACATGCTGACCCACTGGGGTTGGCTTACCTCATTGCGCTTTGAAACATTTAGTGATTTGTTACAGATGGATGACATGGAGACATTTTGATGACGCAAAATAGAAAATAAAAAAAAGTGATAAGGGTTGGTGTGAGAGAAAAAGAGAAATAAAATTAGAACCATCATATGTAGCATATCACAATTATACAACTATGTTATCTGAACTATTATATTTAAGTATACATTCTACCAGCAACAAGCTATAATTATGCAAATCTTTGCAATGTGCATATATTGCACATATGCTTGGTCCAAATATACTGATTAAAGTTAACAGCAAGGCATTTATGCTACTTGTATAGAGTTTAATTTAAGTAATATTATGAATGAAATGCAATATTGTATAGTTGCTACTCATAGTATTTGAGCCCACAATCTCTCACTGCAGTCTCACACTTGACTTCTAAAGTTGGTTTGTGCTATAGACTTATGCATGCATACTAGCTTTTACAGTTAGGATATGCATGCTTACTTTGCTACTACTCTATAGAATACAAAAAATCTATCATTAACTTTTAAAGCTACAATAATACTTCTTTTGTGCTGCATACATACCACTTTCTTCCCTCAGTCTCTCCAGATCTTAAGCGTGAGTCTGATGATTCAACTCTTTTTGGCATTAGCTGTGAAAAGAAAAGAAAAGAAAGGAAAGAAAGGAAAGAACTAAAGAGCATTATGCATACCAGTCTTGCCTATATTTAGATTTCTATGTATCAAAAACTCTCTTTATTAGCATATTTACACAACTGTGGTATGTCACCAGTTTGAAGCTCAGTCATCCACTGGTTGCGCATACCCCTCTTGCACCTTTGTAGATCACTGAGGTTGTGCCAACACTGTTCTTCAGTGGATGGGATGCCGGTCACAGTGGATACAGGCTTAGCCAAACTACTCCAGCCTCCGACTTGTACTGGGAACCAGAATAGTCCCACTGCAGAAGCCTTTGGCTCTGGCACTTTACCATGAAACCAATAAATATCCTGAACTCCTGGACAACCCAGTTCTGCACCCTAAAATAATCACCTTTTCCTATAACACTAGACATGTCTAATACCAAAAGTAGAGCAACGGCAAATGATGATTTCACACCAATTCCTGTTATCAATTTTGCTGGCAGTGTGCAAACCTGAGAAATGACAGCAAACATGTTTGAGCAATATTAAGTGAAGAGCAGCAATGCCAAGCAGGGAAGAAATCAATTTTTTAAATTTAAAGGTTAATCTGACAGTTGACATTAATTTGAGGGGTGTCTGCTGCTGTAACTGTAAGGTGAGATAACTTTGCAGACATGCAGTAGTGGCATAAATTCCAGAACCCGCCATATTTTGGTTTTAGCTTTATAAAGTGATAAAACTGATTTTTAAAGTGTGGAATTCAAACTTATGCACAAGGGACAAAACATTTTCTTCCACAGCTGTGATTTTCCATCTTTACCACAAAAGTGTTGCTTAGACATAGTCATGAATCATTCATAAATACAGCTGACAGTTTGAGATGTTAACCGTGTATGTGTGTGACCTAACAAGGTTCTTATATATAGATTCATTTGTTTATGTCTCTTGTTTAAGTGTGGAGTACATTCAAGTCCACATAGCAGAATTATACTTACAGAAATTTAGTAGACAGTATATCCTCAGTCATATATCTGAATACACAGTAAGGGTGTCTTACCCCTCATACATATAATTCATATAAGCTCCACTATCTAAAATGTTATGAGTGGTAGTGAATATAATGTGAAATGGAGTGACAGTAAAAATGTCTGGAATGTGTTATATTTGAACCCAGGACCATATGTATGGCAGTCCTACACCTACACCTGTTGCCACAAGAATGTATATTTTTCTGTTCATTGCTATAAACTAGACTGTCACAATGGTAAAATTATGCTGTACTTCCTGTATCTAAACCAAGGGTCATTTGTATTGCAACCCTATGCTTACACCTGCTGCCACAGGAATAGTTCAATGACAGTTGCATAATTCCATATTGATTCAAGTTTTGTGTGTTAACTGCCACACAATGCCATTTAGCATGTTTGCATGGTGCTCAACAGAATTAATAGAATGTATCAGTTTTAAATTATTGACTGTGTCCTATCTGTAGGTATTCAATGGCTGTAGGTGTTGGGGAACCTTGCTAAGCACCACACAACATCACTTAGTGGTGTTGTATGATAGAAAGCAAAAATTCCAACAATGTATACCTTTCAACCATTACATTGTCCAAGCCCTGTCTACAGGTATTCTGTCTGCTTCCTGTATGGGAAGCAGTCTAGGCATGCACACTGCTAGATGTCACACAAACGTGATAAGCACAGCTAAACCTGGCATTCATTCTGTTTCCCTATTTCCCTTGTTTGCATTAAGCCACTCACTGTGAAAACACTGGCATTAATTAAAGGAAAATTAGTTGAAATGAAGAAAAGCAATATATGCAATGTATGAAATAAACAATACAACATTTTTATGACGCAAATAGAGAGCAGAACCAAAGCACTTTCCAGGGTTTAAAATAAAAACTTTAATTCTGTATAAACTAAAACAAGGTAAGCACTTTCACATGTGTGCATTGCTTCATCAAACCATTCTATAGTCAAACCAACATCCTCTATTTAGTACCCAGATGCATAAACAATAAACCAATCATGTTCACCATTACATCAAGCAATTAGCTTAAATCAATTAGCGTGCTCATCATTTAATATTCAAATACAAACACAGCTTATCTTAAAATAAGTAAAAATATAAAAATATATTAAACATATTATTCCCTTAAAATTCACACACAATAGAATAGATGTAATAACATAATCCCCTTGGTTTTAAGAATGGTTTCAAAGACACCTTACCATTTATACTATTCCCTCTATTAGCTTTCAGTTTAATGATCCATCTGGCCTTAGTGATTTCAGTGTTATTCCTAATGTCACCTTATTATTTTCCATAACATTCTTGGATAACGCATTGTTCACAGAACTTATCCTTATATTATAAAGGTGCTCTGTAACTTGATCTCTCAGTGATCTGTTTGTCTTACCAATATAGAATGAACTACAAACCTGACAGGATGCAAGATAGACCACAGTGATATGTGCTACAATCAGCTGACACCTTAACTCTGAATAAGTGACAAGTGTCTGGATGTAGAAACTCAGTTGCAGTATTAATATACACACAATAATTACAGCAGTGGCAAATTCTCATACCTACAGTAGTAGAATTTAAAATATTAATATTATTTTTAGGTTGGCGTAACATCCTCTTAATGTTTCTTTTATTCTTATATCTGAATCTCAGTGTTTCCCTAATAAATTCTTTAATAGCTGGATCAGTCGTTAATGCAGGCCAGTGCTTTCTAATAATACTTGTTATAGTATTGACATTACGAGTATAGAAAATCAAACACTAATGCTGTTACTAGATGATGTTTGTTTCTTCTTTTTATTTGTTTCACTAATATCTTGTAATGAAAAATAAGGTCTCTCTACACTTTCACGCAAAGGTACAAGTTGCTCCATGGTTGCATCGATTTCAGTTGCTTTATAACCCCTCTCTTTAAACCAAACCTTTAAATCATGAATCTTCTCAAATTTAACGTCACAGCCATTGAGCCTTGAGGGTCTTATACCTTGCCCCTCCATTACTTTCCAAAAAGCAAGCCGATGGTGCATACTTTGCCTGTGAAGGTACATATTCCTATAACACATTTTCCTATAAGTTCCCATAACAAGTCTCCCATTACCCAAACTAGTTATGGCAACATCAGGAAAAGTAACATTATTGGGGGAATAGGTTACTGTAAACTTCAAAAAAGGTGTTGATCCATCTAAATATTCATGGAAACTTTGTAATTCCTTGTCACTACTTTCCATATAAAAAATAGGTCATCGACAAAATATGGATAAAATAAGATATTACCAACAAACAGTTGACATTTCAATATGTACCTTTCTTCCCAATACACCATAACCCATGTTGGCATAGCTATTGATACTCAAAGTGACCATAGCTATGCCATCATTTTGGAGATACCCATCAAACACAAAAAACATTGTTTTCAAGTATAATATCCATGAACAAGCATAACAAATCAATGAAATCATCATCATAGTCACTAAACTCAGTTAAATAAGACTTGATAGCCTCAATACCATACTGATTAGGTATCTTAGTAAATAAAGACTGAACATCCATTGTTACTAATAAGTATGGCATATTGACAGGAAATCGCATTGAATAACCAAATAAATCATGTAAAAAACATTGAGAAACTTTCAAGATAATATTATTCTTATCTAAAATTGGACGCAAATGATTCTCTATAAACACTGAAAACAGTTCTGTGCAGCAATTCCTACTGGCAACAATAGGGGGGAAGGGTGGTCTATATGTATACTTATGCATTCCAATAACCCTTGTATGATAGGTACAAGGGGTTGATCAACTTTCATATAGTTGTATAAATCAAGAGTAATCAGCCCACTTAACATTCCTTTAGAATAGCTGATAATTTATTTACTATCCTTGTGATGTCATTGTATTCAATACGTGTATACATGTGAACATCACTAAACATAAGATTCATGGTATCAGAATAATAAGCCATATCCATAATGACTGAAGGTCCACCCTTACCAGCAGTCCTAATAACTATACTGTTGTCATTCTCCAAGGAATAAACACTGCAACTTTTTTTATTTGGTACACATGACATATTTTTACACAGGTATGTATATGAACTCTCACTCATATGAACCTTCAGAACACAGTAAGGGTGTCTTATCTCTCTTTGCCATAGAAAGAGTTTTGCAGTAGGGAACTGAAATCATACTGCATACAACCGACTGCAACATCATCCCCAATTCTAACAAAACAAATGACAGTTGTTTGTGTATGTATTTCTTTCAGTTGTAGTGCACTGAGTGAACACAAACCATTTATGGCTATTGCTTGCAGAAATGCAGCTCTGTCTTATCTCTTTCTGTTTGTTGCTCATTCTTGTCTTATCTGAGCAGTAATCTAAAACATGCAGTCTGTAAGGCATTTCGTATCATTGTCCTTAAAATGTGTGAGGATGTTAAATGACAATAATATACAGTTGTCAAAAAATGAAGGGGAGGTTGGATGTTACCTAGCAGCAACTGTAAAATGTGTGCTGCTTACTTACATTTAAAACCTTGATACAATTACTTCTATGCTTTGTTAGTCTAACCTGGCTAACACACCCACTGAAAGTAGGGCAGTCTGAATTGCTGTTGTGTTTTCCTTCTCCCTACCAGTATTCATTCACAGCTGCAATCCATTAGCAACAAATACTGAGGCAGTGCCTGCACTATGTGTACATGTGATACACAGAGCCAGGTAATTGTGATTCAGCAATTCTAAAGAGTTCACACCTCATTTGGATCTTCACTATGCTCACAGCCATGAATCAACACTATAAAAAGGGAACCATGTAGCTAAGGAACCCAAAGGTGAGGAGACTTGTTTATGTGGTAACACAAAACAGGATATTACTTTGAGATGTATCTGCACAGGAGACTACTCACCCAGATAAGGTATGTTTGCATTTTCAGTTACATACTGCATATGCTAAAATGTCATTAAGAAAAATCTGTTTTATATATATATATATATATCTACTAGCAAATACTACTTTTACCTCTCTGCATTTCTTAGAAGTGTACTGATGGCATGGGCATGTTTGTCAGGACATTTCACTTTTTCAAATGTAGAGCCTTAACTGTCATCACAAGTGCTAATGTTACAACTGTCTTTCTTTGTACACTTTTCTATTGTTATTTCTGTGAAATTTAAATATCCTATATTGTCAGTGACAGAGGGGTGTCAGCCTTCCAGGATGGACCACACACACCTCTAGGAGAGTGCTGGCCACAGGTAGTCATGACTGTCAATAGCTTAAAATTGAATGTTCTCTTGTTAAATCTGCACACATGTTTCAAGGACAGTTCATTTCATGATATTTTTAGCATTTCACTGATTATTTGTTTGCAAAATCTGTCATTTGCCTGTTCTTCTGGGGGTAGAGGACCAAACAAGATATTTTGCTACTGTTACTCTCCTTGTTTTAGATCCAACCTCACTTTCTGTGTGATTGTAATATGTTACAACCACAAAATTTCTTTTTTATATTTCAATAGCTTGACTGTTTTATGTTTTTCCAGTGGGTAATAGTGAAATGCTAACTTTTTATTTGTTATCTGGAAACAGGACATTTAGTTATGTGATACTTGTGTGCATTATCCTTCTGTTGTGTTTTAGGTTACCTAGGACTATGGCACCCAATCATCACAATCCCTGAATCCCTCCTTCACTGACCCTGCAAATCAGGTCTTTTTGAAGCTTTTTGGTGACATGGTGCCTTTCTGTTTGAGATTGGAGGTGGAGATATGTCAGGCAGAATGCAAATTTGGCAGCAGATAGTTGCTGGTGTGAATTCAGTAGGCAGCCTTAGCAAGACATATGATCGGGTACACCACAGGGCCACTGACATGATTTCATCTGCATGAAGGAAAGCAACTGCAGTGGCCCGTGATTGGATGGGTACCAGGGGGGCCTGCTACACAGCTACCACTAACAACAAATGAAGAGTTCCTGTCCACTCTCAGGGATCCAATCCAGCCAGCTCCTTGGAAAGTGCAGAATAGCATGTGATTGACATTGGTGCTGCTGTTTCAATGAGAACAAGAATGTCTCAGGAGGAACTCCCGGGTAGGCTTGTGTATCTCAGTTGTTAAATACTCGTGTATAGTAAAATATTGACAGCAATACATAAGTTCTGTTTAACAATCAATTCATTGGAGGGAGAGAGTTGTAGACTGATACAGTTAACAGCACATTCTGGTTGATTACACATATGCTTTAAAGTATTGTTAATCTACATATATAGGGTAAAAAGTTTAAACCCCCTGTATTACTGTTAATTGTGATTATGCTGTCCTTAATTTTTGCATAGCTTCTTCCAGGAACATCATCCATGGGAAGCATAGAATCATCTGCACATGGTAAGCCAAATTTTTTTTGTCAGTAGTAATGAGCAGTTTAAAAGAATATATATTTTATCTATATGTGTGGTGTGGGTGTCAGGACTGTTGTGTATACTGCTGTACTGTCTGTAATAGTGGCATCACTGTTAGTTTATTAGCATGCATTTGACTATAGTAGTATAGCTATTATTTTTTTCCTGTGTTTGTTCCTTATGTGGTCCTGACAATGGAAGTGCAGTACACTTACAAGCTGATATCAGAATATTATCAGATGCTGGTGATGATTGTGGCCAAACAGAGACACAGTGCAGAGGTTGAATTTGACACTGAGGGTGACATTCAGTCATCTCCTTTAATTCCATTGGACACAGCCAGTAGCCTATGCCAACCCATTCCAGTGAGCCCTTAGATATTGGACAGGTGGAGGGTGAGACACTGGATCAGGAAAGTGTGGTTACTGCAGCTTCAGTGCCTGTTAACTCAGCCAAAGTGCGGGCAAGGTGCCATGCAGGAGGGTTGTAGGGGTGCTTGGACGAGGCTTGCTGTCCATCCTCCACCTGATCCAGGTGTGTCTTCCCATGCCAGTTGACTTATGCTTAGGGTTGTCATGAAGGCACAGACATGTTCCAATAGGTTATCCAGAGAAATGTTTAGGGTTGTAGATGTGGCACAGGCTGACATGCATGACTGCCCCCACAGTGTTGCCGATTCAATGGATAAGATGAATTAAACATTGGAATGTGCACTTTCTGTAATAGAATATCTGCTGGGAGGGGGATGGTATTCTCGTGGGCATAGGTCAGCCACAATATCTGTTGTTAGCCAATCTCACCATGCCTGATCACATTCCTATAGTGGCACTACTTCCAGTGCTCCATCAGTGGTTAAGGTGTCTACACCCAGATTTGGCAGGCCATGGGGTCATGGTTCTGGGTGTTCTCATGAGTGGAGCTCATCCAGCAGACATAAGTCACATTCAGATAACACAGTGTATCTGACTATGGAAGTGGACATGCTATTGCAACTCCTAGCAGAGTCAGTTTTTACTCTACCATGCATGGCTCACACCTGTCCAACATACCAAGACATAGAGATAGCACAGAACTTGGCTGTGTTAATGCAGACACTCACACACTAATTTCACCTTTAGAAGTCATACAGATATATACACACACACACACACACACACACACACACACACACACACACACACACACACACACACACACACAGGGGTGATGTGACACATCAGGGTTCCTGATGGAGAGATGAAAGGTCAGCAAGCAAGGGAGATTAGTAGTGCTGAAATTGAATTCATACTCAAGTCTTGGTGAGTACCTTCATGAGTTGGACCCTGTTTTTCTCAAAACCTCACCAAGGTGACACTGATATATAGACTGTATTTATGTAGCATATATCATGGACAAAAGTAAATTAAAAATAAAAAAAGATAGCTGGGTGCACAAGACCCAGGATAAAAAGTGCTCAATCCTGCTAGGTGCACTAGTGCCAGGACTGAAAAAAATGACAGTGTAGAATCCTCAAAATACAGAAACATTCCTACAATGGGGCCAGGCTCAAGGGGACGATGCCCCCCCCCCTGTTGTCGAAGGAAGTAGCAATCCACAAAATCGACAAAAATTGATTGGTCAAAGAAGAGCCATAAAGATGATAGAGTGGACTGTTAAGGATAAGAAAGAAATTATGTATTGTTACTATTATGTAAAAAGCCCAGAATTTCCAGACACAATATATACAAAACGATTAAAAGAGAAATTAGAAGGAAGAAATATACTTCTGCAGGAAAAACTATCAAAAGCTTCAAATAAAAATTTGTATTTGTTAATACAACAGACTTTTGAAAAACAGTATATAGATCAATAAATTTTGATCTGTTTGGAAAAAGAAGCATCTGAGGAAGTGAGAAAATATAAACAATAAAACCTAGAGATATTTGAAAAATATAAAAAAGAAATATGGACATGGGAAAGAAAGAGATTGAATATGGTGCAATATTTATGCAAAGGAGGAAGCCAATTAACTAATATAGAGAAGGCGGTCTCAAAGATATTTGAAGAGAAATACAGGCAAATGCATCCAGATATGGAAAATTTCACAATAAAAAGATTAATAGCATAAAGATGTAATGTAGAAAAAATGATTAGTAAAGCAAAAATTAAAGAAATAGAAGATGATGTTATGGAGTCCCTGTGAAGTGAAGGATTTAATGTAAAATGTCTAACACAGACTACATCACAGCATGATGGAGTGAGTCCCCAAAATAATGAAAAGCAAGAAGATCAGGAGACATGTGAAGAAGAAATATGGACATGAGGATGAAGAAGAGATTTAATATGGTGTAATAGTTATGCAAATGAGAAAGCAAAACTAACCAATACAAAAAGAGCAGCACCAAAGATATTTGAGGAAAAATATAGGCAAAGGAATCCGGATATGGAAAACTTTACAATATAAAAAATAAGAAGACTAAGAGGAAAAGTAGAAAAAGAGATTAGTAATGGAGAAGTCAAAGAAATAGGAATTGAGGTTATGGAATAGCTGTAAAGAGAAGGATTCAGTGTAGTAAATCAAATACAGAAAGCACCACAACAGGATAGAGCAATGGATATCCAAATTAAGGGGAATCCAGTGGAACAGGAAGCAATTGGTCAGGTGCCATATGAAGATATTTTGGAGCCTTCAACAGGAAACTAGTATAAATGTTCACTTGAACTTTGACAGCAAGGAAAGGAACAGGAAACTGTGGAAACTCTGATGCAGTCAATGTTGAGGCATGATAGGCCAGTGAGTTCCCATATGACAGAACAACAGATGACACAGGATGAAACTGAAGAGAATGTGCCACAGGAAGATGCTATAGAACTTTCTATATAATGTCCATAGGAAACAAGGGATGTGCCCTCAGTATGGAAGAAAATGAGTTAAGAGAAGAGTTGCTTGATTTAATAGACAAAGACAGATATATCAAGATCAATGAGAGAAATAGACTTCAAAAGGTTAATAAAACCCCAAAAGTCAGAAGCTTGATAAAACAAATGAACACAATAATTAGGACTGTCCATAGAGATCCATGCGATATAACAGAAGTAAACAGAATATATTACTGTGCTGCTAAATTAATAACTGATAAAGTTCTACCATAGGAACACAGGGTAGTGAGGGAAAGGAGGGGACGAAAGTGAATACCATTATGGAAATATCAAATAGAGAAATCTATAAAGCAGCTAAGACAAGAAGTGTCATTGTTGGAAGATTAGAGAAGAGGGAATAGTGCAACAAAAATACTAAGAAAGATAGATGTGATAAATGCAATGCAGTGTTACAACAGACCAGGATCTATTATGCACTATTGGAGATAACAAATTAAAAATTTCAAAACAGGCAGAAAGACTTAGAAGATACAAAGAGAAATATGAGGGTAAAACACAAAATAAGCAATTTATTGATGACCCAAAAAAGTTTTATAGAGAAATGAGAAATAAGGTAAAAGGAATTGAAAGACCGCCAAAAAAGAGGAAGTAGATATATTTTGGAGAAGTATCTATGAAGATCCTGTGGAACATAACAAAGATGATAGATGGATAGAAGAAGTAAAAGACAGAATAAGAAGTTTAAAGGTACAGGATATGAAATGGGATGAAATAACAGCCAGAGAGATTGAAACAAAGTTCAGAAAAGCCTCTAACTGGAAAACCCCAGCCCCAGATGCAGTACCGAACTTTTTGCTTAAAGTATTAACTTCTTTTCATGAGAATTTAGCCATGAGTAAGAACTATTTATATACGCACCCCAAACACACACCACACTGCTTAACAACAGGCAAAACAATGCTCTTACTTAAGTGTGAACCTGCAAGCTACACTAAAAATTATAGACCAATAACTTATCTTCCGACGATGTATAAACTATACATGGGAACTGACGCCGACATAGTTTATAGTCATTTAGAATAAAACTCAATTATGGCAGTAGAACAAAAGGCAATAAAAGAAAGTCGTATGGAACAAAGGATCATTTGTTGTTAAACTTATAGTGGAGAACTGTAAGAAGGGGAAGAATCTAAGTATGGCATGGATTGACTACAAAAAAGTATTTGATAGTATCCCACACTCATGGATAAAAGAGTGCTTAAAAATGCATAAGATACACCCTACACTGATTGACTACATTACAGTAACCATGAAACAGTGGCACACCATTTTGCAATTAAGCCATGATAAAGGACAGATTATTATCCGAGGGATAAAAATTCAAAGGGAGATATTCCAGGGTGACTCTTTGTCACTGTTGCTATTCGGCTTTGCCATTAATCCATTAAGATGTTTACTTAACAGCTTAGGCCATGGCTACAGTTTGGCTCCTAGAAAACAACAAAGTCTAATAACTTCTCATTTTCTCTTTGTCGATGATTTAAAACTGTATAGCTCATCAGATGAGGAACTGAAAGCACAGCTGTAGGTTGTCAAAATGTTTTTAGATTATATTGGAATGTCATTTGGTCTTGATAAATGTGCAAAAGCAACCTTTAAAAAAGGAAAACTGCAGCACCAGGAAAACATCAGTTTGGGACAAGAATGTGATGTAAAAGAACTTGAGCAAGAGAGAGTGTATAAATACTTGGGAATTGATGAAGCATCATCAGCAATAAAACATGAACAGATGCGAATAAAACTCAGTAAGGAGTACTTTAAATGACTTAAATTAATCCTGAAAACAGCATTGATATCTAGGAACAAGATCCACGCCATAAATCAATTTGATCTTGTTCTAACTTATAGTTTTGGAGTGATTGACTGGCCCCAAAAAGTGTTGGCTAGATTGGATATTAAAAGAAGAAGGATGCTTCATACTCACCAAATGATTTATAAAAATCAGTGCATCTCAAGATTATATATTCCCTGTTCCGAAGGAGGGATGGGCCTCCTTGAAATTGATTACATGCATAGATCTGCAATCATGGGACTCCATACATATCTACTGACCTCACATGAATCAAATGTAGTGAAAGTTTTGAAACATGAGGAGAATAAATCTAAGATGACATCTCTGCTTAATTTAGCAGAAGCATATCGACGTCAAGCACGAATGGAAATCAGACCAGAAGTAAATAAAAAACAGGCATCAACTGAATGTGCTAAAAAACAAAAGAAAGAATATAAGGTGAAAGACCAGATGAGAAGGCAAGAAATGTGGGAAAAACATAAATATAGTTGTAAGTATAGAAAACTTCTGGAAGAGCCTCGTGTTGATCAAGAATGAATGCAGGAATAATTAAGGAGAGGTGAATTCACATCAAAAAATGAAAGGTTAATATTGGCAGCCCAAGATAGTGGGCTATGTACATGCTGGTTTACCAAGTCTATTGAACATGTGGGAGAAACAGACATATGTAGGTTTTGTAAAACCGAATTGGAAACAGTCACACACCTTGTTGCTGGTTGCGATGCATTAATGGCAGAGGGACTGTATACTGAAAGGCATTATAATGTGGTCAGACTGTTACACTGGAGATTGTGCAAACATTATGGTATCGAAGTGACTAAAAAACACTGGAAACATGAGCCACAAAGGGGTCTATATCATAACATCGAAGTTCTCTAACATCGAATGTTATTATATCGAACCCTAAATACCAAAGTGTGAAAACATCGAACAGTCAGAATAGCTCATTTTTTCCCAGGGAAAAAAATTGCTATTCTGAGAAACATACACACAGCACAAACACACACAAAAAACAGCCATCCACACACATACACTTAAAATCCTACACCTAAACTAAACTTTACATACAGTACTAGCTATCCACTTACCTTAACCCAACCCTAACCCTAAGGTCCGTCACTATCGCACACTCACCTCTCCCGCGCCCTAACTCACCTAACCCACCCCTAACTTACACACAATCGCACACTTACCCGACCCACACCCTAACCCTAACTCACCTAACCCGCCCCTTAACCCTAAACTACACACAATCGCACACTTACCTAAACCCGTGCCCTAACACTAATATCCACACAACCGCACACTTACCTGACCCACTCCCTAACCCTAACTCACCTAACCCACCCCCTAACCCTAACCTACACACAATCGCACACTTACCTGAACCTGACCCGTAATGCTCCAGCAAATCGAACGCTCAAAACAGCGAAGCCACAGCAACGGCCCACCAAATTCTTTCCCTGGGAAAGACTTCGGTGTCCTGCATCTTCACTGTTTTCAGCGTTTGACATTACGGGTTTGATATTATAACATTCTATGTTACAGAACCTCGATGTTATAATATAGACCCCCCACAAAGAATCATAGAAAATGATGAAGTTTAAATCACATGGGATCACCCAATACCAACAGTTCAAAAGATAGATGCTAGAAAACCAGATATAGTAGTCCAAGAAAAGAAGACAAAAGTAACATTGAACATTGAAATCGCCACACCTAGTAACTATAGTGTCTTGCATACAGAGAGTTACAAAGTCATAAAATACTTGGATCTGCAGGCAGAAATGAGAGCCATGTGGAAGAAAGATACCCAGACAGTTCCAATAGTAGTTGGAGCAACGGGTATTATAAAAAAGAATTTACAATCATATTTAAATATGTTACCAATTCATGTAACACCATACTAATTGCAGAAGACGTCATTGCTGGGCAAATTGCAGGTGCTGCAAAGCGCACTTTTGGCTGACATCAAAGAGTGAAACAATACTAATTTCATGAAGTGGCTGGAAAGCATTGGAAACATGAGCCACAAAGAATAATAGAAAATGATGAAGTTTATATCACATGGGATCACCCAATACCAACAGTTCAAAGGATAGATGCTAGAAAACCGGTTATAGTAGTCCAAGAAAAGAAGACAAAAGTAGCATTGAACATTGAAATCGCCACACCTAGTGACTACAGTGTCTTGCATACAGAGAGATACAAAGTCATAAAATACCTAGATCTGCAGGCAGAAACGAGAGCCATGTGGGAAAAAGAAACCCAGACAGTTCCAATAGTAGTTGGAGAAATGGGACTTATAAAAAAGAATTTACAATCATATTTAAATATGTTACCAACTGCGGTGGTGGTGCTGCAGTAGCGTTGTCGCCTCACAGTAAGACGTTGTCCTGTTCGATTCTCAGCTAGAGCATCTTCTGTGTGGAGACATGCATGAATGGGCGTACCTTCATTGAAGGTTGTGCATCAGAGCTGGCAACTCGGCACGTAAAAATCTACTGCCAATCATTAGCGGATCGGAGTTCCGCTGTGGCGATCCCTAACCGGGAAAAGCCGAAAGACACAACAACAACAACAACAACAACATTTAAATATGTTACCAATTCATGTAACACCATACGAATTGCAGAAGAAGTCATTACTGGGCAAATTGCAGGTGCTGCGAAGCGTACTTTTGGCTGACATCAAAGAGTGAAACAATACTAATTTCATGAAGTGGCTGGAAAACACTGGATACATGAGCCACAAAGTATCATAGAAAATGATGAAGTTTATATCACATGGGATCACCCAATACCAACAGTTCAAAAGATAGATGCTAGAAAACTGGATATAGTGGTCCAAGAAAAGAAGACAAAAGTAGCATTGATCATTGAAATCGCCACATATAGTGACTACAGCATCTTGCATACAGAGAGACACAAAGTCATAAAATACCTGGATCTGTAGGCAGAAATGAGAGCCATGTGGAAGAAAGATACCCAGACAGTTCCAATAGTAGTAGGAGCAATGGGTCTTATAAAAAAGAATTTGCAGTTGTATTTAGATATGTTACCAATTCATGTAACACCATACGAATTGCAGAAGGAGTCATTACTGGGCAACTGCATGTGCTGAAAAGAGCACTTTTGGCTGACTTCAAAGAGTGAAACAATACTAATTTCATGAAGTGGCTGAAAAACACTAGAAACATGAGCCACAAAGAATCATAGAAAATTAAGTTTATATCACATGGGATCACCCAATACCAACAGTTCAAAAGATAGATGTTAGAAAACCAGATATAGTGGTCCAAGAAAAGAAGACAAAAGTAGCATTGATCATTGAAATCACCACACCTAGTGACTACATCGTCTTGCATACAGAGAGACACAAATTCATAAAATACCTGGATCTGCAGGCAGAAACAAGAGCCATGTGGAAAAAAGATACACAGACAGTTCCTATAGTAGTAGGATCAACAGGTCTTATAAAAAAGAATTTACAATCGTATTTAGATATGTTACCAATTCATGTAACACCATACAAACTGCAGAAGGAGTCATTACTGGGCACATTGCGGGTGCTGTGAAGAGCACATTTGGCTGATATCAAAGAGTGAAACAATACTAATTTCATGAACTTTAATCATACTTTGACTTAGGAATGGGGTCTATTTCCGTCATGATATTAGAAACCCAAAAGACTTGGATAAATTAAAAACAACAGTTACATGGTACAGTCATGAAGCTTACAGCTTGTCTCACTGGCCATTTGTTACTTTATCCAGCTGTCTGCCTGCTTCTCTTTCTTACTCACACACACTTACCACCTTTTGTGTCATCCTAGGCTTCCTGACCCCCCCCTCCCCCCCACACACACACACAGCACCCTGTACAAGTGGTGATAACTGTGGCATATTCTTGTTTTCTATATTTTGGATTCAGGGCTACATAACAGTTATGTATGATGCTCAGGATGCATTGCTGACTTAGTGCTTAACATATCTGTGTTTGTGATGTGGTTTTGCTAATGGAGAATGGCTTACAGATCACATGTCTCAGAATAGTGGTCAGATAAGAGAAGAATGAGGAACAAACACTGAGAGTTAAGACAGAGCTACATATATGAAGCAATATTCATAACTGGTTGCAACATCACTCAGTGCACTATGTCCAAAATTAATAAATATAAAATAGTGTATTTTACATCCAAAATCAATAAATGTAAAAATAACTGTTATATGATATGATGATATGAGGTAATGGCATCTATGCCAGAGAGAATAGGCAGTGCATGTATAAAATATGCCAGCATGGTTAGATGCAGATTTGTAAATAATTTTGTCATTTGACTATCACACTGACGTGTACATGTGCTTGTGTTAAAAATGTATCAACAATGTTATAACTGATTAAATGTTTATGTTTAAACATAGAATTCTGGAAGGGAAGAGTAGGCATTTTTTAAATTGTTCTATTGCTTTCAGGTACTGCAACAGATCTTAGCAAAGATCTGAGTGTGTATTGTACCATAGTCAGGTGATCAAATGTGATTTCATTCTATAACCAGCACTGAGAGGATGGAACTCTCACAACAGTTTGTTTTGTTTTGTTTTGTTTTCTTTGGAAAACTGATACAAATGATCTATGTCAGTTATCACAGTTTAGTTAGATCAGTTCAGTTCAGTTTGAGTTGGAAGCTCATCAACTTGCTTTGATGGACTAAGCACCTCAGCATCAGATCTTGCCTTGATGTAGTAATTAAGTTAGCTAATTAGCTAGGGAACAGTTATTCTTTAAACATTCAAGAAATGCAGTGAGATTAGTTGAGTAGTGTTTTTCGGCATCTGTTTGAATCTGCCCAACTGTGTCATTTTTATTTCTTCTGTAATTGAAACTCTGGTGTCTATTGTACTTAGATTTTAGTATTTTCATGTTTTCTATTTTATTACTTATTATTAAATATTTCTGTACATTTCATTGTGACTGGTCTTTTAGAGAATACTTTTAACATCTTGAGAGTACTTATGCTTATTTTAGTGATTCCTTGGCCACTCCAAAAAGCCTGCCTGCTTTGGCTATACTGTGTCATTTATATTATATAATTGAATACCCTTGTAAGAGCATGAGAATAGATGACTGGTGGCAGTGAGGTTACCTTATATTCTGTGCAGAAGGGGTACAGCTAGTAAATATGTACCATACTTTCCCAGAAGTGTGTGTGTGTATGAAAATTAAATACCCAGGTGTGGGTGTGTCAGTTACATGGAACTGGGACACACCACTCCAAAGTGAGTTTTGTCTGGGATCTGGAGAAACAGAGAGTCCAGTCCCAGGTCTGCAGCAGGTTCCCTGTGTGTTCTTGGAGAAATTGTGCTTGATGCAGACAGCTGCATTTCAAATACTCCCCAGGTTCACAAAGCTCCGTGCAAGAATTAGACTATTCTTGCATGGAGTGGTTCATGCCTGTTTAGAATAGTAGCATGCCTTGCATATGCATGAAGGCGCGCTGCTATTTAATCTAAATGGACATGAACCAGGAGTGAGCTTAGGGGGCGTGTGTCAGCAATGCCTGCACATGTAACATGCCGCCACCTTCACTCAGAAAGTGCCATACGGCACTTTGTGACACAGATGAGTGTCAAGTTATATAATATTAGAGCCTGCCTCTAATATTATATAGTAAACAAGTGTCCACAGACACTGAAATGTAAGTAGCTAACATTACAGTGTTTGCATACACTGAAAAAACAAAACACAAACACCTAGAAGGCAGCAGCCTTCAAGTGCACACCTCAAATGTATTCACTCTTGCCCTACATGCATGGAAGCAGTAGGGCAAGAGGAAAGCAATAAAAATTAAAACAATTTTTTTCATCAAATAAATCCAAAATTTAAGTGAAGCACAGCTTGTTTGCATGGCTTGCTGCTATTCTTAGCCTGGCAGAAATCATGAAAATGATAGACAAGTGCTACTGTGATAGAAAACATCATCAAGCTGCTGTAGCGTAGTGCACTACCATGGTGTAGAATGTCGAACATGCTTGGTTTGAATCCCCTCAACCAAATTATTTTATAACCTTTTAAGGAATTTGAATGATAGATGTCAATCATATGGCTCACATATAGCAGAGCAGGGGTGGGAATATGTAAAATATAAATGTAAAAAAATATTAATGAAAAAAATTAAGCAATGCTTTGCTAATGTAAGCATTGCTTACCTGATTTCAGCTTTGCTTATCTGGTGTAAGCATTGCTATGTGGATTTGCATGGAGCTAAGCATAGTTTAGCATATTAAAACTGGACAATCAAGAAAAAGTGTGGGAAAAATGCCCTATTTAAACTGCACAGGCGGGAATACAGCTGTAACCATTTGGGATTGATCACAGCAGGACCAAAATGTTTGCATTGGTGAAGGTGTTCACTTCCGAGCACAACATTGGGGCATCCAAGAGTCCAGAGTCATGGTTGGGCTCCTAGTAAAAAATCACGATGGCAGGCTGCTGCAGGGCCAGTACCAGGGCTTGCAGTACAAAGTGGTGGCCAGGACCAGCTTGCACGTGATCTCACCAGTGCCACTGGCATACCCTGGACTGGTAAGCGGGTACAGCACCACTATAATGACCTGAAGCAGAGGAGGGCTGCACTCTTGGACTAGTGGATCCAAGAATCCTGAGCACAGGATGTCCCAAGTATGCAGTCGTATGTATCTCTAAATATGGAAAAAGTTCAACTTGTGGCTATGCAGGTGTGATTAATGTGTGATGTCTCCCCATACAGCTGCTGCAGAGAGGTCCCAGAAAGTTAAGGCTCATGCCCAGTGACTGGCCTGGCTGCGTTGGTTGTATGGTGAGTACAGAATACCCCCTACTATTAGCAGTAAGAAATCAAAATTATAGTAATGTTAGCACCACCTGTATATATAATTGTGCTGTAAAAGTCAGGAAAAAATGTCTGTGTCAGGCTGCCAGTGTTACAATGGAGTATTCCCAGCTGCTGTGTAATACAGATGTCAGTAGCAAACAAGGTACAATATGCATGAGAGGAATATTACAATATGTATGAGTGTGTCTGAGTGAACCTGCCAAGAAAGTGTCATGTCAAGACTACTGTAACAGAAATGAAAAGCATTCCCCTGTGCAGATCATGCAGGAATAGTAATTGTGGATTTCTGAGTTGTATACAGATATGTATGTCAAAACTAATAAAGGTGATCCCAAACACTGGTGTGTGTCATCTCCCTTGTACCTGAAAAAAAGAAATGTGTATGTCCTGCAGAATGCATTACATTGAATGAACTGAGTTAGCACTGCTTGTCTGCAAACTTTAGAATGGGCATGTCAAATAACTGAAAAAAAGCAACAGTACATATTGTCATGAGAATGTGTTTTACTTGTTTGTCTTCCAGTAGTGTCTTGTGTTAACCTTTCAATTTCAGCTGTATGTAGCTGTGAATGTACTGAAAAATGTTTAAGGCTAACAGGTGCAGACTTAAAACCTACACTGTGTACTCAGGAATTTAAATAGCAGTATGTAGTTGTAAAACAGTCAAATGTTCAATCCAGCTAATGTGCATGTTTCACAAACAGTGACACCAATGTCTGTTGTATATGTAAACTGTGTACTGAAAATGGGAAACAAATAATGCAACATGTCATAATAAAAGTACTGTGGACAAAAACATATACTAGATAGAAATGTCACAACCAGCACATACTGCATCCCCAGTAGCTCAGTCTGATAAGGACTAGTTCTGTAATTTAATTTTGCACACACACCATGGTTTGAATCCAGGGACCAGCACTAACATCTCACAGTTTTGTTATACAGTTGTAAACTGCAATATGAATAGAAAAAAGTAATGTACTGCAACACATAACATTTTTCATTTCATTTTTCATGCAGGGCACACAGGTAAAGAAATCTGAATATAAATACTAGCATGATGTGTATAACTATGAAAGGTGTATAATTGCTGTGCTGATCAGCCCCAGTCCTACAAATAGATGCAAGCTAGACATTCACACTCTGCAGTCTGGCCCAGACAAGCCCCTCAAGTGTCAAGCTGTCATGGATAGTTTCACCAGTTGCCAAGAAACTTGCACACAGAGAATGTCACAGTAGATGTATGTGAAAGACACAGCACACACTCCAGGGCCTGCAACTAATATGGGAATCTGAAATATGTGTAGAAACAGCAATGTAATGTGCACACAGTTCATCTGCACAGGGGCCACAGGTAAAGAAATTGGTATAGAAACAGGTCTGATGTGTATAACTAAAATAAGGGTACAATTGCTCTGTTGATATCTACAGCTGTTGGTGCGTTGTAGCAGCCCCATGGCCCAGGTAGAGTGTAAGTGTGTATAATCACCAAACTGAAGCCAGCATACAGCAAAACGCTTTAATGTCTTCTGGTACCTCGGCTGAACATAGCCTTCAAAGGAATAATCAAATACATACAGCTGCATCTTTTTATACATTTGCTAGAATGAATCAATCACTCAATTATTCAATCAATACAAACCACTTAAGCCACAATTTTAATACATATAGTAAAAATATATTTAGTTTTACTAAATTTTAAATATTAAAAATTAATATTCATTTCTAAATTCAAGCCCTTAGGCGCTAGTGTACCAAAATTTAGAATAAATCTGCTTTCTAGGTTCAAATGTTTTTGTGAGAAATTCCCAAAGCCTGTAGCACTTGGTTTACCAAGAACACAGAAAAATAAAGAATCTAAACACCCAGAGTGAAAATTATTAAAGTGTTCTGATATAGGACTATCAATTCTACAGTGCCTAACATCACCAATATGTTCCATAATACGTATTTTTACCTGTCGTTTAGTTTGACCAATATAATATTTACATGGGACACAACCACAACCCACTATATACACAACCCCACATGATTTGCAATTAAATCTATCAGTGGCATTAAATTTTATGCCATTTATTTCACTACCTGAAAGATTTTTCACCTTGTTACAAATTTTACACCTGCCACAACAAAACATCCCATTACCTTCCTTAAAGTTATTCATATTATGTTTTGAACTCAAAAGTTCCTTAAGGTTGGAAAATCTACCATAAGAGAAGCTAATCCTTTTGGGGAACAAATGACCTATCTCATCATTATCACAAACAGTAGGCCACAAAAAATCTACAATATATTTTAATATATTAGAAAATGGGGAATATTTTGTTACAAAAAACATTTTTTCATTATTACCTGTAACAGCATCTTTAGTAGCAATGAAATTTTGATTTTTTAAACTTTTATTATCCAACACTCTCTTTTCACTACATATAACATCCTTTTCAGAATAGCCCCTGCTTTTTAATCTATATTTAACATCCTGAAATTCTTCTTTCAAAAAACATTTTTCGGATGTGTGCTCAAAAATATGCTTAAATTCGCCAAAAGGGAGGGCTTCAATTAAATGAATTGGGTGTGCACTTGAAGCATGCAAAAAATTATTTGTTGCTGTCACCTTTCTAAATGGTCTAAACTGAATAATATCACAAGTATCTACATATAGGAAAATATCAAGGAATTCTATACTACGTAAATTCACTTTATAAGTGAATTTCAAGCCAAATTTATTCAAATGCAGTTCATCTACAAAATGACTAAAGTCAGATATGTTGCCTTTACAAATAAATATCAAATCATCAATGTACCTACGGTATAAAACCACAGATTCACAGAAGAATTTTAAAGTATACAAAAATGTGGTTTCAAAAAAGGACATGAAAAGAATTGCATAAGTGGGGGCAAAATTAGCCCCCATTGCAGTTCCTTCCTTTTGCAAAAAGATTTTATCTTCACACAAAAAATAATTATG
>NC_056737.1:1289224792-1289359792 GCF_019279795.1 Protopterus annectens
TATGATCTGCCCCTATGTCCTATTGTTTCTGGTAGAGGGTGAATTACAGAACCACTCTCTATCTATGTTGAAGGCAAGTTTAAAAAAACTCTTACCGTAAGTCACAACTAATGGAAAAGGTATTTGAAAAAATGGCATTGATCAGCTCTTTGATGAATATAAAATTGGTGACTATGGAATTAAAGAATTTATTTACTTCCATACCCAATGAGTATGGGATAGAAGCAATGAAAAGTTTTGCCTGTACATTTGACAATGTCATAGATGTGAGCTTGATCTGCAGTTTATTAGAGTTGATACTGGAGAATAATGTTTTTGTCTATGGTGAAAACTACTATTGGCAAAAATGGGCAGTAGCCATGGGCACCCCCTGTACCAATAACTTTGCTAATTTAGTTTTGGCTGAATGGGAGAGACAATGGGGAATGGATACTAAAAACTGTTGGACTAAACATATTATCTTGTTTAATAGATTTGTAGATGACATCCTACTAATATGGGACGTAGGAGAAGAAACTCTGAATGGCTTCATTGAATACCTAACTGCTACAACTATTTTTTTTAAGGTTTGAAGTGAAATCATCTGATCGAAGTATAGAATTTTTGGACATCAAGTTACTATTAAGGACAAGGGGATTGAGACCACCCTATATAAAAAGCCTATGTGGAGGAACCATATGCTGCACTTCTCTAGTATGCATCCAAGACATATATTTCAAAACATAGTAGAGAATCAAGTAACACGCGTCTCTAGGCTATGCACCAACGATGAGGTGTTCTTGGAAGAACAAGCCAGTTTAATAGAAAATTTTATGGCAAGAGGATATAATAAAAGTAAAATAGAAATGGATGCTAATAAGGCTATGGAATTACGTCAGTTCAATGGGCAACCATATTACTCCAAGAAATCGGCAATGTCCTCAAAAACACAAAATAGAAATAGTCCCCTTAGATGTTCCTTGACATTTGATGCGGATTGTTCTGAGGTTTTTGAGACTATCAAGAAATATTGGCCAATTTTAACTCCAAATAACAAGATAAGAAAAATAGTAGGTGATAATCCAACTTTTTTATTTAGAAATAAGAAGAACTTAAAAAATCTGTTATGTAACAGAGATGGCCTTTCTATGAAATAGACAAGATGTGATAAAAGGAACAAAGGTACTTATAAATATGGCATATGTAAAGCCTGCAACTTAATAAATATTACAAATAACTTTGAACATCCAGTAACTCATAGGAAATATAAATTTAATGGATATGCGAATTGTACTAGCAAAAATGTTATTGATGTTGCTACGTGTAATCTATACCCTGCCTATTATATAGGCAAAACGAACAGAATGTTTAAAGAGCAGATTCTTCACCATCAACTAGATATAAAGAACAAAGTAGAGACACATGCTCTTTATGGACATAGATGTAATAATTTGGGGCACTCTTTTAAATTCATGGTGATTTTATGCCTAAATGTTAATATGCATGGAGGAGATATCTTTAATAAAACAGAAGTAGAAGAGGTGAAGTGGATTATGAATTTAAGAGCGGACCAACCACCAGGACTAAATTAAGCTATTCCCTTAAAACCTATCTTGAAAAGGAAAAGTATAAATAGGAAATACTGATGAATTTTGATTGGAGAAGTAAAAGGTATGTTTGCTGCAAGCAATTCTACTGGCTTAAGATGATTCTGATTGATGCTATGTTCCTGATTTTGCTATTGGACAATGAATGTTTTAAATAAGTCCTGCTCAGGTTTACACAACAAGATCTGAAGAAGGTATAATACTGAAAACGCTTATCCAGTTTACTGGTTCTTCAATTTAAAAAAAATTTAAATAAAGGAAGCTGTTCCAGTTATTTTATTATTAATTTGCTTTGGTGGAAGACCGTTTCATTTGCATTGATCTGTTTTGTAGCAAGGCAAAACAGTGCAGCTGTGGAGGAAGGAGAGTTAGAGAGTGTGGACCTGATGTTTGAATGCACTCTATATACATACATAAATACATATATATATATATATATATATATATATATATATATATATATATATATACATGTATATCTACAGATATACATGCACACACACACACACACACACACACATATACATATATATATATATATATATATATATATATATATATATATATACACATATATATATATACACACAAAACAATATATATGTATATATATATATATATATATATATATATATATATATATATACACACACACACACACACACACACACATTGCTGGAGCCTTCCTGTGTCCTGACAGAGTGCTCTTCAAGCTATCTGGAGATATACAGAGCTAAGTATATTTTTCTGGCACTTCAGAGTTGTGTACTGTTAATTGTTGATTGACTAATTTTATATAATTGCTGGCAGACTTCAGAGTTGTGCACTGTTAGTTTTGCTTTATTGTACAGTTTTTCAGATCTCTGCTGAAGGTGTTGGTTTTCCCCTACCTACCCATCCTCCCTATTCCTGTCTTGTTGTTTAAATTTGGAGGCTTTTGCAGTTGCCCGCCCCCACTGTAGATTTGATATGGGACACTCCCCCTAGTCCCATCTCTTTAGCTCATTCTACCTAATAGACTCCTTCTGCACTTATTTTTAGTCATTTTTAATTTAATTGCATTTTTTAAACTGTTTGGTCTAACATTGCTATATACTCAAGTGTGCTAGCTTGCACTGCATTTAAATTGTTTTTACTGCTGTTTTAGCTACTTTTCCCTATAAAAAAAAAAATAAAAAAATATATAAGCCTGTTTCCTACCTTTCCTGTAACTAGTGTAGTCCAGATTCAGATTTGCTGTATCCAGGACTGTATGTAAGCCTCTGAGCCCACCAAGCTTTCTGTGTTGGAGGGAAGCCTTCTAGCTTATCAGTGGGAGTGGTAAGCACAAGGCAACCTATCTACCACATAAGGAGTGGTTCTGGCCCAGAAATTGTAGTTATTGGCCATCTGGGCAGTTTTTCCACATATCTCAACTTTCTGAGTTAAAAGCCCCCATTTGCACTTGTTTCCCTTCCCTTCCTGTAACTAGTTTAGTCCAGATACAGATTCCTAGTTTTAACACTTGAATTTGCTTATTCATGCTTATCACTTGTTCAGAACTTGTAAGCACTAAATAACCTACTAATTACTACAGCACTCAGCCTTCCTCATTACCTAGAGGAAAACAGTTTTGGTGCTTACTTTCCTCACTTGCTTAAAGAAAAACAGCTCTTGTACTCACTTTCCTCACTTTTATTTATTTATTTATTATTTATTTAAATGTGTTGACCGGGAGTGTCCGACTGGACGTAGGTCCATTTTCAGCTGAGGCCCGGGGAGAAAAGCTCCACAGTTAAAATAAACAGACAGTATTTACATTGGATTACATAGTGATTAACAATTTACATAGCAATTACTTACAACATATTTACAGATGAAGAACATAGTACATCAGTAGACAACTAGAATCTTTATCTGTGAAGTGCATACCAGACATTAACAAATGTTACAATAAGAAGTTCATGCTGTATAATAAGTACTGGCTTATGAGCATCTGAGCTTGCTATAATCAAGGTAGTTAGTGGAGTGGAAAGAAAGGTAGTGGTTGGATGGGGTGGATGATATTAGAGTGGGAGTTGCAAGGGCATAGCCAGCATGTTTTTAGTTGTGCTTTTAGTAAAGTTTTGAAGTGGGTGCATGATGGTATGGAGGTAATTGTGGGTGGGAGTGAGTTCCATAATTTGGCTATGGCGCAAGAGAATAGTGCTTCACCAGCAGAGTTATTGGCTTTAGATGATTTACTAGTTTGTGGGCGAGTGAGAGTTGATACCACTGAAGGAGGTGAGGGAGTTCAAGCCAGCCCAGTTCAGCAAGTGAGAGACAGTGGTGACTACGGTAGGATGCCCCTGTGGCAAATTTGGTGATTTTGTTGTAGCAGGTCTCTAGCTTGTTTAGATCACATTGCCTTAGGTTGGTATATATTGGAGAGGCATAAAGTAGGGTGGAGATAAGGTGGGAATTTGCTATTGAAATCTTTGCTGCTTTGGTGAGAAATTGCTTATTTCTGTATAACGCTCCTAGTTTTTTGTGGACTTGTTTTATAGTCATGGATATGTGAATGCCAAATTTTAGTTTGTTGTCTATTTCCACTCCTAGCAATTTGGTGTGTTCAGTTGGGTATATAGTGGTGTTGTCTTTTGCCGTGATGTTAAAGTGAGAGTTGTTTTGAGTATGTTTGGTGGGTTGGAAGATGAGTAGTTTAGTTTTGTTTGGGTTGAGTATTAATGTAGTCTTATCTAGAGGAAAATAGTTTTTTTATTCAGGCATGTCCAAGGGTCAGCTCCCAGTGTTCTCTCCTGTCTACCTGATGAATCTGGGCATCTTGGGGCAAAGTAGAAATTGCCTCATGTACACAGACAACCCTCTCCTCCTATCACCCAACACTACAACCTGTGAGAGATGCACTTATCTAGCCAAACTGGAAGTAAAGCTCTCTCCAACCAAGACTGAACTAGACAGTCAAGAGGAGAAGGTAAACACTTACACCACACCACACTCATCACAGTCTCACTAAATCTACACCACCAAAATCCACACATAGAAACACAAAACATTCATGGAGACTCTCAATAATAATCTGCTCAAGCAACAGAGACGTCTAAAGCAGAAATTTAAGCAAACTCCACCCCCAACACAACCCTAATGACACATAGCCCACAGACTCAGTGTGCCACTTAACCACAGCCAATAAGGCAAAACAACATACCCAACACACTAGTCATAGGTGACTCTATAGTCAGGCACACTGATGTCCCACTCACCAGGCTAAACAAGGAGAAGGTTTCTGTCAGTTGCCTGTTGGGTGCCAGGATCTACCACATAACCCACGCACTCAGGTCACTCAACAAAAAGTACAAATATGACTCTGTCATTTTCCATGTTGGTGTGAACGTCCTGAGATGTACCTCCCTGGACTACATGAAAAGAGATATGGAAGAGCTCTCTGATCTTGTAGCCCAGGCAGGTATGACCCTAGCCCTGAGTAGCATTCTGCCATCACCCAGAATGATACCGCAGTACAAGGACAAAATGATTGACTTCAACAATTGGCTAAGCTTTTGGTGTCATTCTAAAGGGATCCAGTATCTGTCTGCCTGGGATGACATGGTCAACAGACCATGATGCTTTGCCAAAGATGACCTCCACCTGTCACCCCTGGGATTCTGGATACTGGCTAAGGTTCTTGCCGCCCTTATAGTGCCTTTTTTAGGCAAGGTTTAAATGACAAATTCACCACCGTAACAGGAACAGGCAAGCAAAAACTGAGGGTGATCCTACTCGATGCTAGAAGTCTAAATCTCAAAATGCACTCACTCGAGGCACTCCTTAAAATGGAGAACATTGATATCTGTGCAGTGACTGAGACCTGGTTGAAGACTCCAGAGAGCACCTCTGCACTACCAGGCTATAACTCATACCACACTTTTCGGCCATGTAACCTGGACCGGCACACCAAAGGCGGAGGTGTGTCCATATTCATTAACGATATCCACACCTCCAGGCTAGTTGCTCAGCATAATGCAGCCAAGGTTATCCAAGTGCAACTAACTCAGGGTAAAACTGCAATCCAAATTGTAGCTTGCTACAGATTACCCACCATGCCCCAGGATTCCCACTCCTCTTTTCTTGATGTACTGGAAAATAATAGGGTTCAACCAAACAGCCTAATAATGGGTGATTTCAACTACCCCACCATTAACTGGGAAAACTACTCATGTACCAACTCCTTCGCTCAATGCTTTCTGGAATTCATAAACTCCAATGCCCTGGATCAACTTATCCACTCCCCCAGCAGGGGCAACAATATCCTAGATCTAGTCATTACCAACATGAGTGACCGGTGTTCCACACCTGAAGTCAACGCCTCATTGGTCAGATCCGACCATAAGCTAATTACCATAGATATCCACATCCTGCCCCCACCCCTCATTAAAGAAACCATGGTAAAAAATTTCTCCAAAGCCAACTTCATGCTTCTTAAGACAGAAGTAGTGAACTTCATGACACCATGCAGATGGGCAATACATTTATGACTACTGAATTCTACACAATTGCACTTTATAAGCACTTACATGAGTGCTTGGATTGTGCTATCCCAAACAGAACCAAGACGCTATCCTCTAAAAAAAGGAGGCCAATCCAGTGATTCCCTGCCATAAACAAACTGTACAAAAGAAGGAAGAAACTGTTGCAAAAGAGAGTAAAATCCCATGAGTGGAGGAGCTCCCTGGTCAGCCTCAGTAAGAAGCTGTGATCCCTGATAAAATCCTTCAAAGCTAGTTACGAAAACAAAATCGCCACTGATTCTAAAGACAACCACAAAGCATTCTATAGCTATGTCAAGAATCTCAATGGCAACACTCAGATCTGCTCTGAGTTACAGCACAATGGCACTAAATATACAGACCCAACTGATATTGCCAACATCCTGGCAGATAGGTTCAGTGCTAACTTTATGGTAACATGGCCAGATGAGGTGAAAGAGGTGGTTCTGCTGGGAACAGGCTTCCCAAACATGCTATTGTGTCACAGTTATAGAACATATGTGCGTAGTAATAGTCCACACAATCCAGGATTACTTCTAACAGCATGCATAGATATCCCCATTAACACAAAACACCAGATTTGAAGCAGTCACATAGCAAACAGAACACATGCATATATTGAACAATAGTGGCCCTTACAATGGCGTGCAGGTGATATTGTTAACAACAGCCCACCAATGATAGAGTTTCATCATGGAACATGACTAGAATCACATTGCACTATTTGTCGTGCAATACGATATATGTCCCGACAGTAGGTTTGCTGTAAACATACCCATTGAGTTGTGTGTTCAGATTATTGTTGCAGATATGTGGGGTGGGGGGACAAAGATGTCAATTAACAACTATTATATCCTTGCAGTATAGGTCCTCAGACCTTTTTTTCTCTTTATGTCTTTCAGGCACCATGTATAGAGAGTGGCTGCCAGTTTATTCCCCCCAGGAAAATGATGTGATAATCAACTACCTGATGCAGCACCACCACACCCTCTTTGGCCATAGAGCCCATGATCTGCAGGAGAGGACTGCAATGTAGAATGAGCTCATCCACAGGGTAAATGATGTCAGACTGCATACCTGCAGTTATAAGCAGGTTTGACATTGGTGCACTAACCTCATCTGCCACGCCTGTCAGTGTGCTGCTGCAGTTAGGAGGGACCAGCTAACCTCAGGGGGGTTCATGCCATCCAGCCCCCCCCCCCCAACACATGCTGAGGAGCTCCTCGCCAGCCTCAGGGCAACTGCCCACCAGCAAAGTCAAGATCCAGTTGATAGCATTGTTGAGGTGGTTGCTACCCACACAATGGACGAGAAGCATGCAGGTAAGACCACAGGGAACATCAACAGATCACTGTTGTTTATCCATCTGCATCTGTAGAGTTTAATCATGCATATTTGAGATAAAATATATATATATAGTCTGTTGCTGCATTGTAGTAATGAACAGATGTGCATAATCTGTAGTATTGTGGGTTTGTACTGTTGATGTACTGAAATACTGCTCCCACCCTGTACCAATGCCACTGGTGTGGCTACTGACATCACATCTCTCACAATACTATGTAGGTCCCTCTGGTATACCTCTGGGCAGCAGCCTGTATCTGGTGAGTATAGTGTTGTTTGTTCAGGTTTGCCAATACACCGGCCATGTTATGGCCATGCACACATTTAACACACCTACCCATAATGCATGCTGTACATGTTCACATATTGTTGCTGTTAACTGTACTGCATCACAGTGGTCACCATGGTGGTATATCTGAAGGGTATGTAAGAGTCCAGCAATATAACTAACAACCTGTCATTGCAAGATGTGTGCACAGAGATGAACATAATGGTGGGACAAATGACCTACAGTAGGAACATGTCTGAAACATCACCCTTATACAGTGCTACAACAGTGTATGTACCACTATTACAATGGCAACTGTTACAGAGCTACACAACAGCATATCACAATACCACATTCCACAACCCTTACAACCTATATTGTGGTCCTAACATGAGCAATGAATGTGTAATATGGAATCCTATGTTAGGACAGCAAATATGGGGAATACATAGCTTAACAAACAATGGAAGCATATGTGTGCATACATTCCAAATTCCATATTGTGGAAGCAGCTTTTGTGGTACTGACAGCATTCACTCTTCATGAGTATGCACCTTCCATCAAGTACAGGCCCTCAATCTCACACCAAGAAATGGTCTGCTGTCCAAGACATATGTCCAGCACATTTGCCCACTCACCTGCAACTGAGGCAGCGTGGCTTGCACACATCTTACAAGTCATGGAATGGATTCCATACCCAGCCGGTAGTGTGCAGGAGTGGGGCATGTAGCCTTATCTCACCATTGTATATACCATGGCAAACAGTGCAGATAGTCATGTATGTGATGAGGAAGTATGGGACAACACCAATGTAGAAAATAAACAGATGGCCATCCAAGACAGATGACAACACATGTTGCAAACTGGTCATGGAGTCTGTCTAGAAACATGCCGCAACACTGAGGGAGTTGCAGGAATGTTTAGCAAGTACTGGCTGTGCAGTACCTGTGTTGAAAATCACCTGGAGTCAGCATAAGTGTGGCCTATGGGTTAGGGTAATCAGATGGGACAGTTATTCTACAGGAAAATTCAGTCAGGGCTCTCGACAGGTAGCATATGCATAACATCAAAAGTCCACCAAAGTCATGTGTTGCAATGTGTAATGGTGTACGAAGACCAAGTTCAAAACCTACAGACAGTATTAATTAAGATACATGTGCTGCACAAGCAGCACCTCACTCCACCTCAGGCCCATCATCCCCATCTGTACCTTACTGGTGCCAGTGTACACCTGTATGCTTGCCGTTCATAAGCACGGACTAGGCCGGTACACATGGTGTTCTGAATTTGGGACACTGCAAAATGACACTCATGTGTGGCCCATAGTTATCAAGCATCTGCAAAAAGGCTAAGGATGAGGAGGGGTGTCATCCTGAAACACAACAGTGAACTGAAGCACACACCCAAAACTCACTAAGAATGCCTGTATCTGCACACAGTCAAGGTCAGGAATTGTGGCAGACATAACCCTGACTCCACAGCAATAGTGAAGGCACTGTGTGACCTCCAAAGACTGTGCACATGAGTTGACCTTGCAATCTTGCAGATTTGGGGGACATTTGTAGGGCAGAGTGACAAAATACAGGTAAGTGCAGATGGGCCATGCTAGTATACCCATTCCAGGAACAGTGACTGCTGTAGTACACTTAACAGTTGATGCAACAGACCATCATGTTAAGGGTGTGCACACTTATGCACCCACATATTGTATGCATCTCAATCAGCATCCGCACTACTAACATTTGTTTGAGACTACATTTGATTGCACAGGTCATATGTCACATATCAGGTTCATGTAATGTTAACATATGCAGTATTGTGGCCCCATGGCATATCAGGGAAGAGGGTGCCATATCAATAAGGGTGTGTACACTCCTCATAGCCACAGTAAGGTTTGAAGGTTGTCAGTGTAATTGTATTCTATTGTTCATACATGCACCGCTGATGATGATATCTGCAAATCAGACATCAGGCATTCACTATTGACATCTGTCCACATATCATCAAAGGTATGTGTCGGACAAACACATAGGGGCTGTAAGCAGCAGAGCAAACATAACTGAAACACATATACACATTCAGCAATGGCGTGTACACCTATGAGGTATGGTGCACAGTACAGGCCAGGGTGCTGAACAGGTACACAGCAATACTGTGTACATGGCTGCAGTGTATTCCAGGGGAAGGGACATCACCTACTAACACAACTCATGCATCACAGAGATGCATAATGTTGGTAACAGGGATTGACTATAGTTGCAGTGCATGCTGTTGAGTGCCATATGTCATGCATGTTGACAGTTGGGTAATGAGAGGTCTGTGTGTAATATCTTTGTGCAACCCCACCTGTAAGTGTGTGTGTGTGTGTGTGTGTGTGTGTGTGTGTGTGTGTGTGTGTGTGTGTGTGTGTGTGTATGTGTGTGTATGTATACAGTTCAGAAATAATGTACAGATCTTAAAGTGCATTTCTTGTTTTCCCCTCACAGGTGGCAAGGTGAGTCACGGTCCCTCCTGCAGGCAAACTGATGTTAGTGTTCATACAGGTTCCCTATTATGCCGTTGCAGATGCAGGTTGTCAAATGCATCTTTGTCGAACAGTAAAGCGTGAAAAAGCAAAATAGCGAAGTGGCGATTCAGCAAATTCTTTACCTGGGAAAGAATTTGCTTGGCCGCTTTCACTACTTTGCCTTTTTGGCACTGTAGTGCAATCTTGGAGTTGGTATATTTAAGTAAGGGGGTGTGGGCGGCACAGCCCCCCACGTCGGGGGTTGTGGGGGCAAAGCCCCCCATGTTAAGTAATGTTTTACTGTTTTTTTGTTTTGGAACAGCGATTGTTTTCCACTGGAAAATAATTGCTGTTCTGAAATTTTGACATTGTAAGCTTTCACTTACATGGGGTCAATTATCTGTCATTTGCTCTTCTGAGCGTACGATATGGTAATATAGACCCTCCATACATACTCTGACAATGATGATAGGTGTGGTGAGACACAGGCAGGGATGTCAGAGGCTGAAACTGTGCCATCGTTTGACATCCTACTGTTATCTACCCCATCCCCCCACACAGTCACATTGCCTATGCATACCCCATCACCAGTGGCCATAGATGAGGGACAGTTGGTGGGTGGTGGCATGGGACAGGACAGTGTGGTGACTATGGCAAGTGTGTCTGGACACAGCAGCCATAGCCAGATGCCCGGTGAGGTACCACAAAGGCAGATGTACAGGGGTGCTCATAGGAGGGCTGCTGGTTCATAGGTTGGTACTAGGCTATCGGCCCCCCTAGGGCCTATAAAAGTTTAGCCATAACAATTCCCTGGCTATTTCTTCCCACAATATTTACTTCTCTGGACCCCTGTCTAGCAGGTCGACGGACGTGATCCCCGGGGTAAATTGCCTATATCCCATTCAGTCATCAAGGTTCCTTTTGAAGAGGGCCAAGGAGGTGGTCTGCTTGACATGTATGGGCAGTCTACTCAAGAGTATGGGGTGTCTCTGGGTCAGGAACCTATCTCTCCAGGATGTTTTGTTTATTGTGATGACAAGGTTTAGATCCCTGGAGCATGTGGCTCTGATGGATTGGGATTTCTTTAAGTGTAGCATGTCCAACAACTCTGGGTTTGACGTGGCCTTGTATGTTAAGCAGAGATCACCTCTGAGTAGATGATATGTGACAGAGTATAGCTAGTGTTTTTTTAGTCTGTCAGCATAGTACATCTGCTTTAGGCCTGTGATTCTTTTAGTGAGGTGTTTCTGCGGCCTTTCCAGTTGTTGCAGATGTCTTGTGTGGTACATACCAAATAGGGCATTGTACTCTATAATGGGTCTAATGAGGGATGGGTACAATGGGACAAAGACCTCCTTTTTTCTGGATGAAAAGCCCTTAGTGATGAGATGTGCCACACAGAAGGATTTCCTGACTGTTGTGGCGATGTGGTTATCGAAGGTGAGACCACTGTCCACCTGTATTCCTAAGTATCTTATCACACTTCCAGTGTTTAGTGTACTGCCACCTATGTGGTAATTCATGGGTACATTGTTTTTCCAAAAGGGGATAACTATACACTTCTTGGCATTGAGCTTGAGCCCATGGCTCCAGCACTAAACATCTGTTTCTGTATGGCGCATTTGTAGAATATCCACATCATTTGGGGATTCAATAATGGCTCTCAGTTTGCATTCATCTGCAAACTTTGTTAGCCAGAGTCCCTCAGTGTTGGCCTGTACGTCAGAGAAGTAGATGTCAAACAAGAGCGGTCCCAGGACTGAACACTGAGGTACTCCACTTGTCATTTATCTGGAGCTGGATTTGGAGTCGACTACTTTTACAGTGTAGGTTCTTTCAGTAAGCCAGTTGGCAACCCATCAAGTGATGTAGGGATTTATGCCCAGCTTAGTAAGTTTATCTATGATTCCAGGGTGGGGGATGGTGTTGAAGGCCTTGGCGAGGTCCAGATAGGCTATGTGGACTGCCTTACCCTCATCCATGGCTCTGGACACTGATTCAAAGAAGTCAATCAGGTTCAGGAGACACGATCGGCCCTTCACAAGCCCAAACTGGGTGAGGTCCAGAGTTTGAAGGTTGCCAATGTCTTTGTTTATAAGTTGCATGATAATATGTTCCATGGTCTTGCAGATTAGGCTAGTCAGACTGATGGGACAGTAGTTCCCAAGATCCAAGTTGATCCCCCCATGTGGCATGGGATAACTGTAGCTGTGCACCACACAAGTGGACCCGAAGTCTGAGGTGAGGCTATAATTAAACATGACACTTAGGTAAGGTGCCAGTTCATTTTGTAGTTCATGTAGTACACAGCCAGGGATGTCGTCTGGTCCCATGGATGCTGTTTTCTTAGCTTTGGAGAGTGCAGTTTATACCTGTGTGGCCATGATTAATGGAATTTGGCAATCTTTCTGTATTGAAATGGGCCATTTAGGGGGTGAGAGGGGGGTGAAGTTGGCACTGAATCGATCTGACAGGATATTGGCAATGTCCTTGGGATCAGTATATTTAATGCCTTTCTGTTTTAGTTCAGAGCAGATCTGAGCATTGCCATTTAGAGTTTTGACATAGCTATAGAATGCCTTGTGGTTGTCTTTGGAATCTTTGGCAATTTTATTTTTGTAACTAGGTTTGGATGATTTTATGAGGGATCTCAGCTTCTTACTGAGGCTGGTAAGGGAGTTTTTTGCATCCTTGGATTTTTTTCTTTTCTGCAACAGTTTCTTCCTTCTGTTGTATAGTTTGTTTATGACAGGGGACCACCAGATTGGCTTCCTTTTTTTTGGAGGAGAGTGTTTTAGTTCTATTTGGAATGTCGCGATTCATACACGAGTGAATGTGCTCGTAAAGTGCTTTAGTGCAGGATTCGGCAGTTGAACTTTCAGTTCCCGTCTGCATGGGTGCCATGAAGTTTGTCACTTCTGACTTGAGTAGCATGAAGTTGGCCTTGGAGAAGTTTTTTATGGATGTTTCCTTACAGTGGGGTGGGAGTGGGATGTGGATGTCAAAGGTGATTAGCTTATGATCAGACCTAACCAACAAGGGGGTGACCACTGGTATAGAGCATCAGTTTCCCATTTTGATAATGACCAGGTCCAGGATTTTAGTTGATCCAGGGGGTTGTAATTCATGAATTCTAAGAACTGTTGGCAAAGGTGTTGGTACACGAGTAGTTTTGCCAGCTAATGGCAGGGTAGTTGAAATCACCCAGCATTAGGGTGTTTGGTTGTATCTTAATATTTTACAGTATGTTTAGAAAGGTGTAGTGAGAATCTTGGGGTATGGTGGGGGATCTGTAGGAGGCAACAATTTGGATTGCAGTCTTACCTAGTGTTAGTTGCACCTAGAGAATTTCAGATGCATTGTCTTGGGCAACTAGCCTGGAGGTGTGAATATCCTTGGTGAATATGGACACTCCTCCACCTTTAATGTTTTGGTCCTGGCTTGGTGGCTGAAAAGTGTGATAAGAGTTGTAGTCTGATATTGTAGGGGTGCTCTCTGGAGCCTTGAACCAGGTCTCAGTTACTGCACAGATATCGATGTTCTCCATTTTTAGAAGTGCCTCGAGAGAGTGCATTTTGAGGTTTAGACTTATACCATTGAGTAGCATTACCTTCAGAGTTTGCATACTTGTACCTGTTACAGTGGTGGTTTTGTCCACTGAACATTGCCTAAAAAAGGCACTATAGGGGTGGCAAGAGCTTTAGCCAGTAACCTGAATCCAAGGGGCAACAGGTGCAGACCATCTCTGGCAAAGCTTCAGGGTTTGTTGATTGTGTCATCCCAGGCAGACAGATACTGGATTCCCTTTGAATAAAACCAGAAGCATAGCCAATTGTTGAAGTTAATCATTTTGTCCTTATACTGTGGTATCATTCTGGGCAAAGGCAGGATGCTACTCAGGGCTAGGGTCATATCTGCCTGGACCACATGATCTGAGAGCTCTTCCATGTCTCTTTTCATGTAGTCCAGGGAGGTACGTCTCAAGTCATCCACTCCAACATGGACAATGACAGAGTTGTATTTGTACTTGTGCAGTGACTTGAGTGCATGCATTATGTGGCAGATCCTGGCACCCGGCAGGCAGCTGACTGTAATTTTCTTCTTGTTCATCCTAGTGAGTGGGACATCAGTGTGCCTTAGGGGCTGTTGTTGGGTGGCACACTAGTGTTTTGAGCTATGTGATATTTTGGTTGTGATTGGTGTTTGTGTTTCAGCTTCAGAGGTCCTTGTTGCTTGGACAGGTTAATGTTAAGGGCCTCCACATATGTGGGTTTAGTGTTGCTATATGTGGGTGTTGGTAGTGAGGGCTTTGAAGGGCTATGTGTTGCTTGAGGTGTAGTGCGGGTGTTAACCTTCTCCTCTTGATTGTCTAGCACAGTCTTGGCTGGAGAGAGCTTTGCTTCCAGTTTGGCTATGTAAGTGTATATCTCGCAGGTTGTAGTGTTGAGTGGTAGGAGGAAAGAGTTGTCTGTGTACATGAGGCAATTGCTGCATTGCCCCAGTATGCCCGGATTCACCAGATGGACAGAAGAAATCACCGGAAGCTGACCCTTGGACATACTTAGTTAGGTGCTTTTCTTTTATTTTTTATTTTTTATTTTTTGTAAAGTAAAAGAGCTGATTTCATTTACCTTGCCAAGGTACTTTGAAATTATAGGCTTAGTGCCTATGATTAATTTCTCCTTATTAACAAGGAGCTGCTGAGTGCCTGTATCAGTTTAAGGCTTCCTAGTGCTTTCCAGCAGGTTTTAGAGCAAGTGCTAGTCACAGGGACTCCAACCAGGAAAAGTCAGGAATCAATGCACTCTGCTCCTACTCTCATCAGGATCAGAATATAAGCACAGATTTCAAGCTGTCACATATAAAGCAGTTATTAAGCTTCCTGATGATCAGCAGTCTCCAGGAAATAATGAAACTCTCACCAGGAGAAAACAGAAGCACTAATCCCAAGATGACTACTGAGAGGCAGAATGTGGACTCTCCAATAACTGGTGGTCTTGCAATAGATGCTTAAAGGTAAGTTGAAAAGAAATGGTTTATCCTAAACACTGCAGTGTGCAGTAGAGGAATTAGATGTGAAAGTAGGTAACTTAAGTTTTACCTGTCTAAAAAGTTTAGTTTTGTGGAGAATCACTATTTTTAAAACAGCAAGATAAAGTGAAAGGGGGTGGTTACTTTTTCTATTCTGGTACTATGGAATACAGTAGGATGGCCAAAAATTTAAATAGTTGAATGGGAGTGATTTCACAAAATGATCATTTTTTGCTTACTCACACAAGCCAGTAAAAGCAAAGAGGAAATGAGATATATGGTCAAATTTGCATAAGGGGCCGGCAACTAGAAAGACGGTTGTGTTTAAGAACACAACAGTAACTGGGTGGGAGGGTGAGAAAAATTATTTCTGCCTGACTCACAAGAGACAGAGCTGTGGTCCCTTTTCAAGTTTTAATATGCAGTTAAATGCAAAATACAAGTAAAACACAAGGTAAAGAAAACAAATCACAGTGTTCAAAATAGAAAAAGGCAATAAATTAATACAAAATACAACAAATAAAATGCAAACTAACCTTTCCCTCACAGCAAAGTGTAGCAGAGTCTGGGTGAGCCTTTCTAGGTCACCATCCCCCTGGCAAAAGTGTCACAGCTGGCGTCACCAGATGCATTGTTCAGACCATCATGGAGGTGCAGGCACATATGGAATGTTATACCAGACAGGGTCTGAGGCTCCAGAGAGCTACTCACTCTGCTGTTATTGACAACATCCGTGATCTTGCAGGTGCCCACTGTTATTTTGCAGAGGCCCTGGATAAACAGTTGGGTGAGATGGTGGGAATCCTCGACCATGCAATGTCTGTGCTTGAGCATATGGTGGGAGTAGTGCAATGGCCACATGGATGTAGTTCAGCAACACCAACAGGTGGAGGTTGACATGGACATGCAATAAGTCAGAGTCACTTCCATAGTGGCAGTACCAGCACTGGCACTGCAGGGGGGGCGCTGTCCACACCACAACATAGCAGGCCATGTGCACGTGGCCCTGGCTGTCCCAAGTGGGACCCAGATCCAGCGGACATATGTCATCATCAGGGGAGAGTACCATATCTTGGCATGTACCTGATAGTGCCCAAAGAACCCCTGGTAGGCACAGTTCTCATGTCTGTGGCCAGAGACGGTGAACTGCACACCCTGCCAGGTATGGTCTGCAGCTGTCCAACAAACCCCTATATAGGGCAGTCACATGGCAGAACTGTGTGCATGCATACACACACACATCACCAACACAGCTAGAGCAACCCCATACCTACGCATACCACATCTGCACAGCCCAATTAATAATGAAACCCCCTAACACACACACATGTTGTCAAACAAATGGCTCAGCCTAGGTCACTGGCAAACCACAACACACCCTGTTCATATGATGTTACCTGTGCCACATCCCTGTCATCCATAACATCGATGTAGGGACAGGCTAATATGGTTCTGATACATAGGGTGACTGTACTAAGGTGTACGAATGTAATGCTGTGTAACATGTTTTCAGTACTAAAGTTTAATGCTTACATGTCAGGATGTGTAGCTGTCCAGCCATGATGCATTATAGTTGTTATTAACACTGAGTGATTGCTGTCTCCATAATGTATTCTGTTTGTGTTGTAGATGTCTATGTGTCAGCAGGATGTTGGTCAGCTGTTGTTTCCTACAAGGGGTATGGCACTGTGGTGACACCTTGACTGTGCCTTATCCTGGGTACAGTTGAACACAAGTCACAGATCTGTATAACAGTTACTGCATGTACCACATGCCTGATCGGTCTGAGGGGTGAATACAGGTGAGTGCATGGTGGCTGATGTCAGCAGCCCTTCTACAGTGGACAATGGTAAGTGTACTGGATGGTACACACCACATGTTTGTGTATAACACATACACACACGCATAGAGGCTTAGGTGTTGATGCAATATAAAGACAATACTGTACACATGGATGAATGTACTTTTGCAGGGAACCCATTTTAACCTATGTAATTCCACCAAGACAGAATAGGCACAACATCACATTAGGAAATAGTCAGTCTGCTAGTTTAATGTCATTGCCAATATTACTGGTAGGGTATATGTCCCCTTCCCCAATGTAGTGCAATCCTCAACTAACTAAACATAGGTGTGCTGGTGTGGGTGGTACAGCCCTACCCTTTGGAGGGTGTGGGGTGGTGTAGAACTGCAGATAGTGTGATTGACAACTACTTTACCTGTTAACATAAACTGTACAGTATTACAGCTGACTAAGCGGGGGATACACACAACAATAGCTGTAATGATGGTGGCTGTGTCCACAAGATCCACACCCAGCTATATATACCAACCCCAGTATCGCTGTATAGCTATACAGTGGGGAAGAGGGCATTTACACATCTACTATTAGTTTTGATGGAATGAATTTCCACAAGATGATACCTGTGAAATGTTAGCATTTGCCAGTCATTTATCGGACAGATGACCTCCTGGGACATGTATTTTCTGCAAACTGAAGTAGATCCCTTTACATACACACACACTCTTACTTGGCAACACTGAGAGTAGAACTCCTACCTAGGTGCTTATTGCTACTAATGTGTGTGGCCTTAATTGCACACACCACACAGCTTTTAGGATGATGTGTGTCCCAGGTTACTTGCTAAGTGAAGAACATCACCAGGCCTTGTAAAGTATGGTAATGGGTATGTACTGGTTGTTTATGAGCAATCTATGGTGCGACATACTGTCAGATACACATTGACAAACACATAACAGTCATACACACATCTGAGAAACCTGGGTCTATCAGTGCTAACTATCTTGTCAGTGTGTCCATTCTATTACAGATAAGTTGCACACAGCACATGCATCATTGAGCTGGATAGTGTAATCAGTTACTTGTATGGTTGATGGTGACAGTGGTCCCCATACAGTGACCTTGGGACATGTACTGGGGATATCATAATGTAAAGACAGTATACCCAACACCCACACCCTACATTGGATATTGTACTCACTAAAACCCATGATAATACTCTGACATACCCACAATCACACATTGACCAGGACTGCAATACAACCCCATTGTCTATCTCATGAGTGCTACTACAGGGATATGCATCTATTGCACATGCCACAGGGATAGTAGGGTGATGCTTTGTCATGGCTCTCCCACAGTCAGCAACATCACTATCCCTTATACTATATGGCAAGGTGTATTGTATTAGGAGAATGTGGCCTCAGAATGCTGTATCCTACAAATATACACACTTGCACACATACACACACTTGTCAGGACTCAGATGGTAACCCATGCCTATCTACCCATTTGTACAACAGTGTTGTGCTTGGTACTGCAAGCTCCAGGTAGCCCATAGGGGAAGAGTGTAACAAGTTACATGTGATGTCCATTACAGCAGCAGCCATATCTAACTATGGCAATGGGGGGGGGTGTAGTAGGTGTGAAGGCCCTCAGGGTATTATCAACTACAGGTTTACAAACACACAGGCACTGTTATTCTCAGTAATGCACACTGACACATTTGTCAGTAATGGGGTCCGTAGGTGCAGGTGTTCCTAGGTGTGTACCAGGATATTGTCCATGGAGAGATGAGAAGAGTAGAGGATGTGGGTACAGTGGTATCATGCCACCTGCCATTTGTCAGAAGGCTGTCTTTCAACTGATGATACGTGAGTGATCCTCAAGGTGAGAGTTAAATGCAACATCCAATCATCTGGTTGCCTCTTGCAGATGGCCAGTGAGGTGCTCCAATTGACATTTATGCAGCATGTATTACATAACATGATCAGTGTCTGTCTTGGAGACCTGTACCCAAGCATGTTCTGTTGACTGTGGTAGTGTAGTTGAGGTATCCATAGCATGTGGTATGTACAGGGTAGGGATTCCTAGCTGTGGCATTCATAACCAGCTGGGCAGTCATGTTAGTGTCAGTCAAGCATAGATTGCCTGTAAGCAGCCAAGATGGATACCTGACATCTGCACATTTCTACAGAGGACAGACAGATATAAGCTAGCCAAATGGTTATGCATTAGGATGAATGTTTTGACAGATAGATGTCTGATACTGATAGGTGTGCCATTACTACATGACAGCAGCCCTCAATGACATGTCCTATACACACAGTAGTCTACAGTTAATATCCACATGTCAGATCAGTATCCAGTAGCAAATACTTAATGACACACAGCTCACATACCAAGAACACGATAGTCAGGACTCAGAGTCCATCTTTGAATGCAGGGGTGTTTGGTTCCAGTACTACAATCTGCAATCTACTCTTACTTGGGAAAGCACTGTCAACAGTAGTAACGTAATGATACACTGCATGCCAGTGTGACTGCATATAACCTGGCATACTACCCTTGTATGTAACACATTCGCACAAGAGATATATACTCAAGTGTCCCAGACAGTAGACTCACATCACTTGCTTACTGTAATGACAGCACATAGACGCATGTTATGTACATGGAATTATATACACTTATTAAAGATGTCATTATCCTGCTATTTTATCAGACTGGATGGTGGCCCGGCAACAGCACATCTGACAAATATCTGGACATAACATCACACTGGGTAAATACGCTGAGCTGCTAGGCATGTCACAAAGCACTGTGCAAACTACAGGCAGACTGCCACAACACTGGCCTACATTTCTTATGGGGGAATACACATGTACTTGCAATTATAGCAGGCTCTACTGGCATGTAACAGCATGGAGTAACAGACACCTGTGTGAAAGTGCATACCCACAACCAATCTGAACACAGCCACAGTTACATATGGTAAGCGTACTTAATATTACAGTATATGGACTGTGTGAACAACATCATCCTCACATGTGCCACTCACACACTAACCCTAGATATACTTGGCCAATACACAGTGTATTACAATGCCTGACTAGGACTGTGTTGGTTTGGTCCTACAAACATGTACGCCGATAGGGTACCATACACTGGAGCAGCATGCAACATCAGATAGAACAGGACCAAGAACAATGAAATCTACCACAGTCTGTACACAGGTCGAGGTACAACAATCACCATAAGAACACAGACCTTACTACTGTACACACTACAACAAAATGTCCAGGTTTTGTCCTCAAATATAATGCCTGCTATACATAGCTATACATAGCAGTCTGGTATGTCACTGGCTTGTTATCAGGTATAATGTCAGTAAATAATGATGTACTGAATATGTGAACCTCTTACTGCATGACATATGTACAAAGGTTGACAGAGTTGTGGCTGGAGTCAGAAACACAGGGCCAATATCGACATGTTGCTGTGATAAACCCATACATTTACTGGTGTAATAGGGTTTGTTGTGACATATGTCTTCTGAGGGATATGAAGTCAGTAACTCACATGGATGTCACCATATACTGACTGCAATCCTTAGAGTATGCTACTGCATTTCTAAAGACAGGAAATGTGTGAGTAACACAACACATGTAAGACTCCAAACACTGTCCAGTCTGCAGATAGCCCTACAGGTGAGAGTTTCCTCAAACACATGACACTGTCATGACAGATATTAAATCATGTAGAACGCCATATCCACACAAATCCTGTTAAACCAACATTACTTCAAATGTAGAAGAGCGATACTTATCTTCTGTCCCCATGTCTGGAACATCCCCCTCCTGTTTGTTGGCCTGTCTCCACAGTGTATATTGTAAGAGGTATATCCAACTACCCTCTGTGATGCTGTTTGTCAAACACCCACATGAAGTCCTGCTTACAGTGAAGGAAAAGGGCCAACACCGACATGAAGTGCTTAGTTATAGAAGTGTGTTTCCATGCAATTGGCTGTAGGAATGATGCCGCAGCTGTTCCACATGCAATTAGCTAGTGGGGGGACTGCAATTCATACACAGGCCATCAGCTGATCATGAGCATCACTTACAAAACTCAAGATGCTGCCTAAGCAAAGAAGGTGTACTTTTCCACATCCACCAGAGAGGGAATGAGAGAGACAGGCAGAGACAAAGTAAGAAAGGAAGGGAGTAGGAGAGTAAGAGCCAAGCATGTTTGTGTATGATCCATGGGGGGAGAGTGGTATCTGGGCATTATGACGGTTGCCTATATTGTGTACTAATCCATACTGTCACATGGTAATTGCACATGGCTGTACACATTTATGGCTGAGGATTGTTGACAACAATCTCTACAATGTTTGGAAAATGTTGACCTTGTAATGTTAACAATGGGGCATGTAGCTCCTCAATATAATGATGAGGCAAAACCCACACTGCAATGGACCCTGTCATTACACAATCACCCCAAAACCCACACAGGAAAATGATAACACACACACAAACACACACTTACCAGTACTGAATTTCAAACCCTTACCTGACTATGTATTGCTATTATATTGTTATGCAGTTATTGCATGTGCCACGGAGCTTACATTTTGGAGAGCTGTCCAAAGGTATCTTTTAAGGTGAGTGGCATCAGCAACAGTGATAAACGAGGGATAAGGGAAGTGTAGTACATGTGAGTGTCCACAAAAGCAGGTGTCACAGAAGACACAGCCACACTCTCTCAGGGAATCACACACATTATCACAGTTGGCAGGATCAGGATTAGAACTCCAACCTAACTAGTTTGCTGCACTACAGTATTACACAGTTGTCACATGCATCACAGAGCTTATCAGTCTGATATATGGCCAAAGGGTTATGTCAAGGTGACTAACATCAGCAGGCATGCTACAGTAGGGCAATGGGAGATGTAGTGAGTGTGAATGGCTTCAAAATCATTAATCTCCACACACACACACACACACACACACACACACACACACACACACACACACACTTGCCAGTACTGACATGCATGAGTTCATTGCTTCACAGGTGTGTAGTAGTTGACTGTGCCAGAAGGCTGTACAAGGCTAGGCAAAGAGAATACCTTGGCATCAGGCCACATGACAATGGTCTCCAATGTGGCTCATTGGTGTAGTCCCTGAATTGACCCACACAAGTGGGTATTGTATTCACCATCCACTCATCTGGGTTACTATTGTGAGTGGCCAGTGCTGTGCAATGCTTGCCATGTATGTGATCTATATTCTATAGCATTGACATTTGTCCCACATGCATGTTCTATGATGTGTGGAAGTGTACTTGGGGTCTCTGGTGCATGTTTTGTGGACAGATTGTTATCATCTGATATGGTATTCCTGACCTCATGTTGTGAGACCTGGCTATGGAACTGAGGTCATAGCTGCACCTACATTGACAGCATGATACAGATATTCAGTGGAGTTAGTGGTGTCTGTCCATACAGGGCATGTGTATAAGGCATGGTATTCCCTTTGTGGGTTACATTTAAAGACTCTTCAATTGTTGCAGGCATCCAGTGGGGAGCATAGCAAAGGACCACTGTAAGCATTTATTTGCCTATTGTAGTAATGGAACAGGGTGCCATGTCCTTTTACTTTCTGGATAACACACAGTCAGGAGATGTTACACATCACAGTACATTCTGATATCAGTGGCAGTGTTGTGGTCAACAGGCATGTAGTCCACTGCAATCACACTGTGGTTACTATCTGTGGGCAATATGCAGGGAACAACCAGTATAGTGGTTGTTGCCTACCCAAGTGTGTTTGTGTATGAGACATGGGTGGAGAGTGTTCTCTGAGTAATACAAGGGTTGCCTATATTGTTCATTGATCCATAATGTCACATGTAGGGCTATGGATTATCTACATCAGCCTCTCTGCTGTTTGATATCTGTTTTCCTTGTAAGGTAGACATTATGAGATATAGTAGGTCCTCAATATAATAATTTAGCAAAACCCACCCCACAATGCATCCTGTCATTACACAATCACAGCAACCTCCACACAGGATACTTATGACAGACACACACTTGCCAGTACTGAGATTCAGACCCATACCTAGCTATTATTGCTATTACAGTGTACCTCATTTATCACATGCACCACGGAGCTTATTGGATGGATGCTGTCTCAAGGTACTTCTAAGGTGAGGAACATCACCAGCCCTTGTAAATACTGGCATTGGGTGATGCAGTGGGTGAGAGATCCAAAATTAATTCTACCCTAATTACATATTTCCATTTCCCAGGGATGAGGTTCAAACCTCTATTAAGCAACCTTTACAGAACATTATGTTACACATTTACCACATGCACCACTGTACAGACATGGTTCAACCTTCGCAACAGATACTTGTAAGGTGGATGATATCTGCAGGACTGCTAAAGTCAGCCTCTGAGATGTGAGCTGGCTGTAACTGGGGACAAAATATTTGAGGTACACGCATGCAAACACTTGCCACAGATGAGATTCAAACCCATAGCTGTATAATTACTACTACTTCATTGTTCTGCATTTATGGCACGCACCGCAGAGCTTATAGGGCTATCTTTTCTCCAAAGGTGTATTTCAAGGAAGATGACATCAGTAGATTTGCTAAAGTAGGGCAATGGGAGGTGTAGTACAGAGTTTCACAGTTCCATGTTTGGGATTAGAACTTCTACCTAACTAGTACATGACACTACAACATTACACAGTTATTGCATGCGCCACGGAGCTTATATGGCTGAATTCTGTCCAAGGAGGTGTTTCATGGTGACTGACATCAGCAGACTCACTAAAGTAGGGCAATGGGAGGTGTAGTGACTGTGAATTGTCTCAAAAGCATTACTCTGTACACACAAACACACAGAGTTTCATAGTTGCCATGTCTGAGATTAGAACTCCTACTTAACTAGTACATCACACTATGGCATTACATAGTTATTGCATGTGCCATGGAGCTTATAGGGCTGAATTCTGTCCAAGGAGGTATTTCACAGTGACTGACATCAGCAGGCTTGTTAGAGTAGGGCAATGGGAGGTGTAGTGTCTGTGAATGGCCTCAAAACCATTGATCCTTACACACACACACACACACACACACACACACACACACACACACACACACAATTTTACAGTTGCCATCTTTGGGATTAGAATGTCTATCTAACTAGTATGTCACACTATAGCATTACACAGTTGTTGCACACATCACACAGCTTATAGGGGTGATCCTTGTCCAAAGGGGTATTTCAAGGTGACTGATATCAGCAGGCTAGCTAAACTAGGGCAATGGGGAGTGCAGTGTGTGTGTGAATGGGCCATAAACTATTCCTCTGCAAATACAAACACAACATTCAGTCACATACAGCTTTACATTTGACAGGGCTGTGTATATGACTGCTAGATGAATAATGACTTGTACTGTCATGTTACACAGTTATCACATGCACCACAGATACTATAGTGCTGTGGGCTACCAGAAGCAAATGTCTACAGTGATAGACATCAGCACATCATATGATATTGCCAATTGGATGTGTGGTGAGTGGGACAGGCCTCATGATGGGAAGCTCTTTGTCACTGTCTGTCTCTCTCTTCCCCACATCTCTGTCTGTGTATGTTTGACCTATTATAGTGTGTTGTCCTTGGATATGTGTGTGTATTCCTCTCCAATGTGTGTGCAAAGCATGACTGGTGTGCAATGTGGTGTGTGTGCACAGAAATCTGCAACTGACAAATATGTATAGTCCACTGTTGTTGCCAGACATGGGCTTCATTTCTGTACGTGTGGGAGCATGCCCAGTATGACCCTTCTGTATTTTGTTGTCAGACATGGGCTTCGTTTCTCTAAGTGTGGGAGCATGCCCAGTTTGACCTTCTCTGTTGAATGTGTGAATCGATTCCAGGTAGGTTGTACTCCAGTGCAGGCATTTGTGTTCTACACCTACAGCTAGCAACCTGTTTCTGCAGGATATCTGCAGATAGGTTGACAATATGGAGTCACCATGGGCAAAGGATAGTGGGATACTGTAACTAATCGTGTCTCTGCTGCTTGTGCTACATGGTTTTGGTGTTAGCAGAGATATTCAGACATATGTACTGTTTTACACTGCGATGTATTATGTCATCAACTACTGACAGATATACTTATTTGCTCACAATAATTTCTTGAGGAATACAAGATGAATGAAGCTGTGTCCAGTATTGTGGTCTGCAGCCTACATATTCTTGCACAGTCATGCCATTCTGGAGGGGGAGATGCAGACACTTGGTGATGGGTCTGTGTAAATGGCCCAGCACCTTGGTGCTGTAGTGGCTGAGGATCTCCTACTTGTACATCTATCAATGTGACAGAATGGCCATATCCTGCTGTGGCCGTACCTCACAGCTGTACAGATTCACACAGGTTACCCAGAGGCAGGGCTCATATATCTGGTCAATTCCCCTTCACATTGTGGTTTATGAGCAGGTTTGTAGCTACCCATTCCTGGGTTTGCAGACAGGGATAGTATGGGCACACATCAGAGTTTCAGACTTGACACACTCCTTGGCATCCATGCTCTTACCCCTCCCCCCATTATTCAATCCTCTTCCTAACATTATGCAAGCAATATCTGATATGTATCCCTATAGTTATCCCTTCAACCCAGCGGTATTTCATGCAGTAGGACATGGTGGGCATGCTACTGGGATTTGTCAACATGGCCTTGCATTTGTATTCTGTGGACTGTGTTATGTTGTTATTTGGGACTCCATGAGATAACATACATTGGCAGTATGGGTGAGGCAAAGGCCTTTGACAGAGAAGTGTAGGGAATTTGGTAGTGATGCAGGCAATCTGTAGCAGGCCAGTGCATTCTGTCACCCCTACAGTCCCAGGCTGGAAGCCACTGGATTCCCCTGGGGTGACAGGGTTGGTGTGTAAGGTGTTAATGGCAATAGTTTCTGTCCTTATTAATCAATTGGTGTGGATGCTGGCAGGGTGCTACTTACATCTTGGGACACACTGCACGGGACACCTCTTCAGCATGCTGCATTCTTTGGTTATTCCCATACAGAAGTGAGGGTCATACTGTACTCATTCCCAACAGCAGGGATATGACCTGTGATGAAGCTGTGACTGATGGTGGGGTGTGCTGAGTGCATGTGTGCTATGGAAGCTTCTTGCAGCTGACTCATAGACATATGTGGGGCATCCTCCTTATGCTGGCTTGTGCAGGGACATCAGCAGTTTCTCAGTACTTCATAATTGTGCCTTTTGTGGTCTGCCACTGTTTGGCCAGACTACATCAGTATTCCATACTACACAGACAACTAATGTGGTGCTAACCTGTATGTACAATTCCAAAGGTGTGTCCATTTGACAGTTACATTTGATATGCTCTGTTTAGGGTACTTCCACCTGTGTACTGTGTGCATGTCTAGGCTCACATTCATGCCATGTTCATCTTTCACATGGTGACAGATATTGCATCTGAACAATTAGTATGGATTACTGCTGGATTGGGTCTTGCTGGGATGCATTGTGTTTGGCACTGTAGTTGTCAGAACTTGGCTCTGTCATCAACAGTACTGGCCATAGGCCACCGGGACACAACCCTCCATGCATACATGCTGACCACTTCCACACAATATACAACACAGAACAACCTAACAAACAGAGCCCTGCATATTGTACATGTGCAACAATCTATCCTGCTAATTTGGCCAGCTCAGGTAATCTGTGCTCCACTGTTATTATACCCACATGTACATGTTACTACTTTTATACATAGGATTGTGGGGGGCACACCTGACAACTGTAAACATTTGTTATGACTGTACTGGTATTTCAGGTACTATGTTGGCTTCCATTTCATTCTGTATTCTTAGCTATCATGCAGACAAGAGGCATATCAGTGTAGTGCAGATCTTAGGTTTTATTGACCTATATTTCAATTTCAGACTTCTTACCCTTCAGAACTAACATCCAACTGCCTGACTTGTTGTAGTCTGTCTGTGTAGGTCTGAAGGGGGCTGTTCTCCGTTGCCATAAATCAGAGGCATTAGCACAGCCTTTCTTTGTAGTCATCTGCACCTATCCTGCTGGCTGAGACTGTTGTTGGGTATGAGAGCCTCACTGACATGCATGTGTGTGTCCTATGGACACACATTTGGCCCACCACATGTCCTGCAGTGGGATTTGTCACCTTGTCTAGTACTGCCTACTATGTTGACACCAGTATTTGTTATGGGTTTCATGCTGCCCATATAGGTATCTACTATCTACTGCCATCCCATTCAGCCACCCAATTCTCTTGCTCACATCTGTACCATAAATACAAGACGCAGAACATACTACTCCAGTCAGCAATTGATAGGGAGAGTGACTTACCTTGTGGCTGTGCCAGTAGTGAGGATGGTGCTGGAGGGCTGACTATGTCAGATGCACATAGTACACTCCCTATACATGGTTAAGCACAGGTAGTGTCATGTTTGGCATCCCTTTCACTGTATGTGTGAGTCAGAGAGAGGTGTCATTCCCTGGGTTCCTACCATGTCAGTGTATGTGCTATGCGTTGCCTCTTTGCCAAAGTCTGGGCATACTGGGCACACCTCTTTCTGCCTACAGGGGCAGGCTCAGGTTGTTCCTCTTCTGAGTTAGTCTGTGCCTGTGCTGGCCTTGGCAATGGTGGGGGAGCTGTGTGGACCTGCCCCATGCTGTTCCTGTTGCAGCTGTTTCCACAGAATCATATTGTGCAGCATGGCACATACAATGAAAAATTGGGTACGTGTAGCTGGAGAGTACTGCAAGGCTCCACCGGATATGTCCAGGCACCGGAACCGTGTCTTGGTCATCCCAAAAACATGCTCTATTATGATTCTGGTTTGTGCGTGTGCCTCATTTTGGAGTTCTTGTTCAGGTGTGTGTGCATTTCTGATGGGTGTCATCAGCCATGGCTACAGTGTGTAACCAGCATCCCCCACTAGGTGTCTATATGGTATGCCCCACTGGCAAATCTTTGGTACAGCTGCATCATATGCCAGATGTGGGAGTCACGATAGCTTCCAGGGCTGCCAGCACACACATTCATTATAATGCCCTGGGCATTGCACATGACCTGGCAGTTGATGCAGAGGAAGCCCTTGCGGTTTATGTAGACGCTACCCTTCTCGCTAGGTGGTGCTTTGATGTGTATGTGTGTGCATTCTATAGCACCCACTACCTCAGGGTATTCTGCTATTTGGTGGAAGAGATGCATATTGCTGGTCAATGCCTCACGGGTGTTGTATAAATATATGTGCTCACCTGCATGTGCTGACATGGCATCCAGAAACTGGTGGAGTACCCTGGATGCTGATGACTGTGAGATCCCCAAGATATCCCCACTTGGCATTTGGAAGGTACCTGTGGCTAATATTCTTAAGCCTACAGATACCTTGATATCCACTAGGATGGGTTCCCCTCTGTTGGTTCTGTGTATGAGGCATAGCCAGCACAGCTCAACAATTTGCTGTAGGAGGTCCCTGTCCACCCTATAGCTCTCCACTATCTCCAGCTCATGTAGCCCCTGGTAGGTTACCCTGGGTCTGTATACTCTTCTCCTTCTCCTCACTGTGGGTTGGTCAACAGCATTCTTATCCTCACCATCCTCAGCCTCTTCCACATATTGATTTATGAGACCGAAAACAGTCCCTATCATTTTGTTGGTTTTGTTAGGTAAAATTTCCTGGTTTGTGTGCACCGGTGATGTAGAGTTTGTGGGAAAAACCAGAGTGAAAGGTGTTTACATAGTTTATAGTAGTGTGCTGAGCTGGGCTGGGCTTCTGCATGAGTAATTGGCTGATTCTGATACATTTCACCTTCCAGCTATGCTAGTTCTCCTTGACTACCTTCCTACTGCTGTTTTCCCTTCCCATTGCCTTCATGTTTAAGCCCTGAGGCACACGACAGAAACCCAGTGCTCAGATGTGAATGGAGCTGCTATTTCCTGTTTTTTTTTTTATTTTGTTTTTGTTTAAAACCCGGTGCATGGTGCACACACCCATTTAGGCAATGTAAATACTGCTAGGCAGCTTCAGGCATACCCCCTTTCTTAACTGTGCTTAGCTAAGGGCAAACACAGGCCACTGTGCTCCAATAAGCTTACAGCAGTCATGACACTCCCCCTCATGAGGTCATTTAGCTCTTAGACTTAGACCATGGTGTTATTGCACCTACACAGTTGGGTGCAAACTAGCACTGAGGGGAAATCTGTGATTCAGTACCGTTCCCCTCATTTGCATAGAACTGATTGCTAATGCATGGTTACAAAACTGACACTCAGCCTTCCCCCTTAGCAACCATTATTCCATGGTCTTGTTGTGTTATGCATGCCATTGACTATTACGGAAAAATTATGATTTTGGTTTAAAAGCTTATTTCCTACTTTTTTTCTTATTTTCGGGCTGATCCCATTTGTGTGCCACTGCTCTACTCTTAAACAGCCGAAATCGGCCAAAAAAAGTTATTTTTTATAATTTTTAAACTAGTTTTTATGCCTATGGCCATATATTTGGCCATTGGCATGCCTAACCCTTATAACACATTCTTTTTTATGAACTGTCATGCATCCATTCTGTAGTTTGCAGAAATGTATTCAGCTACTGGCTGAATACATTTCTGCAGTCTACACTATTCCTGCACAGATGCCTGCCTGCTTCCTGGATCGCTAATTCACCTCATTTGCATGGTTTTCACCAGCAAATGAGGTAATTAGCATACAGGGGCTGTGTCCATGCAGGAATAGTGCAGGAACACTTGTGCACATTCCGGGAGCTCTTTTCTGGATTGCACGTCAGCCATATTGCCTGCAGCAGCTCTTGCACTATTCCTGCACACCATGCAAAGCTTGCTGAATCCTGGGGTCTGTGTAAACCCATTCCTGTTTTTAGTGACTGTCTCTCACTGGTGTTAGTGGTGAGGATAGAGGTTCCTTGATTATTGGCCCACTGTAGAGAGGCTATCACATATTGGTTGCAGAGTGGTGGGATTATTAATTGAACTTCAGTAGCCTATGTGCAGTTGTCACTGTAGCTGTGTGTACTCTCAACAGCCACAAGGTAAATATTCAGAATTTCAGTTTCACAACAGTTTTATTTATTTATGTTAGTTTAATTTAGTCAGGGAAAGCAGGCAAAGATGTCAGCAGAACGATTATGGTAAGCTGGCAAGAAACCAGTTTTACAAGGTATGTGAAGCCAAAGGACTGGTGCATGCTAAGCAGACTAAAGAGGAAATTATTTCAGCTTTAATCATAGCTACAGTGTGGATCAGTGGCCAGGAGGACAACCAGTCTGATGTTGGGGATGTGCAGTCTTCAGAAACAAGACAGTTCACCTTTTCCTCAGAAGACTTAATTTCCTCAGAGGAGTTAAACAGACTTGAACTGGAGGCCAAACATTTGGAGACCGAAAAGAGACTTGAACTGAAGGCTGAAGAAAAGGAGAAGCAGCATCAGCATGAACTGGAGACCAAATGTTTAGAATTAGATTCAGAAGTGAGAATCTAACATTTAGAGACTGAAGAGGGACTGCGGTCATTGCAGGCAAAAGAAAAAGAAAAGTGCAGGCAACATGAGTGGGAGATGTTGATTCTTCATCAGGATCATGGAGGTAATGGGGAAGGGAATAATCGGACTCCATAAGCAATAAATTTCAGTAAATTTCTTCTACAGCTTGCTGAGGGGGATGACCTTGATAGTTTTATTCATATATTTGAAAGAGTATGTAAACAGTGTAATGTTGACCAAGAGCTCTGGGTACAGTTCCTGACCCCTTTACTCCACGGTAAAACTGTAACTGCTGTTGCTAAACTGTCTTATACCAATTGATTAAACTATAGTAGAGTAAAACAATGTTTATTGAACTGTTATAAGTTAACTCCTGAAACTTACAGTAAAGAGTTTCATGAGCATAGAAGCAAGGCAGGTGAAAGTGTATGTGATTATATTGCTGAGTTAAGCACCTAGTTTCATAGGTGGGTGAGTAGGTGTCAGGTCATCACTTCTGAAAGATTGGTAGACCTTTTGGTGAGGGAACAAGCCTACTAGTACTAATTTTATCTCTCTTTTTCTGACACCCCAATGTTTATCTCTCTTTCTTTTTTATTTTCTTTTGTGTCATCAAAATGTCTCCATGTCATCTGTCTGTACCACATCACTAAATGCTACATAGCACACCGAGGTAGGCCAGTCCCAGTGGATCAACCTGTCCCTGCTCCACCCCCTCCACCAACAATGCCCTGCATATCTGGGAGCCAACCCGGCAGCACTGCCTCTGCTGCTCCTGCACTGATTGCACCCTGAGGTAGTACTATCCTGGAAGCTGGTGCAGTGGAGTGGCAGAGGTGATGATTTCACCACCCACTGGGAGATACCAGGGTTGGCAATTAGGATCATGCACTGCACCACTGATATATGTCTACACTGGATGGACAGTCTGCTCTCCCTCATGATCCATAGGAGGAAAAGACATCAAGCACTCCAGACACCAGTGGAGTAAGAGGACATGATGATAGTCCAGTTGGTGTGAACTCGATTCTCACTGTCTCCAAGCTTGATGGACATGAGACTATGTTGTCCCCACCCTCACTATAATCATGGTGTCCCTCACCCAACATGTCGTGTCCCTCACCATCCCTGTCTCTTGTCTTGTTTGTTTGTTTGCATTTGCTTCCTCACCAACCCAATTTACCTGATCCAGACATACCTACGCCTCTTACAAAGCAGTCCCCTCTTACTGAATTAGAAAAACAAATGGGCTCCTGTCCCACAAAAAAAAATCATCCTATACATAGCTCTCCATTTTGCACACATCTTCTTGGCACACTTGACTCAGTCCAATTGGCTACACAACATGATTACATTATTAAATGTCAAAGAAACAGCAAAGGATCCAAGCATGGCTTCGTTCAAAATATTTAATTGGTACAAAAAATACACAGGGTAAACACTTTCATGGACCAAATCTCCGCTTCATCAGACCATAATAAAGCATGTCAGAAGTTACTTGACATTTAAACCTGTTTCATCCAATACAAATCAAGTTTGAAAGCGATGTAATATTTAGCATTAATAAATACAAATGTACAAAAAAAATATATAAAAAACTTGTGGTTACTGATATGCTTGGACTGATAGACGAGAATAAATATAACCATTTCATTTATAAAAAAGCATGCTTACATATTTGGTTAAACACTCAAAAATCCTAATAAAAAACCTTAATAAAAAGTGTTTAACTACAACGCATCTGATTCAACTCAATTAAAACCTACTAATGCTTCAATGGTCTAGCCCTTAAAAATGGTTTAAGTGAAACTCTGCTGTTTAAACCAGGATACCTATCAGCTTGTAGTTTTAGTATCCACTTCTGCTCAACAGATTCAGTTCTATTATTGAGGTCTCCCCCTCTAACATTGACATGTAAAGTTTCTACAACAAAAAACTTTAACCTATGTTCACAGCCTTCCTTCATCACATGCATAGTTAAGGCATTAGACTCTTTAGAGTTCCTGATGTCACGAAGATGCTCTAAATCCTATCTTAAAGGGTCTGTTCTCTTTTCCAATATAATATGCATAGCATGTCGTACAAAAACTAAAATACACTCAATTCCTGGTATGGCAGTCAGCATAAAAATCTATATTAATAACAAAACCTAGCTGTGGGTGTGTAAAATTACCTCCTGAATAGATATACGCACAAGCTGTACATCTTCTACATGTGAACATGCCCTCTTTTTGACTGCACATGGGTGTTATGTTTCAGGGGTCTATAACATAGTTGTTTCTTCAAAGATCTATTATTTCTAAATGTAAAATCTGGTTTATTATTGATAACACCTCGTAACTCAGGTACTGTTAATAAAATGTCCCAATTTGTCTTAATGACATCACATACCATATTAATATTGGTGGCAAATGTCAAAGGCATTCTCAGTTTAGTGCCAACAGTATTATTTGTGGATTCACCATCATCCATCAGATTAGAAATCTGACCAACCTCTGTCCTAGAGTCAGTGCTAAATAATGGTCTACACCTACCCATCCTCTCCTTCCAGGCTTCAGAAATCTGTGCGTCTATAGTGTCACACTTATAACCCCTACTCAAAAACTCTTTTTTCAATGAAGCTAGGGCAATATTCAAGTCAGTTTCTTTATTGTGAAGATGCATAATGCGATAAACTTGCCCCTTAAGGACATTCAATTTTGTATGGTTCGGATGCATACTGTTGTTATGCAGGATACTGTTTTTTTCTAACACTTTTCCTGTAAACACTGGTTGTAACAGTGTCTAGCATATCTCTGTTGATCTGCACATCTAAAAAGTCTATCTTGGTAGCTGAATATTTGTAAGTAAACTTTAGAAAATCATTCGTACTATTGATGTACTGAATAAACTCCAACAGTAAATGCTCCATCCCTTTCCAAAGCAAAAAAACATTGTCCACAAACCGTACATACCAACCAACTGAGGAGCTATATCAGTCATTTGTAAGTACGTGTTGTGTCACCCATCCTACCAGAGCCAGGTTGGCGTAGCTGTTTGCACAAGCTGTGCCCATAGCCACGCCAACCTTCTGCAAGTAATGTACTTCATTGAAAATGAACACATTATTCTCCAGAATGATTTCCAAAAGACTGCAAATCAGTCTGCCTTTGTCATTAGATACATTGTGTGTGTGTAATAGAAACCTAACACTCTCTATTACCAATTCATTGGGTATCACGGTAAAGAGTGAAGCAATGTCTAGTGTAACAAAGAAGCACGTACCATTAATATTACCAAGTTGGTTAGACAGCTGAGCAAGAAAATCTTTTGTATCCTTTAAAACAATTTCACACTTATTCAAAACAGTACGTAGATTTTTCTCCACAAAAAAAGAAAATGGTTCTGTAAGCCAGCCCCTGCTGGACACAATAGGTCTCATAGGTGGTCTATAAAGATCTTTGTGTATCTTCGGGAGACCATATAGCATAGGTGTGATGGGATTGTTGACTTTAAAATACTCAAACAATGGCTCTGTTATTAAACCAGTAATCAACAGATCAAATATTAAAAACTCAGCTTTCTCTATAACACCTGTCAAAGTATACAGCAGTATGGGAACATAGGTGTCTGTGTCTGTTAATAATTCCATCATCAATGAGATATACAAACATTTGTCCAACACAACTATGGCTCCACCTTTATCAGCTGGTCTTACTTCAACACTATTTAAATATTTCAACTCAGATAAAGCCTGCCTCTCATCAATAGTCAAGTTAAAAAAACAATCATTCTGTTTTTCTGAAAATGTTTGTCTAAGTTGCCTCTCACAGACCCCTGTAAACAAATCAATAGTAGAGTTGGGAGGGGGTACAAATACACTAGGTTTCTTAAAAACACTATCATTACAAACAGCATCCTTAAACATTGTTTTCAAAGTTAAAGTCCTGCCAAACGTGTAAATCTTGTAGGACATCAGTTAAAACTGCTGACTGTGCTGGTGCAAAAGTCAAGCCTCTGTTCAGAACTGCAGTCTGTGTCTCAGTTAACACACTAGATGAAATGTATACTAAACTTGTTTTGTTCTTTTCACTGTCCTTCCTGTGTCTTCCTTGCTCTGAATACGTCTTATCCTGGGATACTGAAACAGATTCCTAGATCTCCCTCATATTTTTAGTGGTTCTTTCAGTAAAAAAAGAATTGGAACCACCTGCTGAATCAGTCAGTGTTGTTGCTTGAGCTGCTGATACCGGTAAAGGTGAAACATCATGCGCTCCACTTAAAACTTTCGGTTTTACAGGAGCACTACTCTTGTGGATGACTGTAAAGCTGTTACTAGCTACCAGAACATCCATTGGATATGTTTGATAGTTCCATTCAATAAAGAGTTGTGTTCCTCTAGAAATCACTCAATCGGTGTTGAGTGGGTCTCTCTCCCAAAACATTAATTGAATTTTCAGATATGAGACTGTTACCTTCAGCCATGCTCAAAAGTGAGTAAAAACCAAAGTATAACTGCAAACAAACCTCACTTTCGACACAGGAACCAACTGTGAAAACATAGCAAATGTCAAAGAAACAGCAAAGGTTCCAAGCATGGATTAGTTCAAAATATTTAAATTGGTACAAAAATACACAGGGTAAATGCTTTCATGGACCAAAGCTCCGCTTCATCAGACCATAATAAAGCATGTCAGCAGTTACTCAACATTTAAACCTGTTTCATCCAATACAAATCAAGTTTGAAAGTGATGTAATATTTAGCATTAATAAATACAAATGTAAAAAAAAAAACATATATAAAAAACTTGTGGTTACTGATATGTTTGGACTGATAGACGAGTATATAACCATCTCATTTATAAAAAAGCATGCTTACATATTTGTTTAAAAACTCAAAAATCCTAATAAAAAACATTAATAAAAAGTGTTTAACTACAAAGCATCTGATTCAACTCAATTAAAACCTACTAATGCTTCAATGGTCTAGCCCTTCAAAATGGTTTAAGCGTTTTATTGAATGGAACTATCAGTTTGACTACCAACTATCCTGTGCCAGATGCCAGCATTAGAGAAGCCTTTTATACTGACTATCATTTGCTGGAGAATGCATTATACAAGTATAAATGCTTGCAATGGCAAAGGTATCATTTAGAGGCTTCTCTAAACCTTCAGATTGTACCTAGAGGGCTGAGAGTCTTAACAATGCCAACATGTGGATCTACATATCCTGAACTATTGAGACGCTGGCAAGTACTGAATTTGGAATGTAGTGCTAAATATATCCAACTATTGATTGAGTTTTTCTGACCTGTAGATGTGGATTTATGTCAACAGATAGAAGCACTACAAAATAAAATATATGAAACATATCCAATGGATGTTCTAACTGACAAAATGGATAGTTTATTTGATAACATCTCTTCTTATGACAAGAGGCTGTCCGATGTTAAAATCAGGAAAATTCAGAAAGATAAACTAGATTTTGAAAGGGGTGATGTCTTTTCTTGGTCTAGAGACAGTCCGTCACAGAATACAGCATTTTCAAACCAAGCAGGAAGTGGGAGGCATTCAGAGTGCACACTCTATACTGAGCCTCATAGAGCAGATGCACAGAAGCAACCGGAGCTATCTAAAACTTCTTTGACTCGTTCGAGTCTCAGTGGAGTTGAACTTAACAGTATGGATGCTGCTAGTAACAGCTTTACAGTCATCCCCAAGAGTAGCGCTCCTGTAAAACCGAAATTTTTAAGTGGAGCGCATGATGTTTCACCTTTATCGGTATCAGCAGCTCAAGCAACAATGCTGACTGATTCAGCAGGTGGTTCCAATTCCTTTTTACTGAAAGAACCACTAAAAATGCTTTATTATGGTCTGATGAAGTGTAACTTTGGTCCATGAAAGTTCTTACCCTGTGTATTTTGTGTACCAATTAAATATTTTGAACTAAGCCGTGCTTGGAACCTTTGCTGTTTCTTTGACATTTACTACGTTTTCACAGTTGGTTCCTGTGTCAAAAGTGAGGTTTGTTTGCAATGATTATGTTATTGTCAGCCCTCTCTCTGGAGGTGAAAGTTGAAATTCAGCTAATATTCTGCACATATGATCAGTTTTTACTGATGAAGAAATGGATAGCTATGGTTCTTTCCTACCACCCTTCTGCATATTCCTGCATTACTTTCTCTTTGTTCTTCCCCCTGCTTGCTCCCCCAATTCACCACTGTCCTCTCTACCCCATTTTAATATCTATAATCTGGTCAAAACATAGAATCACACACATAAAACATAAGTAGCAGAAAAAGCAATGAATCCCTTCACTTTTTGGCCTTTATGTTTGCGTGGAGTTTGGCATTACACAGCAATGCCAAGCAATGGTGAGCAGTGATACAATGCTGCATTTACCTCTGTTCAATGCTCTTTCAAACCCCTGCACTATGCCAACACACATCAACACATGTACTATAAAGAATTAATATCATTGCATTATCACTGTTTATTTAAAAGCATTAGATGCACCTCAATTTGCATCTGCTATCATCTGGGCTCAAACAGAAATGTCTCAATGCATTTACACCTGCTGCCTCAGTGTCAGTTAAGGAGCAGGTGTGTTTCATAGACTCAGTACTAACTCTCAGATTTTAGCAATGTGGTTCGTGTTTGTGCACTGCTTAACTATGGACAAACAGGAAAAGAATGGAAATGTGTATCTTGCATTCGCAAACACTTTGCCAGCCATCGTGCAAACCCGCTGCTTGCTGAGTTATGGAAAACTAAATATTATAATGTATTAGTGCTGCTTACTGCCCATTTCCTGTTTGTGACATGAAATTACATGTGGAAACATAATAAAATGAAGGCCATGCTTAACAATATGTCACATATTTACAATACAGCCACATGTTGCCTCCCCCAAGCACTGCAACCCTGGTGTCTCACACATATATCAACTAGACTACATAAATGAATTATCAAATGTTGTATGATATGCAATACACCAATCTGGTAACATGCAGAACTAGAACTATTGATCCATAAGCCATAAGCCTAAATACCCTTATCTGCAAGACTATGGAAGGAGTCATCATGGACCTTATCCACAAGGACATAGGTGACCTTCAACACACTTGAGCCAACCCATTTTGGTTTTGTCAAGGGTCGATCTTGCTTATTTAACATATAGGATTTCTTTGATAATGACCCCAAAGACGTGGAAGAGGGATAACAGGACATACCGCCTATGTTGATTTTATCCAAGGCCTTTGACACTATCCCCCATTCAGGTATCATAGAGAAAATCTCCCATCTGGGGATTAACCAATACATTACTAGATGGATGTCCAACTGGCTCACTAACAGAATGCACACTGTCAAAGTTGGGGACTGCACCTCTACCACTAGATTACTTACTAGTGGAATACCACAAGGATCTGTGCTGGGTTCACAACTGTTTGGAAACTATTTATCTGAGGTCCAGGCAAAGGTAGATGGCTTGTGGCTCACCAAGTGTGCAGATGACTGTCAAATGGGACCACTTATATAGAGTCCCCAAGGATGTTAACATATTACAGAAAGGGCTGACACAGTCAAATGACTGGATAAGTTGACCTGTATTCTTATAATAGTCAGATTTGTGCCATGGCACTAGTGTAGTCTGTATACTTAGATAGGTAAAAGTTATGTTCTCACTGCAGTCAAGTGTATGTGCATTTGCTTGACATCACAGACAGCCTTTTACATTAGCATGTGGGACATTGTTATTGCCATATTCTCCTCACCAGACACTGCTGATGTCATCAGCTATAAAGTGTTGTCTGAGACACTCTAAGTCAGACTTCATCTGTGGCGTTTGCCTTAAACAGAGAGTTCTGTAGTCTGTATCCTTCAATAGGTAGGGGTTCTAGTCTCACTGCAGTCATCTGGGCTGTGTGTGTGTGTGTGTGTGTGTGTGTGTGTGTGTGTGTGTGTGTGTGTGTGTGTGTGTGTGTGTATATGTGTGTGTTTGAACATGCTTGACATTACAGACAGCCTTTTACACCAGCATGTGGGACACTGTTATTTCCATATTCCCCACACCAGACACTGCTGATATCATTGGCTCTATCTGATTGCTGGATGTCCACTATTCCCATGAGGGCAGGGTCAGAGACTGGCCTGGAAGACAGGCATTAGTCACTTCATCCTATATGATACAGATTACAGTGACATAAATTTCAGTCTATCCTTATACATCATGGCATGGTTTGTAGGCACTGTGTTTAATTGGTGAGTAACCCCTGTGGTCTCTCCAGCTGCTGCATGTGTCTGGTGAGGTACATGAAAAAGAGAGTATTATACTGTATATCAGTGTTCTGATGAGGTTTGAGTACAGTGCTGTAATATACTCCTGAGATCGGAATACTTATGACTGACTTATGATGTGCACAATATAGGCTTTCAATACCAGTGTGGTCAAAATTCAGATTGCCATGTACATGTGTTCCCAGTGCTTGTATCACTGGGTTTCAGCATAGCAGAAATGTTGTCAATGTTGTAATTAGCAGGGAACTCCACTGTGCAGGAGGACAAAATAGAAACACATTTTTGCATTTATTCATAGACCATACGGCTTTGTCACCAATCATTTGTCTGTGTTAGCCCCTCCTGTAGTATGTTATCGTCATAAGTGGACTCAGTGATTGCACCCAGTATGCAAGAATCAGCACTCACAGTAAGCCAAAGGCCATGTAATGTAGCTTGAGCTTCCAAACAGTAAAGAGCCAATCACAGGTTGCTTTTTCCTGCATCCTTTCAACACACTAACTGTCCAGGAGTATATTGTAATAACTGGAATAAAAAATCAAATTAAGCCAGGGATCTTGGAGCTCGTAGGCTGCCAGAAACTATGAGGCTATATATGACTTGATGTACATCTTAGTGCTGTTTTCTAACCTTTTGATTCAATGATGGCCTGAATAAAAGGCATGAGCAAAACAAAAAAAAAATCAGTCTTTGTTTTTTAAAGGCAGAAATAAGTTTTGTCTGACAAAATAATAGTTTAATAAAATGCAGTGAGGATACATATATCATATCTGGGACTAGTGCCTGCCTTCCTACCCCCAAAAAAGACAGTCAACTTCTATGCATTCCTCTGATGTTAAACTAGAGAGAAGAACACATGGATAAATGCAAACAGACACATGGTGGGCATGGAGACACCACACAAAATAAGCCACAGCTAAGAACTCAGCCAAAGCTATGGTCTATGATATAGTGATCCTATTCAATACACAACTGTTCTAAAGATCATTGCTTTCACACCTATTCTGCTCCTGACATATCATCAGAGTTAGCCACTTATCATATGCAGTGCTGATGTTTGTAATGAAAACTGAAAAGAAATGGATAACTTTCTACTCTTAAATAAACTGCATCATCCTCCTGCAACGCACATACATATTAGTCATTTCAGTACTAGTTGTATACTGATTTTAGTAAATACATTGTTTGACACTATTCTTGTCAGACCAGATCAGAGGACATTTTTTTAACAATGACCAAACAACAGAAAGGGTAAGTCACTTGTATACACAAATGGCCTCTATACCCATTGATTACATCCACTTTACTGTGTACACCTCAGATGTGAGATTATGAGAAAAAATGTCATAATAACAAAGTAATCCATCATACTTTGTACAAATGCACAGTACTCTTGCAAAGCCAGATCAGTGACAGCTTAAACTGAACAACTGACAAGTAAGTCAGTTACTTTCTTCCAAAGACCAGCTCTATTCCCATCCAGCAGTTATAGCCACCTTTGAGTACTCTTCTAATGTTGGATTGTGATACAAAAGGATGGCCACTTCTCCTTCCATTATATATCCATTAGTACATGGTTGATGCATATATTTTTGTAACAATGAGTGCTAATTAATGAGAAATTATCATGAACAGCTCTTAATATACCTTTGAGTTGCCTAACAGTGCGCTCTTTAAAATTGGATAGAAAAAATGTGTGTATCAACCATGTAGTAATGGATATACAGTATAATGGTGGAGAAAAATAAACAGTTCTCTCTTTTTTAAACTATATGTGCTTGCTGCATATGAAATATTAAAACACTTCAATTCTGAATGCTGTCTTTTGCTTTGCCAACATTGATGTTTGGATCATTTTATTAAATTCAGTAGACATATAGATAGATAGTTATGTGACAAACACCATGAACTACACTTGGGGTCAAATGAATAATTTATCTTCTACTTCCAAACTATGCATTTCTTTCTCTACTAGTTTAAATTTCATACAATTCTCACTCCTAATACCTCATTGACTAAAGCCTCTCCTTCAGCAGCATGAAAAAATAATAAATACATAAGCCACACAAAATGTGCCTTAATGCTGCAGATGGTGCTGTAAAAGTCTGCAAAATCCTAATTTAAAGATACCACTCAGTATTTTGAGACAGTATTTTTTATATTTTATGAAAAATTCAGGACACTTGAGAGGTATGCTAAATAGCTGAGTGGTATGGGGCAGGGGAACTGTTCTGCTCTCAATGTATGGCTACATTGCTGCTCTATGAATCCCGATTCTCTGCGCCTCAACTACCCAAAACTGGATTCTCCAAAAATGCATTGCTAGGGAATAGTGCAGGTACTAAATACCAATTCCATGTTTTTTCCCCTTTCCACATGGAGTTCATTATATTATTTAGGGTGGCATGGGGGTTCAAGAAGGCTTGCCCCTGCAAAAAATGTTGAAAGTAGTGTTTTCAGGGAATTTTTAAGGGTTTGGGTTTGGGGAGTTAGCTCTTTTGTGAATTGCTATTTGTCCACTCATGGTGAAAGCCTCAATTTGTTTATTTCATTTACATGAAGAAGTGAGCACATTTCTTTACTTACAAAAAATAAACAAATAAAGAACAGAAACAGTGCCCCTGGTCAAACAGTGACCTACGTGACCAATGCCACCTAGTTCTCCTGTATGTAATGCCGGCCATGATTATAGGTATGTAACATTTGATCTTGGACTCATTTTATATAAACTCAAAATGTTTAAAAATGTATTCATTTATTTATTTGATAGTTGCTGACTGGGATAGTCCGACTGAGCAAAATTCCTTTTCAGCAGAGGCACGGGGTGAAAATCTCGACAGTAAAACATAGCAAGAAAAACAACATGAAAGAAGTAAAATATACAATAATATATGTACAAAACTAGTTAAGTAAATAACCATTACAGTTACAAGCATGAACTCTTAGTAAAAAAAAGACATTTAAATTAAGTAGTATGTATGGATTCAGGTAATAACAAGAACTAGCAATAACACACTAGGATTATCTAAAGTAAACAACTATACAGTTCAAAGCAGATACTTTTGTAAGCTACATGAGGTGAAGATATAAAATACAAAGTCAAATTGCAAATGAGAGGTAAAAAGCATGTATCTAAAACTACTAAGTGAGGGAGCATAGAGAGTGGTTCATAGGTTCATAGGTATTTACTAGGTTAACAGCCACACGGGCCTTTTTAAGCCTAGCCATGCATCCCAAATCTCTGATGAGTTTTGATACCCTTGATAAATGTAAGCACGAGCCGGGGAGATGAACCATTTACAGGTTACCTCTTTGCATCAGAGACATAGGTACCAAACCAGAGATGAATTTCCAGTTTTCCATCCAGTTGTCCAATTTTGGATTAGGGAGGAACTCTGCTTCACACAGATGGGGAGCCTGTTCCATAGATGGGATAGACTCTGGGATACATACCTATCTCTGCAGCAGGTCCTATTTATAGCGCAGGCAAGGTTTAAGTCTTTAGAATGGGTAATTCTGGTACTGTTTGTTTTGTGGATATGCAGTAGGTCCATCAGAGTGGGGTCTGACAATGCCCTGTATGCCAGGCATAGATCTCCCTCAAAAGCCTGTAGGAGACAGAATACAGGGATAGGGCCATGAGGTGGCCTGCATGGGACATATTACTTATGCTCTGTATTCTTTTAGTGAGAAACCTCTGTGGACATTCCAGTTGTTGGATATGCCTGGTTAGGTACATACCAAAGGGGGCATTGTACTCAATGATAGGTCTGATGAATGCTGAATACAGTGGAACAATGACTTCCTTGGACTTAGATGCCATATCTTTGTTTATAAGTTGCACAATATAGAATGATTTACTCACCACTGTAGACACATGATGATCAAAGGCAACATTACAATCTATGTGTGTCCTTAAGTCCCCGATTACTGGGTCAACTCTAAGGGGTGTGTTGCCAATATGATAGTTACCAGGGGTGGATTACTTCACAAAGGATACTATTATGCATTTCTTGGCATTTAGTTTTAGTCTATGACTCTGACACCAGTTGTTTGTCAGTGTCAGCCCCTCCTGAAGAACATTTGTGTCAGTGTGAAATTCAATGACAGCTCCTAATTTGCAATTATCTGCATATTTAGTCAGCCAGAGACCACTGACATTGATCTTGACTTTTGAGAAGTAAATGCCAAAATGGAGCAGTCCAAGGACTAATCCCTGAGGGACTCCACTCATGATTGGCCTCTTTGTAGAGGTGGACTCCCCAATTCTAACTTCCTGGGTCCTGTCTGTGAGCCAGTTGGATATCCACTGGGTGACATATGGGTTTCTACCTAACCTCTTGAGTTTGTCAACAATGCCCGAAAGAGGTATTGTGTCAAATGCCTTGACCAGGTCAAGGTAGGCAGTGTGAATGTTTTTTTTCCCTCATCTATTGCTTTGGTGACCTTCTCAAAGAAGTCCACCAGGTTGAGTAGACATGATTTGTTCTTTACAAAACTAAACTTGTTTAGTTTTGTAAACCAGTTTAGTTTTGTAAAGTGTCTGGGGGTTTATTATATCTCTATTGATCATCTCCATGATCATTTTTTCCATGGTTTTACATATAAGACTAGTGAGACTTATGGGTCTGTAGTTTTCAGAGTCTATAGATGGCCCACCTTTGTGCAGAGGGATGACTGTTGCCTTTCTCCATTCATGAGGCACAAAGCCTGTTTGGAAGCTACAGTTAAATAGTAATTCCAGAGGCCCTGGTAGGTCATGTTTCATGCTATTTAGAAGGCATCCTGGTATATTGTCTGGGCCCATTGATGTAGTGTTCTTGGTCTTAGAGAGAGGATTAAGGACCTGTTCCCTAGTAATAGTAGAGGAAATTATATTTGATGATATTTCCTGAGGGAAGGTTGAGGGGGAGAGAGGAGTGGTGGGTGACTAACTAGAAAATGCTAACTAACTTAATAATGATAAGGTAAATTAGAAGAAAAGAAGGAAAAGGAAGGAAGGGAGTACAGGAGAAAGAAATAAGGTCAAGTGGAATGATATCAGTGACAGGTCAAGGTACTATTTAGGTAATTTTTGAGAGTTTTCTTGAATTTATGGGTAAGAGTAATATTTCTGAGAATCTTGGGAAGCTTGTTCCATGACAGAGCAGAAAAGTAGCTGTAGAGATTTTGTCCAATAGATGTATTAGGTTTGCGAATTTGTAAGAGACATTGGTTAGGGCTTCTGAGGGAGTGAAGGGGGTTATAGAGGGAGACTAAAGAGGAGATGTTAGGGTGGAAGGTGGGCTTATACAGGATAGAATGGATGATAAGTAGCTGAGTAAATAATAGTTGGTTAGGAAACTTTAGCCAGCTGAGTGTCCAGAGAGCAAGACAGTGTGTGATTTTGAAGGCAAATTCGCTGCAAAAGCGGCAATTTTATTGTAGGTGGTGTTGAGTTTGTAAAGCAGTGTGGACTGTAAATTAGTTAAGATTTTTAAGCTGTAAAACAGGCTAGGGAGAAGGTAAGCTTCAGCAAGTGATATTCTGGAGCTTGGTGTAAGGAACCTTTTGTTTCTATGTAACAGACCAAGCTTTTCATGTGTTTTCTTGATACAATGATGTCCATGCAGATCAAATTTAAGTTGATCATCTATGATAGCCCCAAGGAGTTTAATGTGGGAATCAGTTTAAATAGTGGTGTTCTTAAGGGAAGAGATGGTGAATGAAGATTCAAGATGGCAAAGGGATTTAGGGAGCAAGAAACGAAGTGTAGCTTGTTTAGGGTTGAGTATGAGTTGGTGGAGTATGAGTTGGTTGTTAGGAAAGTTTCAGTGAGGTTGAAAGATGTCTGTGTCAGAGTGAGCAAGTCAAAGGGGTTATCAGCAGTGGATATGATAGTAGAGTCATCTGCGTACTGCATGAGGGAAGACTGAGAACAGAAAGTATGCAGTTGACTAGTTAAGATGTTAAATAGAAGGGGCCCTAGAATAGAGCCATGTGGGATGCTAATTTGTTGGGGAGAAAGGGGGATAGAGCAGAGAGCCATTTGACAGATTGCTGTCCATCTGTGAGGTAGCTGTTAAACCAAGAGATTGTTGGTGAAGAGAAGTTGAGTTGAGAAAGTTTGGAGAAGAGGATGGAGTGTGAAACTGTGTCAAATGCTTTGGAAAGATCTAAAAAGAGGTAGGACATAAGTTTATTATTGTCTCTGGCTAGAGAGATGGAATCTGAAACTCATTTATCTAAACATATTTGGCAGAGTACCTCAGTAGGCAATAAAGAATTAATAACGGTGTGGTTTGGGTGTTAGTATAGTAGGACTCAGAGGTGTAACTAACTATTCTGATGGCCAGGACCATCTCCAAGTCTATCTCCTGCCCTAAGCTTTAAGGTGAAGAAAAAAAACAGCTGTTCTCTTTTGTTAAACTGTATCTGCTTGCTTCACATGAAGCATTAAAGCACTTTGGTTCTGCATATAAGTACCAGCATCGAAATGCCAGAAATTCATTAAAAATGATTGTCTTCTGCAAATCTCACCCACTAACACTTTGACACTAGGACAGCTGTTCACTTTGCCCCACCCAAACTATATTGCTGGTAGGAATTACAAAGAAAACTAGTCTAGTGTACCATTTGTACGTAATGGCCATCCACAAGTCTGCATTTGTGTTTCAGCAGTGATTCACTGCTTGTGGTATTTTCTCTTTTCTTTGAAGTTGTAAGACCATGGAGTCAGCATATTTAAGTAATGGGGTAATGGAATGAAGCCCCCCGCATGAGAGGTGCAGAGGGTGATTTTGGATAAATAGTTGCTGGATATGAGGTTGTATATGAAGTGTGATCCGATTAAATGTGTTTTAGATTAAATTGTGGGACTTGACTTAGTGGGAAACTGGTTCACAGCAGTATTTAGGTAGATCAGCTCATGGTGGGGTATAGGTAGTTTTTCATTTTTGTCTGTGATATGCAATCTCAGAATTGGTATACAAAACCAGCAGTGCACATGGGAGTATAGCCCCCTAAATCAGAGAATGCTGAACATTTAACGCATACTTAAACTGAATACTATTTCCATGATTTACTCCTGGAAATCATTGCATTTATCTGATCTTAATAAGTCTCCTTAGACACATGCATGTTAACTAACATAGTAAACATGCCAGCATTTTTAGCTGCTAGCCAGCAAAGCCATCCATTTCAACATTTTTCTTTCATAATAATGTTTTGAAAAAGGAATAGTTTCTGGACTCACTGAAATTCTGTTTTGTATGTCATTGTTATTCATCTGATTCAGGTGGCAAACTATCTGCCTTACAATGATGTACGTCCTTTCATAGACAGATTGGCTCAAACTGTAAACACATTTGAAACTCGATTGGTATGAATTGTTGGTGTGCTCTTGCATGTATTTGTCCCGAGTTGAAAACAGGTAATTAAACTCTGGTTTACTCTTCCTTACGTTGTTAAAATCAGAATAACTGTTTATAACTGGATACTTCATTCAATACCATCATACAGATTTCAAAGTTATTAATAGACCAAAATAAATAAGTTTTCCATGTATCTGTGTTGAGCATCATCACTCGAGATCAAAGGTAGTATCGCTTAGCAATTTCAAAGACAAACTGTTAGCTTCTGGGGCAGCTTTGTGACATGGTAAATGTGTAGTACAGGAACTCAACAATTCATTAAAACACAGACATGCATATGCATTTCATTTGTGACATGAGGTATGGAACCTGATTACTACTATGGTAACCAGATTGTTATATTTAAAAAAAAAAAAGAAAAGGTTAAGCAGAGATAAGGCAGAGCAGAAATGTGATTTTTAATTTTTTCATAACTGTGATGGCCTGTGGTCTGCATGTATGCTTTTTGCCATGGAGACCCTGAGAATGTAGCTCCAAGAGTACTACAGTACTGTATGTTATGGAACAGGTGTTATCGCTCATCCCTGTCTAAAATAGATGACAAACAGCCGGAGTATTTCGTTTAGATGCTTTAATGCATAGAAACACATCAGGATGGATAGCAACATCATAGGTTCATAGGTTAGTACTAAGCTAATTGCCCTTGTGAGCCATTTTAACCCTAGCCAATTATCCATTGTGAGACTCAAACCCTGCACCTTGTGTTTGCAAGGCAAACATCTTAACCATTCATAAAATACAAACAAACTGGTTAACTGACAGACCTTATATACATAGATGCTTACATCTCAACAGCTTGTTACAAAGTGGCTGTCAGACTTGCACGTGCTCAGTATTTATACACTTGTGCAAGCCCTTGGATAGCTTCTTAAAGGTATACACGCACACATTGACTTACAAGTACCACAGATGTATGAAGGGCACTAGAGCTCACACAATGATACAATGTGGTATAGTGGACCCACAGCTATGTAAGGCCAAGTGTTCTCCATTACACCCACATAACAGACAATGGTATTTCTGAGCTTTCTTTCTGTAAACAAAGTGATTACTGAATCCAGTCTTCCAGCATATCATGTTAAACTTCCTTCTTAATCACAATGATTAACTCTAATGACCATTCCATACATAAGTAAAACACAACTTGCATTCCTTAATTTCTGCTATAAATAAAATGTCAGAAATAGCAGCATATTTTCAAAGTTTCACACTGTCAAAACACATTTTTATTTACATTAAATTATTTATATAGAGATTTTTTTTTTGGGGGGGGGGGTCATTTCATTTTCAGAAACCAATTTTAGGCTATTTTATGTTAAACTGGCATTCAGACATGATCACTTTAATATACTTAGCAGGTATATCTGTAACACTCTGCAAATGAATAAGGATGCAATACTTTCCAACTTCAATTTTTAATATTATGCTTTTCCCTTGTGTCAAATTATCATGGCTTGGCAATTTTATTTAGTTATTCCTCCAATATGTTCAGTTTAATTGTGGCAAAAAACTAGCAGACAATCATCATGTCCATCAATCCATCCATCCACCCATCCATCCATCCATCCATCCATAGTGTTGAGCTATATTTGATTTTTATAGAGAATGCATGAACAGCTAACAAGATCCACAAAGTTTAGTAGGCAGGTAGAAAACAGGAGAAAGTTGTCAGGAATTTCTTCTATATCACACACACACAAACACACACACACACACACACACACACACACACACACACACACACACACACACACACATACACACAGAGTTTAGATTCACCGATTCTTCCAATGCATGTCCTTAGATGGAAAAAGAAACTGGAGAAAATAAAGAGAAGAGGAGGCATGTACACCACACAGAAGGTGTTCCAGTCAAGAACCAAACCAGAGAGGCATATACGCCACACAGAAAGTATTCCAGTCAAGAACCAAACCAGAGAGGCATGTACACCACACAGAAGGTATTCCAGTCAAGAACCAAACCAGAGAGGCATGTACGCCACACAGAAGGTATTCCAGTCAAGAACCAAACCAGAGAGGCACGTACGCCACACAGAAGGTATTCCAGTCAAGAACCAAACCAGAGAGGCATGTACGCCACACAGAAGGTATTCCAGTCAAGAACCAAACCAGAGAGGCATGTACGCCACACAGAAGGTATTCAGTCAAGAACCAAACCAGAGAGGCATGTACGCCACACAGAAGGTATTCCAGTCAAGAACCAAACCAGAGAGGCATGTACGCCACACAGAAGGTATTCCAGTCAAGAACCAAACCAGAGAGGCATGTACACCACACAGAAGGTATTCCAGTCAAGAACCAAACCAGAGAGGCATGTACGCCACACAGAAGGTATTCCAGTCAAGAACCAAACCAGAGAGGCATGTACGCCACACAGAAGGTATTCCAGTCAAGAACCAAACCAGAGAGGCATGTATGCCACACAGAAGGTATTCCAGTCAAGAACCAAACCAGAGACACATGTACGCCACACAGAAGGTATTCCAGTCAAGAACCAAACCAGAGAGGCATGTACGCCACACAGAAGGTATTCCAGTCAAGAACCAAACCAGCGAACTCCTTTTTTGTGAAGTGAAAATGCTGCTCACTGCACCTCTGTGCCTCCCAATCCTCATGTTACAATAATATAATTAAATTACTTAAAATGATAATGCCTAGCTGCTATAAACCTGTCCAGAAATTAAAGAAAACAGAGTGCCTGCCACCATGTATGAATGAACTGTGTAGTCTGTAAGCATTTAGACCTGAAATGTAATAATAATAGGGTACACAAAGCTTAAAATGTGACATTAAATGCCTGAATATACATGCATACATATTTGTCAAGCACAGTGCTGAAATTGGGAAATTATGCTGTCAGCAATAAAATGTCATTATCATTTGTCAATTCTTCATGTGCGCAGATATCTCTTATAGAGTTCTATAAAATAATTGCCTTAGCACTGTATGAAAGGTTAACTCCTGAGGTAATTTGCCTAGATATGACAAAACTCTCTGCCTCTTTATCACCACATATTATTCATAGACCTCTAATTATGACTGGTATCAACTCTTCTATAATAAAGTGGACTATGAACTAGCTACGTAATTCAATGCAGTCAGTTAATGTTTAAGGTACCCTTTCAGACTACTTGCAAATTAAAACTGGTGTTCCACATGAACTTTTTTAAAATAATTTATTTTTTATTTAATATTGCTTGTGCACGCATATATAATAGCTACTTTTGGATCAGTAAATATATAAACAAATTTCCAAAGTTGGATTTATTATATCTAAAGATAAAGATAATGATGTTATTAATGCTTATAGGTACATGCTAGGATGGTCGCCCTTGTGCGCCATTTTAAGCCAGGTCAATTTCCTTCCAAGGTGAGACTCAAACTCTGTCTGTACTTTGTCTGTAAGGTGAACACCTTAACCATAATTCCAGTCCCCTTCTTAAATAGTTAAATTTAGCTCACTTGGTTAGACTTAGTTCTGGAATCGATAAGTGTTGTATATTACATTTTGGAAAGCCTAAACATATGCATCTTATTTATTTAAAGTCTATACATCTAAATGAAGTTGATTCTTGCAAAAACCTTAGTATCGCAAATAGCAATAATCTCTCTCTTTTAGTAAACATGTAGATACTCTCAAAATAAAGCTATGAGACATCTAGAGCTAATAGTGAAAAATATCATTACTAGAAATTTAACTGTATCATGGCTTTATATGCAACTTATGTAAAAACAATTTTGAATAAAATAGTCCCTTTTGTATCTATACCAGGGCCAATTTAAGGAATTTAAAAAATGTACAGAGAAAGATTTCTTAACAGATAACATCTATAGATTTATGACATACTCAGAACATTGTAATATTTAAAATCATATGCTATCCATTATCAGTCTAGTAGAGACAAATTCATTTTGGTCTTCAAAGCATTCTATTACTCATTCTTTCAAACAATATTTAATATAAATACATATTGAGGAACAACTTCATTAAGATCCACATGATTAAAACTGCACACTACTTGTGAGGACAAGACTGAGACATTTACTCATAACCATATGGATATCCTTATTGTGTTATAACTACCAGTTTTGGTAAAAGAGTCTGAAAATTTATATCTATTTAAAAGTAATTTTGAGTCATGGACCAGAGAAAAAGTTTATGATCTGGCTTTGGCAGATTCAGTGTTCCTCAGCAATCATTAGATCTGAGCACTGTTTTCTTACTTATGAACTCAGGAACACAGATAAATAGAATACAAAACCATAGGCAATGTGCACAGCTTGACATGTCATAAGGCCTCATGAAAGGTGAAAACAAAAACACAAAGTGGAAGAGAAGGAGCTGTGACATAGCATCATCTAGCATCTACTTCTGGTAACTTAAGTTTGTGTGTTTGATTGCTTTTTGTGTATATTAAGCTGAATCTGTGATCTGATTTCATTACTAAGAACTTGGTTCATTTACAACTTAGATTTGTTGGTGGTGTTATTCATACCCCTTATAGCTGTTGATGTGCAGTTCATATGCTGGTGTCCTATAGACTATTTGACTGCATGAGTGATTTAGATTACATTTAAACTTTGCAGATTGCAGTCCTGACTTATAACTGGTATAGATATGAAAATACATTTAAGGCGTATTATTTTAGATCTATTAGATAAGATAACATACCTTATTTTCAGTCTCTTAGTTTTTACTTTAACTATTGAATCAATCATATGTTAACAACTTTGACAGCTGATTTATAAATCCTTGGAATTCAAAAAGGATAAGTCATTTTAGACTCAGAGACTGATCTAGCACACTGATTTCACATGATCAGAAAAATGGTCTATGACAACAGATTGAGTGCACTAAATATCAAATGGCCAGAAAATCGAAAATGCAGGTGATAGAAACTCCCCGCTAAATATATATACTAACTCTGAGATTGCACTACAGTGAGAAAAGGGCAAATTTCCCAATGTTCATTGTACCATGATCTCATAAAACAGGTTTCTATCACCAGCATTTTTGATTTTCCAGGCATTTGATATTTAGTGAATTCGATCTGTTGTCATAGACCCTCAGAAAAGTCACTGTGGTGGCCAGTCCTGACAGCTCTCCTATAACATAATGAGGCATTCTGTGGAAACACCCAATGCTAATTAGCCATGTGCTGTTCCCTCAGAAATGTGTGTGATATCAGATTTACATTGTGGAGTGATTGGCATAACTGCCTAAATTAGCACAGCTGACATAAAAATGAACTTGGCCAGAATGCTATGATCACCTATTGTAGTCAATGAGAGAGACCATGTTGAAGGTTATTTTAATGAAGTTTGGTGGATAGATAGTGCTGGGAGGGGTTTGAGTGTATGTTTGTGTGAGGCAGAGTGTGTATGTGTGTGTGTATGTCTGCCTGGCTGGTCACGATAGGGAAGTAAGGTATAGGATGAGGCGTATGAAACCATGTGTGTGTGTGTGTGTGTGTGTGTGTGTGTGTGTGTGTGTGTGTGTGTGTGTGTGTGTGTGTGTGTGTGTGTGTGTATTTTCTTTTCTACAAAAACAACTGTATGTCTGGAAAATAAAACTTTTGTTAAAAAATTCTATTGCCTCAACATTAAGTTCCTTTCTATGCCGCATTAAAAGTTTTATTTTCTGGATTTTTTTTTTTTCATTTTTGCATTCTGTACATTGTTGGTGAGTATATTTGCTTTTTTCTGCATTCAAATTAGTGACATTTTTTATCATTTCACTTCTGAATTTCTGGTGAGATCATCAGGTAGGAAATATATATATCATTCTATGAATCTAGTATATGAATGGAATTAATTGATTTTCTTCTTCTAAAAAGTGATCCGTACCCCAAAACAATTTTTCTTTATAGGATTTTAAGTGTATACTAGGCTAACAAGCACTAAGGCAATTATAAGCCTAGCTGTGCAACCTAATGTGACCCACAAATTTGATTTATATGAGGGGGTTCATTTACTGACTGCCTCAGAGACATAAGCGCCAGACTAGAGGTGAATTTCTGATTACCTATCCATTGGTCCACATTGCGCTTAAATGGGGATAGAGAGAAGCTCTGCTTCACATGGATGGGGACCCTGTCAGAATAGTAATTCTCTGAGAAGTATATCTGTCTCTCTGTCATGTCTTATTTATGCCACAAGCAAAATTTAGATCTTTTAATCTTTTAGTTCTAATGCTGTATGCTGTGCAGATATGCAGATGGTTCATCAAAACAGTGTACAGGGATTCCTTGTATGCCAGGCAAAGATCATCTCTCAGAAGTCTGTATGATACCAAGTGACAAGACAGAGCTTTGAGGGAATCAGTGTAGGACATTCTGTTTACTCCCTGTATTTTTTTTGTAAGGAAGCTTTGAAGACATTCAAATTGCTGCATGTCTCTCTTCCAGTACATACCGAAGGGGTCGTTATACACTATGATGGGTCTAATGAGAGCCAAGTACAGTGGCACAGTGACCTTTCTGGACCTAGATGTCATACCTTTACTTATAAGATGAGCAATGTAGAAGGATTTTCTTACTACCTTGGACACATATTAGTTGAAGGGAAGGTTACTATCTACAAAGTCCCAGATCCCTGACTAGTGAACAAACTTTTAGGGGTGTTTTATTGATGATGTAGTTACCTGGGGTAGCAGGCTTTCCAAAAGTTATTATAATGCATTTTTTGGTATTGAGTTTTAAGCCATGGCTTTAGCACCAAGTGTTTGACTGTGTTAGACCTTCCTGAAGGGTGTTTTCTTTTTGGGGGAATTCAGTAACTGCTTCCAGTTTTCAATCATCTGCAAACTTAGTGAGCCAGAGACTTTTGACTTTGTCTAGATGTCAAAGAGTAGTGGGCCTAGCAGAGAGCCCTGGGAGACTCCACTAGTGACTGACCTCTTTGTGGAGGTGGTCTCATCAGTTCCAATCTCCTGGATACCATCAGTGAGACAGCCAACTATCCAGCATGTAAAGGAGTTTATCCTTAGTTCTGTAAGTTTTTTGACATTGTCTGAGTGGGGTATTGTATCAAATGCTTCAGACAGATCTAGATAGGTAATATGCATCATTTTCACCTCATCTATTTCCTTAGTGATCTTTTCAAAGATGTCCACCAGAGTCAGTAAGCATGACCTTCCTTTGACAAAGCCAAATTGGGATGGATCCAATGACTTGAGGTCTTCTATGTCCTTCTTTGGTAATTTCCATGATAATTCTTTCCATGGCAAATAAGACTATTTAGAGTAATGGGTCTGTAGCTTCCAGGATCTGTTGAAGGTCCTTCCTTATGAAAGGAGATGACCATTGCAGTCCTCCATTCATGTGGCACAAAGCCTGTTTTTAGACTATAGTAAAATAATGACTCCAGGGATATTAATAAGTCATATTTTAGACTGTTCTGGAAGCATCCTGTGATGTTATAGGGAACCACTGAGGCCATGCTCTTGGATTTAGTGAGTACAGTCAGTATATGCTCCTTAGTTATAGTTGGAGGGGTTATGCTTGAGGGTATTTTTGGGAGGATGCTTGGGGTGAGAGGAGGGTTGAGTTGGAACTGAATTTGCCCACTAACAGGTTTGCTATACAGTCAGAATTTGTGAAGAGCAGAGCTTTTCGTCTGCTACAGAGCCTGCAGCATGTCATATGACAGTATTGTTTCCAAAACTTTTCCCCTCACTGCTGTTCAGAATGTGATCTCATTCAGCATGAGTTATTGTCAGTGGAGATGAGATAAGAACTAAATAACAAATCACTTACATGAAAGTGCTTGCATTTTACATCGGCTAGCCAGGGGGAAGTTTTTAGGATTTCACAGAGCATGTCTCACCATGTTATTTATTCACAGTGGAAACTCACTTCTGTCTCTTGATTTACTTCATATTCAAAGGCTGGTGTTTAGAAACCTTTAGCACATAGCAAAGTGCTAAATTATACAAGATGGTGTTTTTATTCTTTCATGCATGAGGCTAATTCATTATCTAAATAAAGGTGTTTGCAGTTAACTGCAAAAATATTTATTTGAGTTGCATGACTAGCTACATTAACCGTATTATGTTAATCTGTGAATGAATGAAAAAACACCTGCTTACATTATTTTAGTGCTTCTCTATGCACTGAAGGTTTGTGAATAATGGCCATGAACTTTAATATGTACTGCTAGATGTATGCTAGTATGACATTTGCACATATTACATATTACTTTTTCTGTATTAATTTTGCAAAAACAATAATGACAGCATTCTTATTTTAAATATATGTTCTTTACTGGTGAAGAAATATCCACTTGAAAATGATATAATAATAAGAATAGTAATAATAATAATAATATATCCAGTATTAAATTAATAAATTAAAATTGAAAGACACTTAGCTTTTTGCTTTTGTGTTGGTACAGACAGCACCAAACACATGGAAACTGGGCGATGGATTCAATAAACCCTACATGGCTTGGTCACGAAGTGCTCCCGGCATGGCGAGACACGCACACACTAGCACACTGATTTGTATTCAGTAAACAACTGTATACAAAGTGTAGAGCTGCAAACCAGGTAAACATTGCTGCAAGCTAATTAGTGCTTAAGCAGCTGAATTATATGCTAAACAATCAATCCAAGATGGCATTGTTATTCAGCAACCTATAAAGGAATTCTGTATATTCTGTGTAGCCATCTGTCCTATACTCCAAAACCTTTTGGAATATAGCCACAGCAACTACACAGGAGTATGAAAAAGTTTTTTTTCTTTATAGATACATAGGTGTATGCTAGGCTAATGACCACTAGGGCAATTATAGGCCTACCTGTGCAAGATAAATGTGACCACAAATTTCATGTATATGAGGAGTGATTTACAGACTGCTTCTGTCCATTAGAGACATAGACGCCAGACCAGGGATGAATTTTGGATTACCTATCCATTGGTCCACATTACTTTTAAATAGGGATAGGGAGGAACTCTTGCTTCACATGGATGGGGAGACTGTTCCAGAGAACGGGAATTCTCTGAGACACATATCTGTCTCTCCATCATGTCTTATTTCTGACACAAGCAATATTTAGCTCTTTTTGGAGCTGCTGCTGTCCTTGTTAATGTATATGTGCAACAAGCTGAACTCTATGTTGCTGCTTCTGCTGATAAACCTCAGGCAAGATGAAGAAGAGTATTTAGACCCTGTTTAACTTTTCATGGTCTGCATGAAGTGGAAATAGCAGAATGCTACAGGATGCATAGAGGCACACTCCAGGACCTCTTCAACTTGTTTTGTCCTCATCTCAGACCAAGGGCAAACTGAGGAGAACCACTACTAGTGGAGATCTCAGAGACCCACACAGGAAACATGGTGGGGGTGACACAGGCAACAGCATCCAGGAATCAACACCAATTCCTGAATATTATGCTACAACATGCCATGACTATTCATATTTGCCTCATACCCCTGAAGACAGAGCTAGAACTATGCAAGAGTCCTACCCTGTAGCACATTTCCCTGAAGTCTTGGGTATGATAGACAGCACCCTCTTTGAGATCAAATCACCTCAGGGAACAGTGATGGATCTGCATCAGCAGAAAGGGGTACTACTCCCTTAACTGCCAGGTCATATATAATTCTGGGGGAATCATCCTGAATGTGTGTGTTGGCAACCCGGGCAGTTACTATGACTCCCATATCTGGCACACCTCAGAGCTCTAACAGAGGTTTTCCAGGGGTGCTCACAAGGCCATTTACTGGGGAGTACATTGGAACCATAATTGAGGATTCCCATCAGAAATGCACACACACACCCATGGAGGAACGCTATAATGAGGCAAACTCTCAAACAAAAAACATCACAGAGCATGTGTTTGGGCTATTGAAGTCACTGTTTCCATGCCTAGATACATCGAGGGGGGGGGGGTGAAGTATGATCCCAGTACTCATGTTAAAATTATCACAGTCTGTGCCATCCTACACAATATCATCCTGCAAAAATAACTGCAGCATGACCACCAAGTGTTAGAGCACCACCACGACTAGCAGGGTCACCACATCCATGTGCAGGTGAGGAGTCATGGTTGAACACCAGTTGCTATGTGTGTAGGTTGATACTGGTGTGCATAATATGCCCTTGCCTCGGTCAAGAGGCAACAGATAGCATTCATGCTGACCACCTAAGAGGTTCACCTTTCATCCCATGTACATACATAGAAAAAATTGATGCCAGATAATTTTCTCAGCCTTTACTTCCTCATGTAATGGCTGTGTACTGTTTGCATCAGACAGAGTCATCCCTGAATGACAACAGATGTAACTGCAGGACTGTCAGCATAAGTGTAGAACCAGTAATAGAAAAAACAAATGTGTAAGAACATGAATGAATGAGAGATACCTGCACAATAGGTACTTGTAAATAAATGTACCTAGGTAGAATGTTTGGAGGTTGTCCAGCAATGCCATCAATATCTGACATAACTGACATCAGTAATACATACTAATGTAGTTTACCAAACAACCTGCCTCATGCAACTAAAACACCCGCTATAGCAAAAGCAGTCCAAACTCTACTTATCCCTACATTCTCACAAGTGGAGCAAGAAGCATGACTGAAAAGTCTCCTCACTTACAAGTTCCCTAGCTACATGGTTACCTTTTAGTGTAAATTCAGCCCTCTAAGCATTCTGAAGATGCAAATAAGGTGCAAACTCATTAAAATTGATGAATACCAAATGTTTGTTTTTATACAGCAAATGTAAACATTGTGTAGTGCAGCCTCTACACAATTGTTAGGTTCTAATGGCTTGTAGCTACTAATTATTACTCTGAAGCAAAATACAGAAATTCATAGACACCCTTCCCTGAAGTGGGTGTGTCAGTGAGGATACACTTACAAAGTGTGGAACTTGTAGATCAGAGTGTGTCTTGTACCTTTAAGAGCCATTCCAGTCTGTGGGCATGTGCATCTAAGTACTGAGCACATGCAAGCAAGAGTGCCATTTTTAGTGAAGAGCCATTGTGAAAGCATGTATTTTGTAGCAGTCAATCAGTTAGGTGGTTCATTTACGTTTAATGTTCCAGTCATCCATCTTGATGTGTTTGTGTATAACAAACTACTTAAATGAATACCCAAGTCTCATTGTCTTATTTGAATACACAAGACGATCGATATGGTATCAGAATGGGATCCAAAGTAAAACTTCTTCAAGACCAGCCACAACTGGAGGAATATACAGAAGTGAATCATCAGAAGCTCAAACAACTTGCAAACAGGTCCAAAAGATAAATCCAGGTACTAAAACTCATCTAAATGATTTTATACTCAATGACTATAAAACAAAACATTCAAAACATTCAAAAGAGTTTCTAATTAAACAAAATGTTTGAAACTAAGATATGTTAATAAAATGTACTCAAAATGTTTGCAAGTGTGTGCAGTATTACAGTATTGTTATTTTGCAGAATGCAATCATTTCAAAGAGATTGTGCAGTTGAATATTTTTCAAGTACCTGGTGTGTGCATTTGAATATTATTACACAACCATTTTATTGGCATTGGTCCACTTGAATTTGATAATAATGTTGCTGAAAGTTGTAGAGTGTTTGAGAAAGAGTATGATATTTTCATACAGGCTGCTTTTTCTGATAAAGACTCACATACAAAGGCATTTATTCTGCTTAATCAAGCTGGTTTAGAAGTCATTGAAAGGGAGCATTCATTTGTCTATGCCCCAACTGTGTATGTAGGGGAGGGGGAAGACTTCCTTATTGTGATACCGGCTGAAAAGCGAGAAGACCCTGAGTGCTTATAACATAAATTTAGAGAAATGTGCAACCCCCCAAACAAATATTACAATGGAAAGGCACATATTTTACCCAAGAGATCAAAGGACTGGTGAAACTTTTGCAGCATATATAACTGACTTGAGAAACAAGGCAAAAACATGCAGCTTTGGTGATTTAAGAGATGAGTTAATAAAAGACAGGCATGTATGTGGTATTAAAAATGATGCAGTGAGAAATATTTTGCTTTGAGACAGTTATTTAACTTTGAATAAAGCCATAGAGATTTGTCAGATATATGAGCTCACAGAAAAGCACACGCATATGCTTACAAATGAGAAAAGCATGCTTGCAGTGCCTTCCAGTGCTAATGTTGATAGTATGCAGCACAAGGTTAAAAGATGCAGGCCTATCAGCAGGACCACAACCTGGGCCTCTCTAGAAAAACTTGTGGTTGCTTCAGCAAAACCCAGAGGAGCTACAGTAAAACCTAGGTCACAGTCAGTAAAGTGAAGGGGTGAATCAGCAAAACTTGTAACAGGCCTCATAGTCAACTGTCGTAATTGTGGAGGTAGCCATGGGCCCAAATGAGAGAAGTGCTTAGTTTTTGATCAGCAGTGCCACACATGTAAAATGTGGAATCATTTTAAAAGGTTCTCTAAATCAAAAGGTGCACATTCTTTTATTAAAAGAGAGCATACAAAGAGGCAAGTTGACCAATTAGAAAACTGTGACCCTACTTTTTATGTTGATAGCAGGTCTGTGCTTGATGAAACAGTCAATGCAGTAGATTTGTTAGCAAAGAATGAAGTATTTTGTACTGTTTTGATTAATGGAGACCTGCAGAGCTCAAAGTTGATACTGGTTCAAAGTGTAATGTTACTTTAGCAGAAATGTTTGCCAAAGTAAAAGCTGGTGAGAAGCTTGATCTGGAAAGTGTGTGAAGCTTGTTGCTTATGGTGGTGAAGAAATTCAGACCAAAGGCTCAGTAGTGCTTTAATGTTATTCTGCTGGGAACAGCTATGACTTGCAATTTTATGTAGTCAAGAGACACGTGCAGTCATTGTTAGGACTCAAAGACAGTTTGAAAATGGGACTGCTTTCATTTAATGCAGAAGTCCACCATGTAAGCATGTTTAATGATGAAAGTTTTGCACAAATTATTTTTTTTGACTATGCTGATCTTTTCAAAGACAAGTTGGGCAAATTCCCAGTTGTGTACTCCATAAAGTTAGATCAAAAGGTAAGCCCAGTTATCAGACCATCATGGAAAGTTTTAGTAGCCATGCAAGACAGTCAAACCTGAGCTAGACAGAATGGTGAGTCTAGGAGTAATTTGTCCAGTAGACGAACCAACTGAATGGGTCTCCTCCATGGTGGTAGCTCCTAAGAAAGGCTCAGATGATATTAGAATATGTATTGATCCAAGAGATTTGAACAAAGCACTAAAACAACCTCATCATCTAATGCATACAGTTGAGGAAGTTGCTGCTGTTATACCAAATGCCACTGTTTTTTCTGTTTTAGATGCAAAAAGTCAATTTTGGCAAATTGTGCTTGACTGGAAACCTTCACTGTCAACCACTTTCAGTACACCATTTGGAAGGTACAGATTTTTCAGAATGCCATTTGAGATAAATTCTGCCAGTGAAGTCTTTCAACGTGCAATGGAGCAAATTTTTTCTGGCTAACCATGTGCTATTATAGTAAATGATATTTTTGTAGGAGGCAATGATGAAGTCAAACATGATAGAAACCACAGGAAAGTTCTGGAACATGCTTGTGAAGTGAATCTTAAGCTAAATCCTTTGAAATGCAAGTTCAGGTTACAAGAAGTTACTTATGTGGGTCATTTGTTTACCAATTCAGGCTTATGACCAGATCCTTCCAAGCAAACTGCAATTCTTGTAATGCCAGCTCCATATAATGCCACTTCCTTAGAACACTTTCTTGGCATGGTCAACTATTTGGGAAAGTTTATTCCAGATTTGAGTGACCTTTCAACACCACTAAGAGAGCTGACATGCAAGAATTTAACCTGGTCCTGGTTGGAACAACACCAAAGAGGATCTGATGTTTTGAAACAGAGAACTGCCAGTCCACCCACTTTAAGATCCTATGCTGTTCACAAATCTGACATTCTTTCTTGTGACAGTTCAGAGTTTGGTCTTGGTGCAGTTATTCTTCAAGAGGGCAGACCAGTAGCCTATACATCCAGAACTCTAACCCAAACCGAGATGCAGTATGCTCAAATAGAGAAAGAGCTCTTGGCAATTGTGTTTGCATGTTCGAAGTTCCATGATTATATTTATGGCCGACCTATTCAAATCGAGACTGACCATCAACCTTTGGTTACTATTTTAAATAAGCCAATGCACACAGCTCCTGCGAGATTGCAATGCACGATATTGAAATTGCAAAAGTACAATTTTCACTTGGTTTATACAAAAGGCAATCTTCTTTATCTTGCTGATACTTTATCCAGATTGTCCAAAAAAACACTGAACAGTATGAAAATGAGCAACCTGGTTTTTAAGTCATGGAAATGAGAACATTTTTTCCACACATCTTGATGAGCTCAGAACTCACGCAGCTTCATATGTAATTTTCCAGAAGCTCAACCACTTTATCAGTTGAGGATGGTCATCAAAGTTATCTTGTTTACCACTAGATGTGCAGCAGTATTTTTCTTACAGAGACGAGATTTTGATGAAAGATGATATCATCATGAAATGTCCAAAAGTGACTGTTCTAAAAATCCTTACAACAAGATTACATTAAAATCTTACATGGTGGGCACCTAGGAACTGATTCTACCAAAAGGAGGGTGACAGGACTAGTATTTTGGCCTTCTATGTCAAGAGATATTGAGAAAGAACTTTCAGCTTGGTCTCTTTATAGTAGTACTAAACAGCAGCAAAAAGAACCACTTCAGCTTAGTCAGATTACTGAACTACCTTGATCGACAGTAGCTACAGATATTTTGAAATAGAATGGTCAACATTACTTGATGTTAGTAGACTGTTATTCAAACTGGTATGAGATTGATGTACTTCCTAATCTCATGTCCTGCACTGTCATTACAAAGTTGAAGAGACATTTTTCTGTCCATGGTAGTCCGCATAGTCATTTCTGACAATGGTGCACAGTCTACAAATCAGCAGTTTAAAAGATTTGCTGAAACATGGGACTTTGTTCATGTTACTAGTAGACCTGAATACCCACAATCGAATGGCCTGGCTGAATGTGCAGTTCAAAGTGCAAAACAGCTGTTTGAGAAGTCCAAACGTGACAATACTGATGTTTCTCTTAATCTGCTTAACATTCCTCATGATAATTTATTTGGTTCACTTGCCCAGAGACTAATGTCGAGACAAACCAGAACTACACTACCAATCAGTAAGAATTTGCTCACTTCGAGTGCTTTAAACAACAAAGCAGTAATAGCTCAACTCCTAAAGAAGCATTTGTCCCAAAAGTCCCACTATGATAAAAAATAGTAAGCCTCTGAATCCATTAAAAGAAGGGGAGATAGTGAGGATGCAGTTTGAAAACGAATTTGACCGAAGAGGACTTGTGAAACATTTCTGTGAGAAACTGAGATCGTACATCATTGAGTTGCAAGGGATGGAATTCAGGTGGAATCTGAAACATTTACTACTGGTGTCCAAGCCAGTGTTACAGCATGTTGTCTGTAACAGCGACTCTAATTCTCAGAGTGATTTGTCCAGTGTTCCTGTTCCAGAGAACATTTCATCTGCTCCTGTTCCTGTTCCTGAAAGTATCCTTGAAAATCCTTGAAGAAGAACATTCTCCAGTGACTGTCCCTGTAGCTAAACCCAGTTCTAATTATTATATTACGAGGTCAGATCATATCAATACATGGCAAACCTGGACATGATTGTTATTGTTTGTATATATCTGTATAAGTTGCATGCTTATCCAATTGTCATTTTCATTGCAGGACAGAATAGTCAAAGAGGGATGATTTAGATCACAGTGTGTCTTATACCTTTAAGAGCCATTCCAGTCCATGGGCGCATGCATATAAGTACTGAGCATGTGCAAGCAAGAGTGCCATTTTGAGTGAGCAGCTGGAGTGAAAGCATGTATGCGTGTAGCAGTCAGTCAGTTAGTGCATTTAAGTTTAATGTTCCAGTCATCCATCCTGATGTGTCTGTGTGTAATAAACTACTTAAACAAACACCCAAGCCTCTTTGTCTTTTTTGAATACACAAGACAAGTGACAGAACTAACTGCAATAAGATTTTAAACAAAACCAAACACTCCACATGGATATTTCTTTGGCATAATATCTCAGATTCCTGTCTTTGCTGAAAACTGATGTTCACTGTTGTGTATTTGTATCACATCTTGAAAGAAAAATGAGAGGATATGCACTAGAGATTGCATGTCTGACAGTAAAGCATAGACAAGGAAAGAATTTCCAGAATATAAAGAGAAAGCAGAGCTGTATTTTTGCATCATATTCATAAATATTGTGTGATCCTTCATCCCACTAAATACATTATCTGCATATTTACAATCAACTGAGAATGTTCAACTGCATGAACTCTTTAATACTGGATATGAAATGTGACTTGCTTGTATGCACATTAATTGATTGGTATTGCGAAGGTGTGTCTGCGGCAAAGAGAGATAAGCCACTACAACTATGTTATGTAAGTGCAATAATCTGATGGTTCAAATTCAGACTGTCTAATTTTTAACTTTTGTTTCCCTTTTCTTATTTTTCTTAATATTTAATTGTTTTGTTTTACCGTGTACATGACACATGGCATAGCACAAACACAATTTACTGCTTAAGGTAAAAGTGAAATTTTAAATTTCATTCACCTTATAAAGCACAAACACACTTTGTGGCATTGCGCGGAGGTCAGCACCATTGATGGTAATGACTGCAGAAAGTCCACCAGTTACCTGACTGTCTGTGAGGCACAAGTTGTAAATATGGCAAGCTTAAAAAAGAGAGAACATCATTAAAGCAGGATTTGAGTCCCACAGTAAATATCTTTAGTGAATGAGGTAATAGTGAGTACTTCCACAACTAATGTATGTTCACTATTGCCTTTTTCATGTGCTCTTTGCCTATATGTGCATAAGCATGGCTCACTATGTAATGAATATGGTGCACCTTCCTCCACATAAATGGACTTAGTGGAACTCTGGACGGTACTGGGTGTGGAAAATACACTTTCTGCCTAGCTTTCTCTCTGGCACCAGGTGCAAGCTCAGTGAGTGTATGGTCAGAACATAGGTAAGGCAGGGTTCAAATCTAGCAGCCTCTACTTTTTAGTAAGGGTGTCCCACTGTCATTGCTCCCAAAACTTTGATTTGAAAAGGTAATTCTACATACCAACAGATAGGTATAGTAGGTTGACTGACAGAAAGGTATCATTACAAAGCATACTTTTGTAGGTATCAGAACTCATTACTGACTGACATATGAACCCCGGTTGATTAAGAGAGTAACTGGTTTAGCATGACAGTGATGATTATGTAATAAAAATGGAGTTGCTTATCTCTGACAAACACAATAGTTTACTGGCAATCATCTATATCCCTCCAATAACCCAATTATATATGTCAAATAGAATGTATTGTGAAGTACGTACCATAATTCCAAACTCTGTTACTAAAGTCGTGCAAATCTATCCATTTCCAGTATATTGTCAGACATTAGTCCTGCATCACACTGAGAATTAATGAGCCAGGACCTTTTAATGTCACACACATTCAGGCCTAATTGAAATATAGCACCAGTCACTCTTTAAGCTGTATATTTTAATGACCATGGTTGACAGACACTTTTTCTGTGACAATGAGGAATAATCACCTGTGTGGAAATTTATGAATTCTCTTTTACATAGGTTTGAATCCCACCTTGTACAAATTACATTTAACAGTGTGTAAGTCCCAAAAAAATATGTGCCCAGTAATCCCATTGATTCTCCAATCTCAAGGCTTAAAAGACAAGCGATTGAGCATTTCAATGATGACCACTGGACAAAGTGTGACCAGGTATAGTATCACACACACCAAAAAACATTGCCAAATTTCACATCATCATTGCTGTTTCATAAACTCCCTTCCTCTTTGTTTGTCAATGTCTCTCTTTGCTTACCATTGCACAAATGTGATTTGCAGGGCTGTGTGTGTTCGTGCACTGGTCATAAAATGCAAAATTACACTTTGGTGAGAAACCATTGCTACTGTTGATGGAGGACCTCTGCAGGCATGGCAGGTGATGGGAATGATGGCTAAATTCAAGGCACAGAGGTGGGGTATGGAGGAGTCTAAAATCTTTGTTGCACTCATCATATAGGTGTCAGCTTGGAATCTGTGTTTATATTCTGGTCCAGGTGAGAGAAGGAGCAGTGTGCACTGATTCCTTACTGTTTCTGGTTGGTAAGTGTCTGTGCTTAACATTCCTGATTGGTTTGGTTGCTCTTCAAGGTATCTACCAGGAAAAGTCTACAAGCCTACAGACCCTTGGATCATCTGGGACAAGACTGTGGTTCACCAAACAGGCTGTGGCCTGCTTCTCACCTTGGGATTGGTGCTAACATTTTGCTTCTGGTGAGAGAAGAACCAAAGGAGCATTGTATCCCAACAGAGTGAAGCTGTGGTGAGACCGACATTAATGGTAGCCAGACAGCAGCCATTCATGAGACTCGCCTCTTTTCATCATTCTTGATAAGCTAATTCTTTGTTTCCGGTAAGTTCTTCTTGATTTCTTTCTAACTTCAGAATATCTGCCTAACTACTTCATCCTTAAATTTTCAGATTCTCTGTATTAGTTTCCCCTCAAGTGGTTGGCAGTCCTCTGTATAGACTCAGACACCTTGAGTGACATTTTTCCTGTAAAAGCACAATTGAAATTTCTCCAATACCTAATTGCACACTGGACAATTAGTTTGGAGTGATAAATCCTGCCCCCATAGCTGCAAACCGGATACTCCTGACAGTGATTGATATTCTCACCCCAACTGTCTAATCAATAAAAAAGGGTCTGTTGCCATGGATATAAATTTTCCTACTGTCTGCATACTGGCTTGACAGATATGGGCATCTTGAGGCAATATAGAAATTGCCTCATGTTTACTGGCAACCAGTTAATTCTCAAACAAACTGATATGGTATGTGAGAGATGTATTTACACAATGTCACTGGAGGCAAAGTTCTCAAATAAAAGTACTCCTAATGTCAATAAGGTTGTCAGTAGTACTCAAGCTGCACCCATCACGCACAATTCAAAGCAGACATATCGACTCACATATGGTGAGGTACTTAAATGTAACCATCCTAAACCACAAAGACCTCCAAGATGAAATACACATAACAAATACCCTCAGCAGCCCCAAATGCACTCTTTCAAAACAACATCCACATCAACACATAGAGCTACTTCTCATGGAGCCGCTTACTCTAAACCCATAAGGCTAGCCACCACACAATCAAACATTCTAGTCATTGGAGACTCCATTGCGAGACACTCTGATATCCTTCTCATCAGGCTGAGTAAGTAGAAAGTCTTGGTCAGTTGCCTATCAGGTGCTAGGATCCACCACATTGTGCAGGCACTCAGATCATTGGACCAGAGTTGTCAATATGACTCAGTCATAGTCCATGTGGGAGTAAATGACCTGAGATGTACCCCCCCCCCCAGACTATATGAAGAGAGAAATCACGGAGCTCTTGGAATATGTGTCTCAGGCTGGTATGAGCCTACCACTGAGCAGCATATTACCTTCTCCAAGGATGATGCCACAATACGAACAAAAAATGACTGACTTTAATAATTGGCTTACTTTCTGGTATCATTCTAAGGAGGTGCAATATTTGTCAGCATGAAAGGAGATAGTCAACAGACAACGCTACTTTGCCAGGGATGGTCTGCACCTCTCCCCTCTAGGCGTTTGAATATTAGGTAAAACATTATCTTCCCCATAGTGATATTTTAGGCAATGCCAAACTGAAAGTACTTCCGACATAGCAAATCAAAACCAAGAAAATCTAAAGGTACTACTGCTTAATGCTAGGAGTCTAAACAAAAAACTCCAGTCCCTAGAAGTTCTCTTTATCCTAGAGAATGCTGATGTCTGTGCGGTCACTGAGACATGGTTTAAAGCTGTGGAGAGTACACCAACAGTGCTAGGTTATAATGCCTTCCACACATTTAGGCCAGCTACTTCACAGGCAGGGACTAAAGAGGGAGATGTCTCTATTTACATCAAAGATAAACATACTTCAAGGCTGGTCAAACAGGGCAATGCACCTATGCTGCTCCATGTTCAGATCACCACAGGCAAAATCCAGTACCACTTACTTGCAATCTATAACCCAGGAAACCCATACCATGTATTTAAACTTATTAGAAACACTAATCCTCCAACCCAATACCATATTCATGGGTGACTTTAATTACCCCACTATTAAATGATAATGCTATAAGACACCAAAAGTACAGGCACAGACATTCCTAGATTTTGTAAACACAAACTCCCTGGACCAGATAGCCAATACACCAACCAGAGGTGTAACTATACTGGATCTGGTCCTCACCAATATGGGAGAGTGCTGCACACCCCCTACTGTAATGCCTTCACTGGTAAAGTCAGACCAGAAAATAGTTTCCATTGAAGTAAAAATAAAATCTGGGCCCCAGCTAAACCTGGAATATTCAGGAACTATTCTAAGACTAACCTCCAGCTATTAGGTGAGAACCTGGCAAAATGTCAAGCCCCCATAAACCCTGAGAACACAGCTGCCTATGTAGAACTGTTCACAGAAATCGTGTACAACCATGTTAATAGCTGGATAGAGGCAGCTGTACCCACTAGGAAGAAGTACAGAACTAACTCAAAAAACAAGCCACCCTGGTGGAATCACAAAATCAATAGGCTGTATTACAGGAGGAAGAAAATCATGGCAAAAATTAGGAGGTGCAGCAACCAGCAGGATAAAAGCACTCTCATCAAACTAAAGAAACAACTCAGAGGACAAATAAAATCTGCCAAAGCCAAATTTGATGTAAGTTTGGCCTCCCAGGCCAAGGACAACCACAAAGCATTCTTCAGTTATGTCCACAACCTCAAAGGCAATACACAATTGTGTCCAGAGCTCATTGTACATGGAGCCACCTATACTGAGCCAGAAAATAATCTACAATCATACTTAGATACTAATACATGTAACTCTGTATGAATTGCAGAAGGAGTAATTACTGGGCACATTGTGGGTGCTGCGAAGAGCACTTTTGGCTGAGATCAAAGATTGAAACAATACTAATTTCACAAACTTTAATCATTCTTTGACTTAGGAATGGGGTCCATTCCTGGCATGGTATTAGAAACCCAAAAAGATTTGGAGAAATTAAAAAAGCCAGAAGACATAGCAAACCTCCTGGCTGATAAATCCAGCTCCAACATTACCCCTCACCCCCCCATCTTCCCTCAGAAAATATCACCAAATATAACTCCCCCTACTATCACTAGGGAACAGGTCCTTAATGCGCTCTATAAGACAAAGAACACTGGATCGATGGGCAAAGAAAGTATTCCAGGATGCCTTCTAAATAGCATGAAACATGACCTATCAGGGCCTCTGGAATTACTATTTAACTGTAGACTCCAAGCAGGTTTTGTGCCTCATGAATGAAGAAAGGCAACAGTCATCCCTCTGTAATATGGTGGGAAACTACAGACTCATGAGTCTCAGTAGTCTTATATGTAAAGCCATGGAAAGAATTATCATGGAGATGATCAATAGAAATACTGGACCCAACCCAGTTTAGTGTCATCAAGGGCAGTTCATGCCTACTCAACCTGGTGGACTTCTTTGAGAGGTCACCAAAGCAATGGATGAGAGCAAAATCATTCACACTGCCTACGTTGACCTGGATTAGGCATTTGACACAATACCCCACTTGGGCATTGTTGACAAACTCAAGAGGTTAGGTAAAATTCCATATGTCACGCAGTGGATAGCCAACTGGCTCACAGACAGGACCCAGGAAATTAGAACTGGGGAGTCCACCTCTACAAAGAGGCCAGTCGGAAGTGGAGTCCCCTCAGGGATCAGACCTTCAACCGTTCCTTTTTGACATTTACTTATCAGAAGTCAAGTCCAATGTCAGTGGTCTCTGGCTAACTAAATTTGCAGATGATTGCAAATTAGGAGGTGTCATTGAATCTCACACTGACACAAATGTTCTCCAGGAGGGGCTGACACTGACAAACAACTTGTGTCAGAGCCATGGACTAAAACTAAATGCCAGGAAATGCATAATTGCATCCTTTGGGAAGTCATACATCCCTGGTAACTATCATATTGATAACACATCCCTTAGAGTTGACCCACTAATCAGGGACTTAGGGACACACATAGACAGTAATCTAGCCTTTGACTGTCATGGGTCTACAGTGCTGAGGAAAGCATTCTATGTTGCCCAACTTATAAACAAAGGTATAGGATCTAAGTCCAAGGAAGTCATTTTTCCACTGTATTCAGCATTCGTCAGACCTATCATTGAGTACAGTGCCCCCTATGATATGTGCCTAACAAAAGGCATATCCAACAATTGGAATGTCCACAGAGGTTTCTCACTAAAAGAATACAGGGCATAAGTAAAATGTCCTATGCAGGTCACCTCAATACCTTATCCCTGTATTCTGACTCCTACAGGCTTTTGAGGGTAGATCTATGCCTGGCATAAAGGGCTTTGTCAGACCCCACTCTGATGGACCTCCTGCATATCCCCAAAACAAACAGCACCAGAATGACCCATTCTATTGACTTAAACCTTGCCTATGATATAGGTAGGACCTGTTGGAGAAATAGGTATGTATCCCAGATACTACCGCCTCTATGGAACAGGCTCCAATCCATGTGAAGCAGAGTTCCTCCCTAACCCAGTTCAAGAGCAACTTGGACAATTGGATGGGAAACAGGAAATTCATCCCTGGTTTGCCACCTATGTCTCTAATGGACACAGGTAACCTGCAAATGGTTCAGCTCCCAGGCCCATGCTTACACTTATCAAGGGTATCAGAACTTGTTAGTCATTTGGGATGCATGGTTAGACTTAAAAAGGCCCTTGTAGTCATTAGCCTAGTGAAAACCTATGAACCTATGAATTGCTACAAATGGAGGCTGCTGCAAGTTGACTATACTGGGTGTCAGTGCAAGGCTGAGGCTTGGAACAGCCTAGCAAAGGCTGTATCTGGTGCAACTGGCATATCATGCACTGGGGAGGAGCAGTGTAGGCACTACTACAGTGAACTTAAGATGTGCAAGCAGGCACAACTCGACCAGTGGATGGATGACTTTAGAACTGCTAACATCCCCAGTTGTATAACTATAAAGATCAAGCAACTTAATATGATATGGAAGGTTGTACATAGCCAACACTGGTATGCATAATGCTCTCATGTCTCTTCTTTTCTCATTCTGTATTTTCCAGCAGCAGAGGAAATCACAGCAAGCAGGGAGGCACATGCTGAGAGACAAGGTGTATGTCTGCAGCACAATGACCCTGATTGTATTAATTATTGTGATTCCATAGATCAATAGCAACTTCAGCATGCATGCCTTAACTGTAAAAGCAAGCATGCATACTTTCTCCTTTAGCTGTTGATGATTGTATTAGGCAAGTGGGTAGCATATTCAGATTACGTAAGTTCAATTCCCACAACTAACCTACAGATTCACACCCAGTAAGTATCATTTTTACAGTTGAAATGCAACGATATTGGCTTTAATTCCATGTTGTTAACTTACACTGTATTAACTTTGAAAGCATCTATGGAATATCTGCATATTCTAAGGATTACTTGTAATAATTCACAATCATTTCTGAGAGTTTGTAAGCTCTATAGCTATGATAATAGTAAATGGATATTTATTGTAATAAAGAATGAATGTGATATGTCATGGTTCTAATCATCTCTTTTTCTTTTTTTTTTTGTCTCACCTCACCCCTTCTCTCTCTCTCTCTCATTTTTTTTTTGGGGGGGGGGGTTACCTGGAATCACACCATTCTCATGTCATAACTTTCTGCCAACAAAACACATGTATTTCAGTGCAGGGAAGTGGGCCATTCACTATGTTTCACCTTGCCAACCCTCCACTATCTACTACACCAACACCCAGCACCTCTGGGACACAACCTGACAGTACTACCACCACTCATCATGTAGCATTGTTATGGCTGGTGGTGAGGTGGTACCTTCCAGAAGTACTGATGGAGGTGGTGAGTATGTTACCCACCATGAACTGCCAGGGATGGTGTGAGATCTAATAGAGAGTGGTCTTGGTGCTCATATCAGCAAAGTGGAGAAGTTGCTCCTAAAGATTGAAAAAAATACTACAATGTCAAGCAGTCTCACAGGCAACTGAGAAAGGGGACAGTGATGACAGTTCTGATTCTGAGGACTAGATTCTCACTGTTTCTGTGTTTGATGGGTATGTGCCTCTGATTTCTCCTATCTATACCCCACTGTGGTGTCCCCCAACCTTTTTGTGCCCCTTACCATGCCTATGTCTGTCTTGTATGTCCTGTTTGTTTGCATCTGCTTCCTAACCTACCCTACCTACCTGACCACCACATTCCTAGGTCCTTCCTCAGCATACTTCTCTTTTTGAAATGAAAACAAAGTGGGCACCTGTCCCACAAAAAAAAATGTTGTCCTATACATAGCTCTCCACTTACATATGTCTCTTCTCGACACACTGGATTTGGTCTAATTGACTATATAACATCATTACATTGTTGTCACCCATCTGTGCTGTGGTGTCAGTTCAAATTCATCAAATTTTGTCTATATCTGCACATTACTGTAGTGAAGAACTGGATATCCATGGTTATTTCCCAATACCTACCGCAGATGCCTGTATTGCTTCCCCTTTGTTATTCCATCTGCTTGGATATCCATTTCTCTACTATTCTATCAATCCCATTTTCAGACATTTAATCTGGTCAAAAAACAGAATCACACACAACACACATGGCCAGAAATGGCCCATAAAAAACTTCACTTTTTCTCCTCTTCAGCTGTGCATAATTTGGCATCACACACCAATGCTGACTGGTGGTGAATGGCTGTTCATGTCCTATGGCAAAATCTGATGAGGTTTTGCCATTGGCCACACTAGTCCAGTTATCTTCATGCAAAGGTTTTTAAACATGCTATGCTATAGGAATACTGAGTTGAGGCAGAGAAAAGGCACTACTTTGAAACAGTTACTAGGACAGTTCTTAGACTGCTGGATGTAGCAAAGTACAACTTTGTATTTGGAGTATTGAGATAAATCACTTGACTGAAGTTTTTTTTTTATTTGCCCATAGCATCAAGGGTTCGATTCCAGATGGATTTTGCATAATTTCTTTATGTGATGTCATATGTTTATGATATGTTTCATCAACCACATCTGAGCTTTTGCCACAGTTCTGAGTTCCATTGGCGATATATTGAATACTGGGCAAAAAAGAGTATTTGAAGTGACATCCATCCCACAACTGTGAGATATTTATCAAACCTTGTTCTTGCTTGTCCCTTACCTAGACCTTCTTTATCCCTGTATCAGTCACTTCATGCTACAGAGCATGGCAGGTTAATACTGAAAATACACCAAAAACATGCCCATCAATGTTCCATTACAACAAACATTGTTATGTGTATGTCCATCTATCCCTGTAGTCACCCCTTCACTCCCACCCCTCTTTAAGAGTTTGTATCTATTAGGCTGATGGATGTAAAGGTTGTCTCATGGTTTCTGCATACTGCATGACTCTGCTGATGGATAATGCCAACATGTTGCTTTGATTCAATAGTTTGTTCACACTCTAGTAGTGTGCAAGGATTCAAAATCTGCTGTACTGTTCCCTTGATGTCATGTTCAGGTGATGATAAGATGAATAAACATACATTTCCATCTTGACAAGACTTACAATCTGGAAGTAGGGGATGCTCTTAAGGACTGTTTTCAGAGGTCTCTTTCCTATTGCCTAGCCACCTGTCTACTCCTTCTCCTACATAAGTAAGGTATGTCTGCCTAAGTAAACTGTAAGATGGGCCACAATTGATATATCTGTCAAAAATCAAGTCCCGCATGGCACCATTATGTTTCATATGTCCCACATCTTCTTCAAACAGATTTGTATGGATGCATTAATTATTGTTACTCTATCTCCTCCATCCTTATTTCATGCAATTCATGCTACAGAGCAAGACAAAATCTGATTGAGAAAACATGTTATACCAACACACCATTAGGATCATGAATGTGCCAGGACAGTACCTTCTACATCCTCTTCAGCCCTTTGTCTGTCATCACCTCCTCTGTTTCATCAAAATATACTGTAGCATCTTTAGTAGGATGATGGATGAAATGTTCATCTAACATGATGTGGAAATTTACCTTACTGTTAAGAAGTATATGGCACACACTTTTCAGAATATCCAGCCATATACAAATACTTCTGAGCCATACTAATTATTTCAAAATATACACCACCCTTTATTTGTAGCAAGCTTTACACACAATTAACTTGTGATTTGCAGTGAGGCCTGCAAAGCAGTTACTAGTTGTAGAAGTGTATTGAAGTAGGCATTACTGATACAATCTTGAGAAGGCACATACTTTAGTGTAGTCATTGATAGTCATATTTACTTATCTAATGACATCCTGACACCATTTGTAAAAAAAAGAGAATCATCTGCATTTGAACACTGGCTCACCTGTGCTCTTCCCAACAGCTTACTGCTCTTGCATCTTGTGCCACAGAGAAAGCTAGGCAGCAGGTTTATTTTCCACACTCAGTACTGTCCAGAGTACTGACAGCTGTACATCACTGCTGAACTGGTTTGCACAATGGAAGGTGTAGCAGAGAACAATGTTTGCTCGGCGCTTAACATCACACAAATGGGGAAGGCAAGGCCAACAGTTATTTATGTAACTAAACTTTGGACCCAACATTTCAAAGATTGAGTACAGCATGCACATCATACTAGCTGTCAGCAATTTCTCCAATAACATATCTTGCAAGCCTCACACATGAAACATTAGCAACAAACAGATGTATTTTACAGTTAACCCCAATCAGGTCAGTTACTTTATGTCCTTATTTGCACACAGTTTGGCAATGAGCCCCAGTGGGCACTGCTACTTCACAATTCCAAGTTGAATTACTGAAATTCGAATCATGCATTAATACCTTGCCATCATCAGCACAAATCAGCTTCTCTGCGATGCACTGTATGAAAAGATGTATAACATGTCTTAACTCCAGTTAGTGGGCTGCAATCTTCCAATACATGGAAATCCATTCATAAAAACAAGAGAAGGACAGTGACGTGTGCTTGACTGAACACGTACTTTCTGATGTTCATGTGTGGCCTGCAGCATTGCACTCCCAAATGATATATCAGTACTTGGGCCATTGTCAAAACAGACTCCATAATTGCATAGTCTAACTGCATTGTTACATTTGGTATGTATTAATAGTGGCAGTGGACATTAGTCATGCATGATCATATCTCACTGATATTGTCAGTAACTTTTATTAATGTGGACATACCTTCATCCAAATATGAAGACACATAACTCCATCATTGCATTACCTGTGTTTCCCAAGTGTGTGTGTGTGTGTGTGTGTGTGTGTGTGTGTGTGTGTGTGTGTGTGTGTGTGTGTGTTTCATTTACACAACATCATGAAAAACAGATGCATGTCTGTCTCACTTCTGCAATAAGCAATCATGACAGCTTATTTGACCTAGGTTGTCAACAAGTATTTATAAGTACTTTTGCAAACTCTGCTTACACAATTATATCATTAATCTTGGCTTTGTACCCAAGTCTCATAACATTGTATGTTACCTGCAACATTATGATGATGTCATCCTCTATAAAGTGCACTCTGACACTGTTAAAGTCAGACATCCATGGTGGCACTGGTGTTAAGTGCTGTGTTCTCTAGCATGTGTAACTAGATAGGAAGGGCTATTAATCTCAAAGTAGTCAGCTTGTCAGTGTGTGTTTATGTGTGAGTGGGTGAATGCGTAGTCAGATGAACATGTGCCCAGGTCCTGCTGTCCTTGCTCAAGCAGAATTTAGAAGGCACTTTTATACTGCTACATGACACCACAGCAATTTCAAATAGCCCTCCCAAAATCCTCTTCTTAGCATACATTGATGATATCATCCTCTATAAAGTGCACTCTGACAGCATTTAAGTCAGACCTGTGGTGGAGCAAGCATTAAGTATTGTGCTTTTTTGCTTATGTAACTAAATAGGTAGGTGTTTTAATCTCACAGCAGTCAATATGTGTGTGTGTCTTCCTTCAACTATCAGTTTTGAGACAATTTTACACCAGGATGTGAGTCCACAGATATGTCAGACACTCCTTCAAACATCTTCTCAGCATACGCTGATGATGTCATCCTCTACAAAGTGCATTCTGCCAGTATTAAGGTCAGACATCTGGGGTGGTGCTAGTGTTTATTGCTGAGTTATCTAGCTTGTACAACTAGATGGGTAAGGGTTCTAATCTCACTGCAGTCAACTTATGTGTGTGGGTGTCTTTCTTCAACTATCACTCTAGAGACAGCTTTGCACTGTGATGTGAGTTAACAGCTATATCAGACACTCCTCCAAACATCTTCTTCTCACCCTACAATGATGATGTCATCCTTTATAAAGTGCACTCTGGCACAGTGTAAGTTAGACTTCTGTGGTGGTGCTAATCTTATTTTGTATGGAATCTGGCTTGATTACCTAGATAGGTATGATGTTCAAATATGATCTGAGCCAACTTGTGTGTATGAGTTGGTGGTAAATTATTTTTATTGCATGATGTTTTGAATCTCTTCTTATCTGACTCCCACTCAAGAGAATCTTTTGTATAGCCCCCTGAATCCAGCATCTTCTTTTCCCCTCTGTCCGCATAACATCCTTTCAGTAGAACAGTGAGGATGTCATCATCTCACAGATGCATACACACATCGTGAAACAGAGCCCCTGCATGACCTGCTACAAACTGTCTACAGACCACTGGATGTGTGATTGCTAATTAACAAATCAGGTGGTGCCCATGTCCCATATGGACAAAGGCAGTCTGTGATAAAATCAAACACATACACACATACCCCTACACATACACACATGCCCCTACATGTACAGACATACACATATACACACATACCCCTACTATCTTCCCTCGCCTAGAAATAGCAATTTCGGTTAAATAATGACTAGGCTTGTTTGTGCTACTGGCAGTTAGCCTAGTAATTTCCTATCACACAATGAACATTGCACACATCGATGTTTTTGTCACCTACATGTGCTATGTTAAGGTGTGGATGTACTTTAGTCCTATAATGGTGTATTCCAATCTGGGATTGAGCTCAAAGATTGAAACAATACTAATTGACTGTATTGGTGCCCACTGCAGCTATTTGGTTACATGTTCCTTCTATAACAGCTGTAGTAATAAGTCTCTTGAGGACTGGGGACATGGGATGATGCTATGTATGTTGTTGCCTTACTAAGGCATGTGTTCTGACACTGGAGTATAGCCCCATTCTGCACAGTTTTCATTCAAACATCACAATGACAGCTGCAATATGGCACAGGAGTGCATGTATATACCTAGCACCTAGAAATGTTATCTGACATTTAGCAATATTACATCATAGAGATTACAAGCACCCATACACCTGGGTTATTCAACATTTTGTAATGTTGTTACATACACAAATATATGACATTTTGAGATTCACTTGCAACCTTGGTGAACACATTGTTTGCACTATTGTGTTGATATTCATAAGGATTATACAGGTGCTCCCAGCAGCACTGTGTCACTGTCAGCATTTGTGTCATTAACTGTTCTGCATGAACCACATCCATCTCAGTTGTAATTTGTCCATATATGATATCAGAGCCCTCACCCACACATTTCCACTTATAAACATGTAGGCATATGATGTATAACTGATGTAATGCTGTGAAATAGAGTTGTATGACTATGTTAACAGTTCCACTGGGTCGCAAGTGATTCGTACCCAAAGTTTTATTTGGAGGTGATGTACAACTTGAAGTCCATTTCTACCATGTAACTGTACTGCATCATGGGTATAAAACTACATCACATCAAAATTACCACTTAATAGTTTGCATGGACATATATGGATGTATGTCAGGATTTCATGGCAGTACAACATTTGCACTGGCAATGTCAGGGGGCAGTGATCATATGGCACATGTGTTGAGATTTGACATGTACTTATAGATTGTTCTTCATCTATTTTTTGGTCTATGTATGATATTACAGAATCAGAATCACATTTATTGGTCAAGTATGGGCACATACAAGGAATTTGACTCTGGTTGCCAGTTGCTGTCAGTTATTACTCTGATATCTTCCTCTGTCATTAACACTTGAGTTTTGCACTGCAGTAGTTTCTGTGCATATGGGAATAGTTGATGCATTGCCATCAGTCTCACATACTGTTGTATCATTCAATATAATGGATCACTTCTTAATTCACACATTAATTGCAGACGCTACAGACAATATCCTTTGCTACCATATGTGGTAAAGGCATGCAATACACAGTTATGTGTATGAAATCCACTCATTAATAGGGTGTTGTCTGTAAGTGTTGTTATCCTTATGGCCAATAGCTACTTTAGGCAGGCATGCTTTAGTCAAGTGTATCACATTTGGCAGAGTGAGCTCCCACACATCTGGTAGGCCATACAGAACTGTTCTCTGGGATACATACCCATTACAATTTGACAGTGCAGACTTCCCTTCAAGGTGTTATACAAGATGCATGTGTGATATGTTTTTTTGTGTTGTACCCAGTAAATACACAGCTCTGTGACAACATTGATGGCATGTATGTAATTCTTGTGGGGGGGGGGGGGGTTGTGGCTTATGTGTCAAGCAAATCTCTCAACTTGCCAGGATTGCCTAAGATTTCAACTCCAGGTTTAACACTGTTGCTCTTAACTCCTCCAAAAAGTGATCAATTTTGGGGAAGGGGTGGTGAATTCCCCTTGTAAAATACTGACAATCATTGCAGGCGTACGTCTATAATTGCAGAGCATGCTAAGTTTCCTCTCCAGTGAGCATGTCAGTGATGTTTATATAGTTTTCATAGTTTCATAGTATAGTACTAGGCTATCTGCCCTGGGGCATTTGTAAGCCTAGCCATAGTGATGTGGCTTTTGCCACCCCATGAAATGGTACAAAAATGTACAGAATAAATCTAGAATACTGTGCCTCTGTCTAGTAGTGACACAGTGAAGGTCCCCTTATATAATAGAATTAGTTTACTGTGCCCCTGTCTAGCAGTGACCCAGATGTGACCCCTGGGGTAAATTTTTGATCTCCCATCCACTCATCAAGATTTCTCTTGAAGAGAGTTAGTGAGGGGCTCTGCCTAATACGAACTGGGATCCTATTCCAAAGCATGGGAAGCCTTTGGGTTATGAATCTATCCCTCCAGCATGTCCTATTCATACTTGTGCCGAGATTTAAGTCTTTAGCTCTCGTGGTCCTGATGGATTTGGATTTTTTGAGGTGGAGCATGTCCATCAAATCCTGATTGGACATGGCCTTGTACGTCAGGCAGAGATCACCCCTGAGCAGGCGGTATGCCACTGAATAGAGCTGAAGTTTCTTTAGTCTGGTGGAATAAGACATATGTTGGAGACCCTTGATCCTTTTGGTGAGGTACTTCTGTGGTCTCTCCAGCTGTTGCAAGTGCCGGGTGAGGTACATACCAAATGGGACATTGTACTCAATCATGGGTCTGATGAGGGAGGAATATAAGGGTACAATGACATCCTTGGATCTGGATGTGAATCCCTTCATGATGAGGTGTGCAAGGTAGAATGTTTTTCTAACCACTTTGGCAACGTGGGTGTCAAATGAGAGGTCGCTGTCTACTTGGGTCCCTAGGTCTCTGATTACTTTTTCCATACTCAGTGGGTTGCTGTCTATGTGATAATTTGTGGTTACTTTGTTTTTTCCAAAAGGGATGACTATACATTTTTTGGCATTTAGTTTAAGGCCATGACTACGGCACCAGTTGTCCGTTTCAGTGAGGCCTTTTCGTAGGATGTGTGTGTCAGCTGGTGTATCGACTATGGCGCCTAGTTTGCAGTCATCTGCGAACTTTGTCAGCCACAGCCCTCCCATGTTTGCTTTAACATCTGAGAAATAAATGCCGAACAAGATGGGTCCCAGGACAGATCCCTGTGGGACACCACTTGTGACTGGCTTTGAGTCTGTCATTGCTCCAGCGATTTTAACTTTATGGGTTCTGTCCTTTAGCCAGTTTGCAACCCATCTAGTGACATAGGGGTTTACTTTTAAGCTGTTTAGCTTATCTATGATGCCTGAGTGGGGTATTGTGTCGAAGGCCTTAGCCAAGTCCAGGTATGCTGTATGGACTGCTTTGCCCTCATCAATGGCTCTAGTGACTGTTTCGAAAAAGTCAACCAGGTTTAAAAGGCAGGATCTGCCCTTCACAAAGCCGAACTGGGTGGGGTCAAGTGTCTGTAGGTCCCCTATGTCTCTGTTTATGAGTTCCATAATGATTCTTTCCATAGCTTTGCAGACCAGGCTAGTTAAGCTTATGGGGCGGTAGTTTCCAGGGTCTATAGAGGAACCCCCCTTGTGGAGTGGGACCACTGTTGCTGTACGCCAGTGTACAGGTACATAACCTGAAGTAAGGCTAAGATTAAATAGCATTTTTATGTGTGGGTTTAGCTCCTCTTGGAGTTCTCGTAACATGCACCCCGGGATACATTCAGGTCCCATTGATGCTGTGTTTTTAGCTTTGTTTAGGGCGGTTCTCACTTGGACATCTGAGATGACAGGGAGATTACATTCAGCTGGGATAAGTATTTCTTCTTTTGGGGGTGAAGGAGGCGAGATGATTGCACTGAAACTGTCAGCCTGAATGTTAGCAATATCTGTGGGTTCAGTGTATTTTTTGTTGTTGTGAACCAACTCAGAGCATATCTGAGGGTTTCCGCCCAGGTTTCTAACATAGCTGAAGAAGGTTTTGTGGTTATCTTTAGTGTCCTTAGCTATTTTTCTCTCAAAGTTTGCCTTGGATGTTTTTATGAGAGAACGTAGTTTTCTGCTAATGTTGATCAGAGACGTCTTCCCTTCATGGGATTTCGCTCTGACGTGCAGTAGCTTCCTTCTTTTGTTATACAATTTGTTTATGGCTGAGGTCCACCAGACAGGACGCTTACATTTGGTGGAGAGGGACTTGGATTTGTTTGGGATTGCATGATCAATGCATTCCTGGATATGTCCATAGAAAGCATTTGTGAAGGATTCGGCATTGCGGGATGTGGTATCTACTGGCACAGTGGGCTTAAAGGATACCATCTCCTTCTTAAGAAGAGTGAAGTCTGCTTTTGAGAAGTTTTTCACTGTGGTCTTTTGTGCTGGGGTGGAGGTGGGATATGTATATCCAGGGTGATTAGTTTGTGGTCAGATCTCACTAGTGAGGGGTATACTTCCGGTGTGGAGCATTTTGTCCCCATGTTTGTGATGATCAGGTCTAGTATATTTTCTCCCCTAGTGGGAGAGGTGACTAGTTGTTCCAGTGCATTTGAATTTATGAATTCCAGGAACCTTTGAGCTAGGGTATTAGGGCTAGAATAATGTACCCAATCTATGTTTGGGTAGTTGAAGTCTCCCATAATGATGGTATTTTGTGATACATTCATATCCTCCAATGTCTTCAGGAAGGCTGAGTGGGGTTCTTGAGATTGGGAGGGTGGTCTGTAACATGCTACCAGTTGTATAGCAGTTTTTCCTATGGTTAGTTGCACCTGTATGGTCTCTGTTGCTTCATGTGTTGCTACTAACCTGGAGGTGTGGGTGTCCTTTATGAATATGGACACTCCCCCTCTCTTTGTGGTTCGGCCCGGGTTTTGGGGCCAAAAAGCATGATACGAGGTATAGTCTGGTAGCACTGGGGTGCTCTCAGGAGCCTTGAACCAGGTTTCAGTTACTGCACAGACGTTGATGTTCTCCATGCTGAGGAGTGCATCAAGTGCCTGCATCTTGAGATTTAGACTTCTGGCGTTGAGCAGCATTACCCTTAGTTTTTTTCCATTTTCGTTTTTTAAGGAGGTAGGTTTGTCTTTTGAGCCTTGCCTAAAAAAGGCATTATGGGGGTGGCAAGAGCCTTAGCCAATATCCGGAAGCCCAGTGGTGACAGGTGTAAGCCATCTCTTCTGAAGCAGCGTGGCTTGTCCAACATATCATCCCAGGCAGACAGATATTGGATCCCCTTAGAATGACACCAGTACTCGAGCCAATTGTTAGAGCTGATCATCTTGTCTTTGTATTGTGGTATCATTCTTGGTGAGGGCAAGATGCTGCTCAGGGTCAGGGTCATACCAGCCTGGGCTACATAATCGGAGAGCTCCTCTATGTCTCTTTTCATGTAGTCCAGGGAGGTACATCTCAGGTCATTCACACCAGCATGAACAATGACGGAGTCATATTTGTACTTGCTTTGGAGTGACCTGAGTGCATGTGTTATGTGGCGGATCCTAGCCCCCGATAGACAGCTCACAGTCACCTTCTCCTTGTTCAGCCTGGTCAGTGGGACATCAGTGTGTCTGACTATGGAGTCACCTATTACTAGTGTATCAGGCAAGGTGTTTGGCCTTAAGGGCTGCGATTGGTCGACACACTGATTTATTGAAGTATGTGTTGCATGTGTTTTGTTTTGAGGTGGTGGATTTTTGGATGTCTGCTTTGGGAGCCTCTGTTGTTTTGGTATGTTTTTTATTAGAGCCTCCGAGTATGTCTTTGTGTTTTTATGTGTTTGGTTTGCAGTTGTGGTAGGTCTATGTGGGACTGGGATTGTTGTGTGTGTGGTTGCCATCTCCTCCTGTCTGGTCATGCCAGCCCTGAGTTGAGAGAGTTCAGCCTCCAGTTTGGCTATATAGTTGCATCTCTCACATGTAATTGTGTTTGTTGGGAGGAGGAGAGGGTTGTCTGTGTACATGAGACAATTGTAGCATTGTCTCAAGATGCCCAGATTGACCAGCTGAACTGGAGACGACGCCAGTAATCTACCACTCGACATGCTAGAACAGTATAAGGGGGTGGTATACCTTTAAGGGAGGTGGGTATTCACAAGGGTGGTAAGTAGATGTAGTGCTTTACTTAGTACGAGAGTGCTTACTTAGTAGAGAAGTATTGAGAACAAGTGCTAGGCTTATAATACAGTGAGTAGTCTGGTTTTACTAAGAGTAGAGTTTCCTTAAGGGAAAATTTGAAGAACAGACTTGGCGGAGCCAGAAAAAGTTTAACCTTGTTTAACCGGCGCTGCGCTATGCGCACGACCACGCAAAGCCATGCAAACACGGATTTTAAGCAGTGAACTACAAAAGAGCTAGGAATGGTCCCAAACAACCAATTACTACAGCTTCTTGTGCTGAGGTCACTTCCCCCAAGGACAGGTAGGCTGCTCAAGGCTCCCCACTCCCACTGGTGAGCAAAGAAACTTCCTTCTATCCAAGTAAGGTAATGGACAACACAGGAACTACACCACAGCCCAGAATACAGCAATGCCTGTAAACTGGTCTAAACTAGTCGAGGAAGGTGGGAAAACAAGGATAATTTTTTTTGTTTTTTTGTTTTTTTGGTAGAAACACACAGAAAATGCAGAGACAGTGATAAATTAGTTACACAGGCTAGCACACTTTAGTGGGCAGCCTTCACAGTTAAATTAAACAAACAAACAAGCAAACTTTCAATCAAATTCGACTAAATGTAACTTTTAAGTGCAGATTTTAAAGTAATGCAGCAATCAGTTAAAAAACAGTTCAGGCTAGTTCAAAGTAAGCTATAGAAGCTATTTCCAGTGAAAAAAAAGCAAAGATACTTAAATCCAGAAGGTAGTCGCTTTTTCGAGTTCCTTGCTGCTAGGACCACTCTGTAAACCCACGTGGAGCTTGTCTGAGCAGTATAGCCAGAAAAAATGTCCAGAGGTGGATTTTAAGCAGTGAACTACAAAAGAGCTAGGAATGGTCCCAAACAACCAATTACTACAGCTTCTTGTGCTGAGGTCACTTCCCCAAGGACAGGTAGGCTGCTCAAGGCTCCCCACTCCCACTGGTGAGCAAAGAAACTTCCTTCTATCCAAGTAAGGTAATGGACAACACAGGAACTATACCACAGCCCAGAATACAGCAATGCCTGTAAACTGGTCTAAACTAGTCGAGGAAGGCGGGAAAACAAGGATTAATTTTTTGTTTTTGTTTTTGGTAGAAACACACAGAAAATGCAGAGACAGTGATAAATTAGTTACACAGGCTAGCACACTTTAGTGGGCAGCCTCCACAGTTAAATTAAACAAACAAACAAGCAAACTTTCGATCAAATTTGACTAAATGTAACTTTTAAGTGCAGATTTTAAAATAATGCAGCAATCAGTTAAAAAACAGTTCAGGCTAGTTCAAAGTAAGCTACAGAAGCTATTTCCAGTGAAAAAAAGCAAAGATACTTAAATCCAGAAGGTAGTCGCTTTTTCGAGTTCCTTGCTGCTAGGACCACTCTGTAAACCCACGTGGAGCTTGTCTGAGCAGTATAGACAGAAAAAAACACCCAAAGGCGGATTTTAAGCAGTGAACTACAAAAGAGCTAGGAATGGTCCCAAACAACCAATTACTACAGCTTCTTGTGCTGAGGTCACTTCCCCCAAGGGCAGGTAGGCTGCTCAGGGCTCCCCACTCCCACTGGTGAGCAAAGAAACTTCCTTCTATCCAAGTAAGGTAATGGACAACACAGGAACTACACCACAGCCCAGAATACAGCAATGCCTGTAAACTGGTCTAAACTAGTCGAGGAAGGCGGGAAAACAAGGATTATTTTTTTGTTTTTTTGTTTTTTTGGTAGAAACACACAGAAAATGCAGCGACAGTGATAAATTAGTTACACAGGCTAGCACACTTTAGTGGGCAGCCTCCACAGTTAAATTAAACAAACAAACAAGCAAACTTTCGATCAAATTTGACTAAATGTAACTTTTAAGTGCAGATTTTAAAATAATGCAGAAATCAGTTAAAAAACAGTTCGGGCTAGTTCAAAGTAAGCTACAGAAGCTATTTCCAGTGAAAAAAAGCAACAATACTTAAATCCAGAAGGTAGTCGCTTTTTCGAGTTCCTTGCTGCTAGGACCACTCTGTAAACCCACGTGGAGCTTGTCTGAGCAGTATAGCCAGAAAAAAACGCCCAGAGGCGGATTTTAAGCAGTGAACTACAAAAGAGCTAGGAATGGTCCCAAACAACCAATTACTACAGTTTCTTGTGCTGAGGTCACTTCCCCCAAGGACAGGTAGGCTGCTAAAGGCTCCCCACTCACAACCATTCAGCTCCATTGACATGTAAACTTGAGTGACCGTCACATTACTATCATGTGTGTTTATATCATAATTTACTCACATAGGAGGCATAAACAGCAGCACGTACTGTGTTGTCTACATATGTGCTACTGACTTATCTTGGAAGTAAACATATACTGACATATCTTACTTACCATTCCCTCTTCCTCTTTATTCATTCCTATCATTCATGTCTGCGCACATGTTCATCAGCAAACTTTCCCTGCCCAGTGCACCTTTCTGTGTAATTGCCCTTGCCATTTACCCTCCTCTGCATTATTTCATTCTGGAAATAATTGTTTTAGTGTACATTGCACTCAGTACACTTTTCTTTGCTTTGTTATTAATGCTGTTATTGCAGTATTTTTACCCCCCATCGTCATTGTGGCCATCCACATGATCTCCTAGAGCAGATTTACTTGCAGACAAACTTGGATGTTTCTTGTTTCTGTGCGCATGCTGCTCTGCTTCGTTTCCTGGCAGCAGCACTGTTGCTGGTCACAAAACCTTGCTTATTCATGTAAGGACAATGAACAGCATGAATATGCAATTAGTGCTGCTGCTCATCACGCTAACATGTAAATTCCATGTATGTTTGTGCAAAGCTTACACAATGTTTATTAATTCCCCAGGTGTACCTTTGTTATGTATGCTGTCATTTTATATCTGAGGCAGCATTTTTTTCTGATTTCAGTGCATAATGTTAATTGTGTAAAACTGAGTTTATTAGTGTTTGGAGGCTATCTTTGAATATTGCTAGTGATTATCTTTTGAGAAAGGGTGATTTGCTGCTGTTCTGGGAGGTCAAATGATTGCTGCTCTAGTAGTAATCTGTATTTTGATCAGCTGCTAAATTTTTTAATATATTGGTTACTTTGTGAGCCATTTTCCACCATACAATGTCACTATAGGTGATGCTATACTACTTTCCAGATCCCTTATATGTATAACTGTAATCCATCAGAGGATCATAGAAATGTATTACCTCTTCCATTGAAACCATCACTTACACATTTCTTAACGCTCTAATCAACAAGTTACTTAAAGTAATCATCCAGCTCAAATGTCCATTCTTGTAGGCTATGCAGCCACTGTCCACTGAGCACAGTGATGCAGTGGATTCCACTGTCACCTCAAAGCAAGAGGTTTCCTGGTTTGATTCTCAACTGGGCTGCTTTCTGTGTGGCATCTGCATGTCCTTTCTGTATTTGCATGGGTGTTCTCTGGGTGCTCCGGTATCCTCCCACTTTCAAAAAATATGCAATAGGTGAACTGAACACTCTAAATTGGCCAACTTAGTTAGTCTGTGTGTGTGTGTGTGTGTGTGTGTGTGTGTGTGTGTGTGTGTGTGTGTGTGTGTGTGTGTGTGTGTGTGTGTGTGTGTGTGTGTGCGTGTGTGTGCATGTGATGCAAGGAAGAACAAGAGTGGCAGGGCTGGCCACCCGGTGGCATGAACATTGGCTTTATATGATGGTCACTACTGTTGTTGCACCTCAGCCTCATGTATAAAAATGCGGAAAAGGAGGTTATGGATAGATGGCTGGATGGTTGGATGGCTAGATGTAGCCACCTTCTACTTCTGAGCTATGTCTGAGAAGGCAAATTAAATATTATTAAAGAACTTGAAACCCTCCATCTCTACCTTCAGTAGACTCCACCCTAAATTCCTTAAGAATGCAGCAGACAAAATATCCATTAAGACTGCAGCAGGCAAAATATCCAGATGCTAAACTTATATTTATTACCGCTCACTTACCACAGGACTTGCTCCACCAGCCCTGAACCATGCCATCATTATACCTCCTCCTGTGTTATCCCAGCCCCAAACCGATAAAGACTATTGATCTACCTCTTTTCTTTACCTCTTGAAACAAAAAACAATTTTGAGAAAGTTTTTTTTATAAAACATCTGCTTAAACATTTTAATAGCTATGGGGTTTTATCTGATAGACAGCATGGCTTCAGAAATGCTTTAGCACAACCACTGCTATACTCTCAGCATCTGACATGGTCTATAGTAACCTAAATGTTGGTCTCCTTAAAGCCAATATTTCTCCGGACATAACCCATCCATTTGAAATTGTTAACCACAAAATTCTGCTTATAGAGTTAAAAAATTCAGTTTGATAGAAAATGTTATTGCCTGCTCCATAGCAATCGTGACAGCAGGACAAGTTTAGTATAACTACCAGCTACCTACTAATGGAATTCTATAAACAGGTGTCCCCCAAGGCTCTGTTCTAGGCCCATTACTGTTTTCTTTATTCATTAATGACATTACTGATGACTTATGTGAACTTACCTTTACCCTCTTCTTCTTTTTCACCTTTTGGCATTTCCCGTTAGGGATCGCCACAGTGGAACAATGGTCTGCAGAACAACTTAACCTTACCCTTTATGCAGATGATATTTTAGTATTCCAGACAAATAGATGCTCCACAGTCCTGCAAACTCAGATCTAGCAATCCTTCTCTGAGCTTTGTCAGTGGTCAGAGCAAAATAAACTCCAAATTTATGACAAAAAGTGGTGTTATGCTTTTTCCTCCCTTCATAGAGCCTCTCAACTTCTTGTCCTTACTATCTTAGATAGTAACAACTATATTATTCCTTTTGTTACCAAGTACAGATATTAAGCCTAACACCTGACTCTGCCTTAAGGTTTACATTTCTCAATAAAACTATACTATATGATATGCAACTATTTGCTCCTACTGCCTTCAAAGCGCTGGCGAAGAACATCCTTCTTCATAAAGTAGAATACTCTCTTCCTACATTCTCATTACACTTTGCTTATATACGATGAAAGACTTCAAGTCACTGAGAATAAAATCAGATTTGCCCTACTTTCTGGCATCCATGTACACCACTGCAACCTTCTAAAATGACCTAAAATGGTTGCCCATTACTGAATGGAAAACTTATCTTCTTTGCACCTTACTATATAAAATACAAAATTATGGCTAATGACCCTCTCTGAAAAGAAAATACACAGTCACGCAACTTTCCTACTCCCTAAGGAATTCACAGGAGAACTTAACATCACTCAACTGTTCTGCATTCAAAACAGTTATTAGTGATCAAGTCTTCTCTTGAAGAAGCCCTTCCCTATGGAGCAAACTATTAGATGAAACTAAGTATCAAGATATTCTTACTAAATTTAAGAAATCCCTTCCTGAGCATCACGTCACAGAAATTGCTTGTAAATGATGCAGGGATAATGGTGAAACTCATTAGAAGGCTTACATTTAAAAAATGCTCATAGTGTCTCACTTGCTTAGCTTTCCATTTAACTCATCTTAGGATTATGACTTAAGTCGGTTTCTTATAGATTCTCGCTGACTGATTTATATCTTGCATTCCATGAAATTAGGGACGGCACCCTCCTTGATGGTCTATATCTACACAAGTCCAGTAGCTTTACTAATACCATAACTTTGGACTAAAATCTCCACCAGATATAAATAAAACATGATGGAGAGACATATTTATTACCCAACACCCATCCCTCCCCTGGATATCTCCTGCAACTTAAATAAAATGACACCCTAGCATCCCTCAGATCAAATATGGATGATTGGATCGATACCCATAAATTTATTCTGTGAGTTACCTGCTTTACTCTTCCTTAGAAGGGAAGTACAGCAATTGGGTGGGTTTTGCTTGACAAGGTCTAAATAGTGCTGTGACCCACTAGCTTTGAATTTCCTACAATCCCTTTCCAATCTAATGGCCACTGTCATATTTTAAAATCAAAAGGCACACTGAACTATAGAACTGCTCTTTTATTAAAACAACAAAGCTTTCAGGAATAACAAATCCCTTCTTCAGTGTATAAGATCTCCATATCAAACCCTTCTTTAAATAATATCATATTTTCTACACTTGCAGGCAAATTCCAAGCAGCATTAAACATCATAATTTTCCAGGATCGTAAACAAGTCAGTTGGAATTGCATCATTTTCTGTGGCCTTGTTATAAGCAAGGATTCCTAGGACCCATTTAACTACACTATCCTGGATATTTGACTCAAGATCAGAGAACATACTATTACGTGCATCTGTGATGATTAGGTCATGCTTGTATAGTTCTCCTGTATATTCCTTCAGACTCTAATAGCATATGCTCCTGTTAGATTGCTCCCATGTTTTGTCTTTATCATTGGAGTTTCCTTTAATGTCACTGATCCTCTTGAACAAATCTCCTGCCTTTCCCATTGCATTGCATTTTCCAAGTCTTTGCCCTGGTTGCTTATATCATTTACGTATGACTCTTTATGTCTCCTTGCGATTCTTTGAAACTCTGCTTTCACTTTGATAAATTTCCCTGTTTCCATGGGTTTTGCTGTCTTTGCCTGAGCCATGTCTAAAGCTTCCACAATAACCATTTTCTTTTTAATGTTCTTTCTATTTGGAATGTTTTTGATGCCACTTCCTAGACAATATTTCAAGACTCTGTCTATGTGATATCATTTATTATTAGCTCTGCACAGCACTAAGATTTATTCCTGAGGTTTCTGACATAGTTAAAAAAGGTGTTGTGGCTATTTTTCATCTGGGTGACTATTTGTACTTCATATCTGTATTTAGTTGACTTGATTAGGGTGTGGAGTTCCTTTTTTATGTTTACCAAAAGCATTTTTGGCATCAAGAGAGTTAATCTTATTTTTGCATGTAATTATTTTTTTCTATTACTATAGAGTGTCTTTATATTTGGGTTACACCATATAAGTTTAGTTTACATTTGGTGCAGTATTTACTTTACAAGAAACAGCCTTGTTTATGTAGCTATTTACATGTGCATAGAATCTGGCTGTAAATTTTGCATGAACATTGAGGTCATAAAGTTTGAAGTGGATTTTGAATTCAGCTAGGTCAGCACTCAGTTTTACTAGATAAACATAAGCATACTCTCTGAATACTGAGGTATGACAAAATGCTTCTGGCTTCAGCCTTAATGTTAATATTACCGATTTGTGGTCCAATTTAACCATGAAGGAAGTTACAATTGGTGAGGAGCTAAGCTGTCCCATGTTTGTAAGGAATAAGTTCAGGATTTTATCACCCACAGTTGGGGTGCAGATGAACTGGTCCAGAGAATTTGTATTGATGAAATCCAGAAATTTCTGGGGATACATTCTTGATGAAACTTAAGTCTCTCAGTTTAATGAGGGACAGTTGAAATCATCTAGGAGAGTGGCGATTGGCAAAATGCTTAAGTACGCCATACCATTTAGGTTCGATATATGGGCTAAGTGGGACATAGAGGGAGTCCTGTAGTTAGCTATGATGTGATAAGGGGGGTTTGTTGACAATGATTTGGATGTGGAAGAGTTCCAGGTCATTAGCATGTGCACTAAGGCTAAAGATAAGATGCTTTCTTTAAGAATAGCGAGATACAGCCACCTTTAGTGTCTTCATCTAATGTAGTGGGTATGAACATGTGGTAGGCCTTGAAACCCTTCAGGAAATTAGTGTTGTCATTTACCTTTAACCAGGTCTCTGTGACAATGGATAGTAAGGAATGCTTGTAGGGAACAATGTTTTTGTGTTACAGATCCTATTATTGAACTGCAATACCTTTATGTTATTCAGATTATGTTTTCTAATGTTGGAAACTTTGTGAGACTGATGTTGCGTAAAAATACACTATGGGAGGGGTAGGTGGACAAGGATCAAGTCAATGTATGAAGGCTTTTGGCCGACAGGTGTAGGTCATCCCTGAAAAAGCAGTTCAGAATGTTTGCCCTCTCCTCGCAGGCTGATCCATATTATACCTCCTTTATATGGCACCATTAGCTATGCCAGTTGTTGCATTGCATAAGCCTTTTTTTCCACATTGTGACATCAATCTTCGTAATGGCAGAATGCTGCTCTAGGCTTGTTTCATTCCTTCCTTAGACACATATTCTAAGAGCTCCATCATGTCTCTCTTCTTATTGCCCAGGGAGGTATGTCTCAAATAATTTACTCCCAAGTCCACTGTAATGGAGTCAGATGTGTATTTGTAGTTCAAGGACTTGAATGCATGCATGGCATGGTGAATCCTGGCACCTATAGGCAACTGAAAGTTACCTTTTCCTTGCACAGTCTGGTGAAAATGTTTGTCTTATAGGCTTTTGACTTGAGAGACTGGTGATCTTTGATGTATATTTCATGGATGACTTTATCCATATTGTGTGTTTGTGAGACTGTTAAAAGTAATTGCTTCATATGTTACATTTAGCAGGCTTTTATTTAGGTTGGATACTTTAAAGAGCCTTAGCATATATAGATGACATATAGATCGATGTGTTATGTCTGAGATGTGTGTAATTGGTTTACTTTGGTGCTGTGTTGTACTAACAACTTATTTATAGTGGTTATCTGTTAGAGCTTTGCATTATATAGTTACATCTCTCACACATTGTATCAGTTTGCTTAAAGTAGTGGTTGTTGGCAAACATAAGACAAATGCTACAATGTCTCAAGATGGCCATTCCAAGCAAGATGGCTAAATAAACAGTTTGAAAGTGAAGATCCATGGCTCAAGGTGCTTATAGGTTCATAGGTTAGTACTAGGCTATCAGCCCTAGGGCCTATACAAGCCTGGCCATAACAATTCCCTGGCTATTTCTTCCCACACTATTTACTTCCCTGGACCCCTGTCTAGCAGGGTGACTGACGTGATGCCCAGGGTGAATTTCCTTTCTCCCATCCAATTGTCAAGGTTCCTTTTGAAGAGGGCCAAAGAGGCACTCTGCTTCACATGTATGGGCAGTCTATTCCAGAGTCTGTGGAGTCTCTGGGTCAGGAACCTATCCCTCCAGCATGTTTTGTTTATTGGGATGACAAGGTTTAGATCCCTGGAGCATGTGGCTCTGAGGGATTGGGATTTCTTTAAGTGTAGCATGTCCAACAGCTCTGGGTTTGACATGGCCTTGTATGTTAAGCAGAGATTGCCTCTGAGTAGACGATATGCCACAGAGTATAACTGGAGTTTTTTAAGGCGGTCAGTGTAGGGCATCTGCTTTAGGCCTGTGATTCCTTTAGTGAGGTATTTCTGCGGCCTTTCCAGTTGTTGCAGATGTCTTGAGAGGTACATACCAAATGGGGCATTGTATTCTATAATGGGTCTATTGGGTGAGATTGGTTTGGCATAATGGTTAAAGACTTCACCTCCTACATGCATGGTATTGGGTTTGATTCTGACCTTTGGTTATTGGGCTAGTCATCTAATAGTCTTCATACGGTTTGATTAATACTATTGGGGTTGCATGGCTAGCCTTACAAAAGTACCAGTGCTTGTTAACTTAGTATGCACCTATGAAAAAGAATTTAAATATCTAAAAGTGAGTGATTTCCCAAAATAATAATTTTTGTAAGTATTGATAGCAACTAAAGAAAGTAGAGAGGGAATGAGTTTTATGGTCAGATTAACCTAAGAGGCAGACAACAAGAGAGGCAGTGGCTTTAAGAACACAACAAGAAGCAAGGCAGTACGGTGGGACTTTTAGCCACTTATGTCTCTCTTTTGTATAGTTTCAGCCACTTTGCCTTTTTTTGGATAGTCTGAGATAGGCATAAACAGAAGCTGAAGACTTAAATAAAAAGTTATTGGGTCTCAGAGAACAAAAGAAATTAAGTGCAGCCCTATCCCAACATGTAAACAATCAGAACTTATACAACTCAATCTGGTTCTCAATTTCTCTCACCAAAGGACAACCAAGATTTAATTTCAGTCATATCACTTAAAAGGAATAAATGGTATAGCTATTTACTTCTAATTACAGAATAAAGGCGTAAAAACTTACAACACTTTCAAAATACTGCAGATTCAGAAGCAGCAACTCATTTAAAATAACTAATGATTTCAAACAGCTAAAGTAATGGAAACTGTTAAGACAGAAAACAAGATGGAAAACAGCTAAGACATATATGGACTGTTTACATGAACTTGAAAACAAATAAAAGCAATGAGGAATTATTACCTCCTATCTGTCTTAGTCAATTACTGCCACTTAGTGTCTTGTTGAACAGTCAAAATTCAAAACCCATTTCTTGGTACTCATACACAACTCTTTAGCAAGAGTTAGCTCTCTGTGTCATCTCCAGAAATGTACATAGCTTATACTTATAATAATAGATAACTGCCTGATGATATTATAGATTATAATAAGCAGTGACCTACTGGAGCTTAATTTAAAATGTGTAATATTAGGGAAGATATTTCAAGAAAAGACTTACATGAATGAAGTGTGCACAAGGATGACTTGGGCATGTTGCTGACATCAGAAGATGTAGCACAAAATAGACATAAAAAGGAAAAGTTTCAGTTAAATGCTATGAACAGTTAAGAAAATTACAAAGTTTTATTACTTCTATATTTCCACGATTGCACTCATTTTCACTGTTGTTTTATTATTTTCAATTAGTGCAATAATTGTTGTTGTGACTTTTGGCTTTTCCCGGTTAGGGGTCACCACAGTGGAACTCTGGTCCGCTAATGATTGGCAGTTGATTTTTACGTACAGAGTTGCCAGCCCTGACACACAACCTTCAATGAAGGTACGCTAATTCATGCATGTCTCCACACAGAAGATGCTCTAACTGAGAGTCGAACCGGACAGCGTCTTACTGTGAGGTGACAACGCTCAGTACTGCTCCATATTCTTTATTATCTTTCATGTATTAATATTTTCTTTGTATGTAATTATTGTGGAGCTTTTCTCCCTGGGCCTCCACTGAAAATGGACTTTTTCTATGCCTAGTAGACTTTCCTGGTTAACAAATGCAATAAATAAATAAAATAAATAAATAAAAAGGGGAAATAAAAGATACCCTATGAAAAATCACAGACTGTTATATTTGATTTAGTTACTAATATCAGAATTTATTCAAGTAAAATTAGTGGTGATGGCAGAATTTGAAAATTAGTTTTTTTGATGCAAAGTTTACTAATATGAAGACAAGCTATGCACTTTGTTTAAGGAAGGATAAAGATGAGAAAAATTTGATTAGATGAAAGTGAAAAAAGAAGTAGAATATTTGTATTAGATTAAAGAAAAGAAAATGGTCTGCTAAACATAGATAGGATACAATGTTCCAGGCTGTTGAAAGTAATGATAATTGGAAATTCAGGTTATTAATGGCCTTTCCAAAAGGGTAAATATTCACTTATGATTGCTACAGAAGGAGCAAAGGACAGTTCATATTTTTTTAAAAGAAAGGAGGAAGGGGAAAAGTCAAAGTTGTAGGACAAATTTTCTATGAAAATTTTCTGTAAAGTCAATTAAAGATCCTTAAAAATATAGTCTCATGGACTAGACAAGCAAGTAAATGAGCTATACAGAGTTTATAGGGAAGCATGGCTACAATTTTACACTATTTTTTTGTTTTAATAGTTGAGAAAATCTATGGTTTGCTGACAGGGATGGCTAAGGTGGTATCATTTCCTCAATTTTTAAAAAAAGTGGATAAAAAGATTCAGAGATGCACCATCATATAACACTGTTAGGCAGAGTAGTGAAAGTGCTTTCTATATCATTCTGTAAGATTTAGTGAGAGAGAGAGAGAGATAATTACTGAAACTGAAGCTTGTTACAGACACTAAAGATCTATTTTCCAGGCCTGCTATCATTGTACAGTACTTGGAAGAAAATATATGCATATCAGGAAACAAAATTTCTTTGCTGTTTATATAGATACAGAGGCAGTATTTGATACCTCATCTAGAAACACAGTCTGATAAATAATGTCTACTGTAAAAATGTAATCATCCTAGTTTTGACTTGATATATTGACAGCTGGGCAAATGTATGTATTTCAATCTAAAGGAAGCATATTGAGTGATTGTCAGCTTAGAAAAGGGTAAGGCAAGTATATGCGTCAGCATCATGGCTGTTCTTAATTTATGTAAATGAAATAATCAAAAAATATCATTAATAAATAAGGATGTTGCTACTGTAAAACATGAAAAATTTTCTGAAATAGCCTTCAGTAATGACTTATAAATACTAACACTGACTCATCAGATAAAAATAAATGTGGTAAAAGTTAAAGTTTAGCAGCAGAATTTAAATGATATATTTTTGTAGCTAAATATAAAATAATGGTGCTTAATTCAAGCAGGAAAGGTTGCAACATTGATGTGTGTGATATTCAGCTAGAATAGACAATTATTATAACTATTTTGGGATTAATTAATAACTCCTGGAAATCTCACATACAGTAGATATAGTCACAGCTACAAAATTCAGTGGATTCACTCTACTAGTTTGACTGGACTTAAGAGGATACCATATATCCTGTTTTTTTCACAGCCACAAAAATATAGACATATCTTATACTGGGCTCCTTTTGTAAGTTTAAGAATGCTTAGTGGAGTTCTCTGAACTGCAGATATTTAAATGTGATAAGGATGAAATAAATGCTTAGTGCATACTTGTTGCACTTTATTTATTTATTTTTTGCAGAAGTCTAAAAATTGTCACTTTTTAATCTTTTGTGCTTTTCATTGGTGGCTGCTTGTAAGCAGTCATTCACAGCAGCTGAGCTTCTCATATTGGGTTTGGGATAGGCCTCATAATAACATTATGGCAGGTTTTAATTTGTTTATTTATTTGTCAAAATTTAAGAGTAAATAGTATTTCCCGGGTGCTAAATTTTTAATTGATTATAATTACATAGGTCTGGGTTTGTAGACTAAATATATAAGTATATGTGGTAATTTCAATACCTGACACTAGTAATGTTCTGCATATTGTTGCTAAGAATGACACCTTGAAAGGCAATACATTCATGACAGAGGTTCTGAACCTCTGCATAACTGTAATGGCAAAGAGCTGTACTACAAAATAATTGACATTTAGTTGTGATTATCTGTATGCAAATTGTTGCTTATTGCAACAGGCTGAAAAGCAGTTCATTAAGCCTTGCTAGTACAAGAGTGAGCAGATAAGGGGAGGTATTACTGCACAAACTGAACATGACTATTATAACATGCACGCGTGCTCAAAATTCATCGCTATACATGTACTAGGTAATACTGAACATGAAAAAGAAAAAAAATCAGCAACTGATACATTATGGGTCTCTGAAAGTAAAAAGTTAAAATATGAAAAATGAAACTGTGATCACCACAGTCAGACAAGATAAGTTGTTAAAGCTGAATGCAGTTGCCTTGGTTGTCAAAGCAGAAAGGAATGAAAAAATGTAGTGTTTATTTTTGCAGGCAGAACTAAGACAATTATGTTCAGGTTATAGAACAGCATATTTAAGCTACTTTAAACCTATATCTGAATAGAATTTGAATAATGCAAAGTAAAAGTCATAGTCCCTATCACCATTTAAGAATATTATACAAACTGAACTGAATTAAAGCGTTATTAAGCGTTGGGAGATTGATCACCTGGGTTGTGGTTACATTAAACTACATGTTTCCTTTCTGACCTGTTGCAGATTTCAGGCAGCGTAGAAGAAGGTAAGAGGAAATGAGGGCATCCAGCAAAGAGTTGGATGGATTGTGTGAGAGAAGATTTGCGACAGTCAGGCATGAGTGTCGAAGAAGACAGGAGTGTGGCATTGAATCAATAAAGATGTGACAGTTAGCATGATGCCCTGACCCCATGTAGAAAATGAGAAAAGGGGTTGATGATGATGATGGTGATTTAAGATACTGTACTTATGCAGTGAGGAAAGAAGGACAATGTCAGGTTGTGTTAGAGGTGTTGCTGGAATAAAGTGAATGTGGGACACATCTCAGAACTAAAATAGTAAATTCTAATAAAATACTGAAAATGCAGAAAATTAGATACAATGTTATGTTTGGAAAAAAACTAGATAATGTATTTGTGCTCAAAAAATGGTAATAGTAAGTGGGATGTTGGCAATGCCAGTTTCCTTGCTCACCCCCTATCCCTTTTGGAAAATTCAGATTAGTAGAAACCACTGGATTATTCCAGTGATGTCCTTTCAGATGTCTGAATAAGGCCACATATTTTAAAGTATCATCTGACATTAACTCATTCATGCCAATGGAGCTCAGGAAGTTTGCACTGTAACTTACAATGGGCAGAGCCTAAGCCTTTTCACCGAATCAGATTATGTCCTCACATTTCAAACAAACGTTCATATCACTGGAACCATAGGGGTTATGAAGGAAGTATAAATGGCAAACGTTTCAGCGCAAACTATTTTTGTAGCAGTAGTATTCTTTAGGTTCTAGATCGTAAACAGAATTTTATAAGTCACAGTAAACACAGTAACAATTACATTTATAATATTTTGTAAACAACTTACAATATCTCAGCAACCACTCAAGTTACACACATGCTGTGAGCAGCATTTTATTCATCTAGCTGAGAGCTTTCATATGAGGCTAAGAAGTTCTGTTTATGTTACTTGGTTGTTGAGATATCTAGAAAAATGTGAAAATGATATCTATATAAATTAATATCATAAAAACAACAGTTAACATCTATTTACTTGCACTAGATAGAGGTCAAATATTAATGCAGTTGAGTTTGCTATTGTGTAAGCTTTAAGATGAAATTATTTAAAACCTTGTACATAGCATGGTTTTGGAATTATTGATGCAAATATGAACAAGCAATATTTGATGCCTAGAGGCATCAGTAGGAGTTAACTGCAGATTCACCTGGAGGCGTCACTCAGATGTAATGTGTTACAGTAGGAAATGGAGACTCTATAGCCAGGAGCACTGGTGACTCCAAACCTAGGTAGTTCAGTGCAAAATATTGATATTCTCCAAAATGATCTGTGAGCAATACACATCTGCTGCATTTGTAAATAACTCAATGTTAATGTCAGTAAGTCTGAAGTAATGAAACTCAATTACCTGTGTGATAGCTAATTTGAATGCCTGTAATGCTAATGGTGTACCAAACAGAAGACATTTAAACTTTCCTGATTATATATTTCCTTCTTTTCTTTACTAAATAAACAAAATGCATTCACTAAGCAGGCTACTACATAAGACAAAGAAAGAATATTGACTTTTATCTTCCCTAACTTTAAATCCTCAATAACTACATTACTCATACTCACTGTTTAAACATTCTGAGTTGACAGTTCCTCCTAATCTAGTTCTCAGTACATTTTTAGGTAGGTAGATATTGCAACCTATGATATTTCCTAGCCAAGTGTCACCTGAATGATTTCCACTGCATTTAGGTCAGTATTTACTTCTCATCCTCTTTTCCTCCTCCTACTCCTGATCTATTCTTTATGTCACTGTTCCATTACATAGCTATGGTAGGTGAAATGACTGTTCACCTGGTTTGTGACTACATTAAACTATAAATCTCCTTTCAAACCTTTTGCAGTAAGGCACTTGTCCTAGCACCCCCCCCTCACCTACCCACCCAACAAAAAAGAGCTGCTGGACTTTTTCTTATTTCTCCAGCAATTACATCATCTGTCAATACCAAATATTAAGAATTTCCATGTTCTTGGGACATCTTTCTCAAAAATAATATGTCATTCTGTTATATGAATTTCTTATTTCTCTTCTACAGGTGGACAACCAAAAAACATGGATTGTGGATGTGTCTGCCTTCTTAAATCTGCAGCATTGCTCTTTTGCCATATCCTGTGATATACTTGTCTGGTCTGGGGTTCTGAATCATCTATGCAACAGTGTTATTTGTTGGCTCCACACAGCTGGCACAGTCTTTAATCTAAGCACTTTCTTCAAAGTGATCTCTTTCCCGTTAACTGCAATTAAATATCACTCCCTCAACCATGTTTCACCTCTCTCTGTCTGACTGTCTCTCCCTTTCTTAGCATATCATTCCTTTAAAGTATTTTTTGGTGAGGTGGCCCCATATGGCACAAGGTAAAGCACTTACTGCAACCCAGATAACCCATGTTTGACTAGTGCCACTGACACTGGAGGTGCTACAAGGGGAGAGAGTTGAGTGAGCTGCCAATATTAGTTCACCCATGCTTCAAGGAGGGATGCAACCTAGGCTCACAACCTTTCATGCTCCAAAGTGGGTATGCCACTAGTTCAGAGGTTGCATATGCAAAGAAGAGCTTATGCACCAATCAGTGGAGCATGAATACTTGCTCAGAGGGCTGCTGAGGGAAGGGGGTTAACAGATGCTCTCTAGAAGAAATATGGCAGTGCAAAATTTCCCTCAGTCTGCTCACTAGCTCTGGACATTAGACAGGTTCAGTCTGGACAACACTAAGGTCAATCTGGTAGACTCAGTGAATAAGGAGAGGAGTTGCTGGCAGCTAATGGTCAGTTGCAGTGACAGGGAGGAAAAAAGTATTTTGGTGTAATAACATCTAATACATTCTAGAACATATTGCCTTACTGTCATCTATTTCAGTGATGAATCTCTCCTCCATTTCTATTCTCAGATCACACACACTTTTTAGCACTCCTTTAATTATTATCACTTTATATGCTAGTTTCACCAGTCTAAATTTTATTTTTCCACTTTATAGAACCCGAAAACCTGTTTGAATCAATCCCATATTACAAAAGCACACTCTCCCAACCATACTCCTCCTTCTGATATAAACATTTAAATCTCAGTAATCCTCTTATTATTTTATATCTTGGAGTTCATCATTCAACCATGTAGCTTTTAACTAAGCTATTCCAGAGTGGTTGCCTTTAGAAGGCATTAGCATCAACCCTCTTTTCCCCATTTGTATGTGATAACAGGGAGTAATGCCAATTGTAACCAAATTACCTAGAGCCAATATTCAGGTTGTTGAGTGCCTAGCCCTGACATAGAGGCTATACACTAATTCTACCTCAGCTCTTATCCTCTTCCTGAATTCTTCCATTATTTATTTTCTATATCTACCCTTGAGGAGACTCCAGTCAAATAATAAGACCTCTTCCTACACTGTTTAATCTCTGTTCTTTCTCTCCCCTGTCTTTCTCCTGGTCTCTAAACTTTTCCCATTTCCTACTGAATTTCCTACTTTTCAACTAAATGTGTACATCTGCAGCTTTTTTTCCACCTGACTCTGTATAACAAAATCCTCAATGAAAATAAAAGGTGTTGTACAGATGGATAAAGTGATTCATTGACTGTCAATTGCACAAGGAACAAGCCACTTAGAAGCAGAATGCCCCTGCAAAACCTCTTTAAATTCAGTTTTTTGAGTTTTCTATTTTGGAAGCTAGGATTTGGAGATTTTGATCATTGGGTTTTAGTGTTCAGTCTTTAGTAGAAGAAAAAATAACTTGCCATTTGTCATTGCTGAGATCACTTTTTCAAATGTAAGCAATAGGGTATGCTCAGTTTCATTCACTTTATGGATCAATGTGAACTCAAATCTTCTCTTGCATCACAACTGTAATCATAGTATTAATCCATTCCATTGGTTTTAATTGCTTCTTAATTCACCAAAACCATCCATTCCCTTTAGTTCATTCTCAATTCTACTCCTAAAATATACTAAACTATGGTACTTCCCCTGCAGCAGGTATCATTTGCACAGTATAAGAGCTTATCTGTCTGCCATATTCCACTGGATAGCTTCTTAAACCTAGAAATGATTGGCAGTATTTCAGACATCTGTGCGATGATGTAACTGGTCATGCACACATTCACTCTTTGCTTTCACTGTATAAAATCATTGTCCCATTTCTAGGTTGTCACAAGCCAAAAAAACAAAATATTAAAATAATTTATTGCTCTAAGAGAGAATTTAAAACAGTAGTTTTACTTATTATTTTTAAATTCATTTTAAAACACTTTTGCCCCAATGTCTTTTCATACTACCCAAGAGATGTTACCAATATGTATACAGCTGTATTGTCTGTTTTTTTTAGCCCCAGTGATTCAAAATTAAATTTAGATATCCTGACCTTTTACAGAGATATAAACACCAGATTTCACTGCATAAGTCTCAAACTTGTCTAGCAGCATAGGCACTGGAGGGATCAGGCAGGGCGTTATGGGAATGAGTGACCTCAGATCCTCCATCCTGGGGGGCGCACAGTTCAAAATCACTACACTGATGACACCTACAGGAGTGCAGCTGCATATTCTGCAGCAATAGACCAGGCATACTCATGCTGTGGTTCTTAGTTAGCTGAGCAGTTTCATTGAGTAGCAGTAGTTGGAGGGATAAGGCAGTGCACAGGATGTGCAAAATACTCTGTTCCCTAAGACTCAACACTCACATCCACTGGAAAATGAATGGACTGGAGAGCTGTTATCTTAGTGGAACAAAGAATGGGTCAACACTGCTGAACATACTTCTCAACTGTCCAGATTTTTGCCTCAAAATTTTGGTCTGTTCCTCATAAAATGTGTAGCTTTCTGAAAAGTCCATGAGGATTTGAGTCAGAAAATAATGATATACATTTGAGTTTCAGAATTCAAATCCTTTAGAAAATATATACTAACACAAATCCTGTTACTCCAGCAAATGTCTAGGTTTACAAGAGCAATATTTAAAATCTGTCCCTATTTTTGGGCCTTTGCATCCTCGTAATTTTAGACTTTGTCCAGGTTTCTTATCTTAAAAGGTTTAGAGGTATGGTGCAGAAGGATGGAGCTAACTGAAAATCATGTTGATACCAAAAAATGTATCTTTAAACATATTACCATACTCTGCAGTTGTATCTGGTTTACATTTGTCAGCTTATTTATGACCTGAATTATGTTTTTTCATTATTTCTCAAGAAATTTTAAGTCTTCTCTATATTATTATTATTTTATTTTTATTATTTTAACATTATTTTACCAGCATAAATCCAACTGGACACAAAGTGCCCATTTTCAGTGGAGTCCTTGGGAGAAAAGCTCCAAGAAAGTTAACAGAGTACATACATGGTTTAGATAACAATAAAAAAACTGGTATACAAGGTAAGAGAAACAAAGAAGTACAAGAACAATTTTCTAAAACAATAAGATACTCAAACAATAAGATACTCAGGAGTAGAACCCCTATTTGCAATATTTACAACAAATAAATACATATCAGGTGAGAATATAGTGTATGCAATGGAGGCATAAAGTGTGTCACTTATATGGAGTAGTGGGTCTTCAAGGGCCGTCTTTGCAGTAACAAAGAGGGTTAGCATAGAGGTGTGAATTAAGAAGGCCCTTGGAGGTGCTTGTGTGACTTTGTAGCCTGAGTTCAGGTGCGTGGGTGCTCCATACTTTAGCAACATCATAAGAGAATAGGGCCTCCCCAGTGCTGTTATTGCATGGGTTGATTTCAATCAGGTTTTTGTTACATGAACGTAGTTCCCTTTTGGGGTTGTGAAAGTTTAGTATGTCAGCTAGGGCAGTGCTCTTCCCCGGATGAAAAAGAATTTGATGGGCTATGATCAATTGGTGGTAGCGTAGGAGGTTTGGAAATTCTAACCAGTGCAGTTTAATTAGGGATTGGCAGTGGTGGGAATGTGATCTATTATTGGCAGTGAACCTAGCTATTTTATTGTAGCGTGTAGAGAGTTTGTTCAGGTTAGTTCTGTTAATGTTGGTGAGGACTGGAGAGGCATATAGTAGTGTTGATAAGAGATAAGTTCTGGCTATTGTTGTTCTAGTTTCGGGGGTTAGGAATAGTATGCAACGATATAGGCAACCAAGTTTTTTATGGACTTTAGAGATAGTCTGGGATACGTGCTTGTTGAATTTAAGTTGTTGATCAATAGTGATGCCTAAGAGTTTGGCCTCAGTTACTGGGGTGATGAGTGTGCCATTGGTTGACATGATGGTAAAGGTGGCGGAGGAGTGATTGATTGGGTGGAATAGTATTAGCTGTGTTTTTTGGGGGTTTAGTATTAGTTGGTAGTTGTTTAGCCAGTTTGCTACCTCAGTGAAGGATTCCTGGGCTTTACTTTGTAGTAACTGGATGTTTGGTGCTGAGCAGATTAGAGTAGTGCCATCCGCATACTGGACGATGTTGGCTTTAGTGGTAGCTAGGTGGAGATTATTTGTAAATATGTTGAAGAGAAGGGGACCAAGGATTGAACCTTGTGGGACACCGCATGTGACAGGGAGTGGGGGAGGATAGGGAGTTGCCCCATTTGACAGATTGTGACCTGTTGTTTAGGTAACTGTTAAACCATTTTAGGGTGGAGTCATTGAGGTTGAGTTCTGTTAGGCAGGTGAGGAGTTTGCTATGGGAAACTATATCAAATGCCTTGGATAGGTCTAAGAAGGTGGCAGAGACCAGCTTCCCTTGGCTCCTATGAGAGTTTATGGTATTGGAGAAATAAATTAGAGCAGTGTTGGTGCTATGGGAAGGTCTGAATCCATGTTGGGTTTTAGTTAGAAGGTTGTTAGTTAACAGATGGGTAAGGATTTGGTGGTGGATACATTTTTTCTAGAATTTGTGAGAGGGGTGATAGGATAGCAATGGGACGGTAGTTGGAGAGGTCAGTAGATGGACCTCCCTTGTGGAGAGGGATGATATATGAGGTTTTCCATAATGAAGGAATGGAATACAAGGAGACAGATCTGTTAATGAGTATGGAGATGGGGTAGGCGATGGCCTTGGATGCAATTTGGAGATATTGAGCTGGCAGACTGTCGGCAGCTAGTGTGGTAGGTTTGAGTTTAGCTAAGAGATTTTGAATGGTTGTAGTTGGAACTGGGTTAAAAGTGAAGGGGGTGGAGTTAGTCTGGTAGTTTAAGGGTTGATGTTGGGTCATGGGTGATATAGCACTTACCAGGTTCAGTATTGAAGAGGTAAAGTAGTTATTAAAACTAGAGGCTATGTGTGGATCAGTACCTGTGATATCTGGGGTGGTGTGGTGGCTTTACCAGGCTGGAGGATGTTGTTCACTGCAGCCCAGAATTTCTGTGGGTTGTTGTTATGTTTACTTTGTAGGGAAATATAGTAGTGTTTCTTGTCCAACCTAACCTGCTTTTTTGCTTTATTTCTGAGCTCAGCAAAGCTTTGCCTTGTTACTGGAGTTTTGTATTTTTGCCAAGTTATCCAAGCTTTGTTTCTAGTCTTGAGTAAGATTTTTGTGACTTTGTTTAACCAGGGGACAGGGTTACTTTGCAATCTTATAGTTTTAGTGGGGCTAGATGGTTTAAAATCTCTAGGAATTTGGCATTAAAGTATTCTACTGCATTATCCAGGGGAAGGGCTTTTATGGGAGCCCACTCACAGGATTTTAGGGCTTCTGAGAATTGTTCTGGGGTGATGTTTTTTGGGAACGGATTTGTAAGAGATCAGGAGCGTTAGTAGATTTTATTTTGTGCCAAAGGAGAAAGGTTGGGTTATGGTCACTGTGGGAGTCAGGTAGTATTCCAGATAGGTGGGCAGTATTGGGCTGGTTATTCAGGATCCAGTCTAAGGTGGATTCCCGTTTGGTGGTTTTGTCAATTCTTGTGGGTGAGTGTATGAGTTGTATGAAATTATATAGGTTTATGTGGCTGTGGCTATGGGTGAATGTATAGTGTTTAAGTCTATGTTGACATCACCTAGGAGTAAAGTTTCTTGGGACCGGGAGTGGGAAGCCCAGTGGAGTATAGATTCTAGTGTCTTAAGGTTGTCTCCTGGTGGTATATAAATGCTGAGTAGGTTTAGTTGTTTGTGTTGGTTTAGTAGGATTTTGGTGAGTAGGGTCTCGGCAGTGTTGAAATCTGGGGTTTCTTTTTGAAGGAGCTGGACTTTTAAATTGGATTTGTAAAGAAGGGCAATGTCACCACCTTTTCTGTGAGGTCTATCAACTCTTAATATGTTGAAGCCAGGTTGAGTTATAAAGTTATCTTTAATGTGGAGTTTAAGCCATGTTTCTGTAATCACTATAATGTCTGGGTTGTATACAGAGATAATTCCATGTAACTGTACTATTTTATTTATGATACTACTAATGTTTAGATTTAGAATGAGTAAATCAGTGGGTTTATGCTTAAATGGGATGTTGGGGTTGGGTGTGGTAGGGTGTTATATGTTGGGCCAGGGTTGGGGTGGATATCACCTTCTAGTAGTAGTTGGGCTGCAATGCTGGTAATGGATTTAAGGTAGAATACAGTTAGGAAGTGGTGTTTGAGGCTGGGGTATTTTTTGGATTGTGAGGTGTAATGGATAGGAGAGATGAGCTGAAAAATGAAAGGGTAAAGGATAATTGGTTGTGCGTTTGCAGGTATGAAGAGATGGTTTGTGGTGTATGGTAGGGTGGTGGATTTGATACAGTGCATAGTGTTAAGTGGATGGTGATAAGTAGTAATGAAGGAGAAAGAGTAAAGACAGATGGATAGAGAAGGCAAGAGTAATGGGATGATATGGTTGTGGGAGTGTGGTGTTGGTGACATGGTGACTGAGTTATCTGTGTTGGAAGACTGTGGATGGATGTAGAAGGAGAGAGGTAGTATGCAGTTTCATGCAAATTAAGTTCTCATTCACAGTCTTTTAAATGTGGTAGTTGTTTTCAAACCCACCTTGGGAAGAAGTTGCACACAAGACCAAATAGCAAGAAAGCATGAAATTATCTAATCAAAAGAATATATATATATATAGATATATATATATATATATATATATATATATATATATATATATATATATATATTCATGATCTAGACAGTATTTTTAGAGAAAAAACTGTTTCATGTTTCCAAAGTTTAGTAATGACAATTCTTTTGTAAAAACAAAGAACATCAAGAGCTTAATAAATCTTGTTGTGACATGTAGAATAACAATTTACGCAAGAACAAAGCCTATAAAAAGCTAAGACCCTTTATAGGATTCGAAAATGAAATAATACGTGTACACTAAAGTTTATATTTCAGTAACAACAACCACATGGGCTGCCCGATAATGAAAAACATTAATAAATGCATTTACAAAATAGAAATGTTCAATGATGCAGAACACATAAGTTGCACACAAATGTAACCAAATATGATGTCCACAGTGTGTGCATAACTCAAATATATTATTAATGAAGCAATACAGCCAGTAGCTGAATACAAAAAACAAATGGCTCCCCAATAGGAAAAAATCCTTTGCCAGTAACAATGTTCTTATAGTCCAAGTTGACCATATAATGAGATTTATAAGAAACAGAAGAAATACTGTTCGTGAATCTTCAGTATGTCCACATACAGCCCTGACTATTCAATACCTTTTATGCATTTCTCGTCTCTCTATGTCATCATAATTATTGTTTCAATGCAGCAACGCGTTATCTTTGTTCATTGAATTTTTATTTGATTTACTTTTTATCTTATATACTTACATTACCCTGATGAATTATTTTAACTATAAACTTCAAGTTCCCTCGCACTGTTTACATCTAAAGCTCATAATGAGGTGAGGCCTGTTTCTCTTAATATCTTCTCACTCCTTGCTAGATCATTTGTTATACCACAGACAGTTCTATCTCACATTAGTTAATCATGCAACACACAAAATTCACAATTTTTAGCTTGATTTCTTATGTCAGTATCATAAGCCTAAATACTTGCTCTATGAACTTGTGCCTTTGTAAACAAAAGTTGAATAAACTGTAAGTTCTTTGTAGGAGAACAGTAACTTCTAATATTATTTCCAGATGCTACCTTGCCCTTCTACTCATTCTAAAAGATAAACAATGGGATTCATTAAGCAGTTTAATCTGTGCAGCAACAGTGTAGCCATTCCTGCATGGAATATGGCCGCCGAGCGATCCAGCAAACAGCTGATCTGACATGCACGAGCGTGCCTACAGTGTTCCAGCATGGATATGGCTACAGAATGCTAAATACCTCATTTGCTGGTAAAAAACATGTAAATGAGGTGAATTAGCGATTCACCAAGCAGCCAGGTATCCGTGCAGGGACAGTATTATTTGCAGAAATGTATTCGTTTACTAATCAAATACATTTCTGCAAATAAAACAGAGGCATGACAGCTCTCAAAAAAGCATGTATTACAGCGGTTAGGCATGCCAGTGGTCAAATATATGGCCATTGGCATGGAAAACCGTTTTGTTTTTATAAAAATCAAACTTTTTTTTGTCCGATCTCGGCTATTTAAGCATAGGGCAGTGGCTTGGAAATGGGATCGGGTGGAAAATTAAAAAAAAAAAAAAGGTGAAAACTCAGTTTTAAGGGAAATCTGGATTTTGCCATTATAGTATATGGCATGCAGAATGAAAACAATACCAAGGAACAGTGGTTGTCAAGGGGAAAGACTCTGTGTAAGTGCAGTAGCTATGGACTAAGGCAGTGGGGTATGCAATTGAGGGGAAATTTACTGAATCACAAAAATCTACTAAGTTCCAAAGTGCACCTAACTGTGTAGGTGCTCTAGCACAATCATGTAACTAGGAGCAACAGACAATTAAAGGGTGTGTGTAAGGCATGTTATAAGCACATTGGAGCTCTGAGGCACACAGATAAGCTTAGCTAAGCACAGATAAGCATGGGAGTGTGTCTGAGGCTGCATTGTCTTATTCCATGAACTAAGGTGCATGTTTCTCGCCCAGGGGAGGGCCATTTCTTACTGTTTACATCAACTAAACAGGTTTGCTTGGCAAACACTGGGTGTAAAAAAAAAAAAAAAAAACAGGAAATACCAGGACTGTTTACATTTGGGGACCGGGTTTGTGCGGAGCGCCTCGGGGCTTAAAAGGGGAGGAAATGGGAAGGGGGAAAAAAAAGGAAAAATAGCAGAATTAAAGCAATCATGTACAAATAACATAGCTGCCAGGTGGAATGCATCACAGTCAGCCAATCATACTGGCAGCATCTGCAGCACAACAGTATAAAGTATGGAAACACCTTACAGCCTGTTTTTTCCCAAAAAACTCTGCACCATTGGTGTATACATGCAGGGAAATTTTAACTGAAAAAATGTTAGGGTCTGCCATTGCTTTGATCCATCAGTATGTGCTAGAGGCTGAGGGTGGAGAGGAGGATAATGCTGACAACCATCACAGACTGAGGAGGAGGAGAAGAGTGCTCAGACCCAGAGTAACTTACCAGGGGCTACATGATCTAGAGATAGTAGAGCACTACAGAGTGGACAGAGACATACTTCAGGAAATCACCAAGCTATGCCGACCTCAACTCAGACGTAGACCCAACATAGGGGAACCCATTCCAGTGGATACCAAGGTATGTGTAGCCTTAAGAATTCTAGATACAGGTATTTCCAAAGACCTACTGGGGACATGATGGGGGTTTCACAGGCATCTGCATCCAGGGTACTCCACCAGTTACTGGATGCCATGCTACCACATGCCAGTGAGCACATTTACATCCCCAACACCCATGAAGAGAGGACCAGCAATATGCGTCTCTTCCACTGTGTAGCAGAATACCCGGAGGTACTGGGTGCCATAGACTGCACTCACACCCACTGTAGCCCAGGCAGGTATGACCCTGACCTTGAGCAGTATCCTACCTTCACCAAGAATGATGCCACAATACAGAGATAAGATGATCAGCTTTAACAATTGGCTTAAACACTGGTGTCATTCAAAGGGGATCCAGTATCTGTCTGCCTGGGATGACATGCTGGACAAGCCACGCTGCTTCGCAAGGGACGGCTTGCACCTGTCACCCCTGGGATTCCGGATATTGGCAAAGGCTCTTGCCACCCCCATAGTGTCTTTTTTAGGCAAGGCTCAAATTCTAAACCTACCACCCTAGAACACAAAAAAGGAAAAAACTAAGGGTAATGCTGCTCAATGCCAGAAGTCTAAATCTCAAAATGCACGCACTCGAGGCCCTTCTCAGTATGGAGAACATCGATGTCTGTGCTGTGACAGAAACCTGGTTCAAGGCTCCTGAGAGCACCCCAGCGCTATCAGGTTTTACCTCATATCATGCGTTCCGGCCCCAAAATCCGGACAATACCAAGAAAGGAGGGTATCCATATTCATCAAGGACACCCACACCTCAAGACTGGTGGCAACGCACGATGCATCGGAGACCATCCAGGTGCAATTAACCGTAGGCAAGACTGCTCTGCAAATTGTAGCATGTTACAGGCCACCATCACAAACTCAGGAACCTCACATGGCCTTCCTGAAAACACTAGAGGGGATAAATGTATCACCAAACACCATCATACTAGGTGACTTCAATTACCCTAATATAGACTGGGAACACTACTCAAGCCCAAACACCCTAGCCCAAAAGTTCCTGGAATTCATAAACTCAAATGCCATGGAACAACTAGTCACCATCCCCACAAGAGGAGATAACATACTTGATCTCATCATCACGAACATGGGAGCACAATGTTCAACACCGGAGGTATACCCCTCACTGGTGAGATCAGATCACAAACTAATCTCGCTGGAGGTCCTCATCCCACCCCACCTGAAATAAAAAGACCACAGTAAAGAACTTCTCAAAAGCCGACTTCACACTTCTAAAGACTAGTGTGGTCTCCTTTAAGGCCCCGAGGCAGTGAAAACAGTACTCTAGCCACTGAATCACTTACAAATGCCTTCTACCAGCACCTGCAGGACTGCATGGATAAGGCAATCCCAAGCAAAACAAAGACTCTTTGTACCAAAGGCAAGCGTCCAGTCTGGTGGACCCCAGCCATAAACAAACTCTACAACAAAAGGAGGAAGCTACTACAAGATAGAGCAAAATCCTTAAAAGGTAAGACACCCTTGATCACTATAAGTAAAAACTAAGAGCTCTCATAAAATCATCCAAAGCAAATTTCGAGAGAAAAATAGCTAAAGACTCAAAAGACAATCATAAGGCCTTCTTTAGCTATGTTAGAAACCTAGGAGGAAACTCCCAGATATGCTCAGAACTAGTTCAAAATGATGTGAAGATTACTGATCCTACAGACATTGCCAACATACTGGCTGACAGGTTCAGTGCAAACTTCTCCCAAAGGAGAGATATCTATACCAAATGATTGCAGCCCCCAAACATCTCCAGCCCAAGTAAGAACTGCTCTCTCCAAAGCAAAAACACAGCATCCATGGGACCTGATGGTGTCCCCGGCTGTGTGCTCCACGAACTCAATGAGGAATTAAACCCACAGCTAGGACAGCTGTTTAATCAAAGTCTTACCTCTGGATACGCACCCAGGAGTGGCACTGCAACTGTGGTCCCACTTCACAAAGGCGGTGCCTCCACCGACCCTGGAAATTACCGCCCATTAGCTTGACAAGCCTTATCTGCAAAGCCATGGAGAGGATCATAATGGACCTCATAAATAAAGACATAGGAATTTGCAGACTTTGGATCCAACCCAGTTTGGCTTTGTCAAAGGCAGATCATGCCTTTTAAACTTGGTTGACTTTTGAAACAGTCACCAAAGCCATTGATGAGGAAAGGCAGTCCATACAGCCTACCTCGATCTGGCTAAGGCCTTGATACAATACCCCACTTGGGTATCATTGAAAAACTCATCAGCTTAAATGTTAACCCATATATCACAAGATGGGTTGCAAACTGGCTGAGTGACAGAACCCACAGGGTCAGAGTTGCTGGCGCCATGTCAGACTCAAAGCCTGTCACAAGTGGTGTCCCACAGGGCTCAGTCCTGGGCCCACTCTTGTTTGGCATCTACTTTTCCGAAGTACAAGCAAACACAGGAGGGTTATGGCTGACAAAGTTTGCAGATGACTGCAAACTGGCCATAGTAGAAAACACATCTGACACAGATATCCTTCAGAAGGGTCTCACAGAAACGGATAACTGGTGCCAGAGCCACGGCCTAAAGTTAAATGCCAAAAATGCATAGTCATACCCTTCGGGAAAAACAAGTTAGCTAGCTACCAAATAGGTGGCAATCCACTGTGCACAGAAGAAGTTATCAGGGACCTGGGGACCCAGGTTGATAGTAGTCTGTCATTCGACACCCATGTAGCTAAAGTAGTTAGGAAGACCTTCTACATTGCCCACCTTATCATGAAGGGATTCTCATCTAGATCAAGGGAGGTCATAGTCTCCCTTTACTCATCACTCATCAGACCAATGATTGAGTACAATGCCCCATTCGGAATGTATCTGACCCGACACTTGCAGCAGCTGGAGAGGCCACAAAAGTTCCTCACCAAAAGGATAAAGGGTCTCAAAATCTGTCCTATGCTGCCCGACTGAAAGAACTCCAGCTCTATTCAGTCGCCACGCTTGCTCAGAGGTGACCTTTGCCTAACATACAAGGCCATGTCAAACCCAGATTTGATGAATATGCTTCACCTCAAAAATCTAGATCCGTCAGAGCCACAAGGCGGGAGACTTAAACCTCGACACGGCTATTAATAGGACGTGCTGGAGGGATAGATTCATCACCCAAAGACTCCCTATGCTGTGGAACAAAATCCCGGTACATGTGAGGCAGAGCACCTCGCTGGCCTTGTTCAAGAGAAATCTTGACCAATGGATGGGAGATCGCAGATATACCCCAGGGATTACCTCAGTGTCACTGCTCGACAGAGGCACAGCAAAATAAGGGGTATAGTTCCCCATACTAAAGGGGTGGCGTAAGCCACAAAACGATGGGCTAGGCTTGTAAATGCCCTCGGGCAGATAGCCTAGTATGAACCTATGAACCTATGAACCTATCAAAGCACCACCCGGTGAACAAGGTAGGATCTACATAAACCACAAGGGATTCTCCCCCATCAACTACCAGATCATGTGCAATACCCAGGACATTATCATGAATGTGTGTGCTGGCAGCCATGGAAGCTATCACAATTCCCACATCTGGCATTCGTCACAGCTATACCAGGCATTTGCCAGTGGGGACATCCCATATGGCCATCTGGCTGCGAATGCTGGCTATGCACTGGAGCCATGGATGATGACACCCATCAGGAATGCACACACATCCAAACAAGAATGCCATAATGAGGCACATGCACAAACCAGGATCATTACACAGCATGTGTTTGGGATGCTCAAGTCACGGTTCCGCTTCCTTGACATATCTGGTGGAGCCTTGTAGTACTCTCCAGCCACAGGTGCACACATGCTCATAATATGTACCATGCTACACAATATGATCCTGCAGAAACAGCTGCATCAGGAACAACATGGAAAAGGGCCACACAGCCCACCACCATTGCCAAGGTCTCCACAGGCACAGAGAGACTCAGAGGAGGAGGCCCCTGAGTCTGCTCCTGTAGGCAAATGGAGGTGTGCTCAGTATGTTCAGGCCTTGGCAAAGAGGCAATGCAAAGCACACACACTGACACTGTAGGGACCCCTGGGACTGACACCTCTTTCTGACTTGCACACACAGTAAAATGGATGACACACACATCACTTTACCTGTAACTTACCATGTATATGCAGTGCACTGTGTGCATCCAACATAGGCGGTCTTCAAGCACCATCCTCACAACTGCCACAAGCACAAGTCAGTCTTCTTAACAATAAATTAATGGATTAGTATGTTCTGCTAGTGTATCTATGGTAATGCTGCATGCATGCATGCAAGGGAATGGGGTGGCCTACTGGGATAGCAGCACACAACTGGCAGCTATGTGGGAAAACAGGAAATGTCTGGCCAAAACTGGCCTCCACACACTATGCAGTAGTACCCAAGGTGGCAAATCCCACAGCAGTATATGTGTGGGGACAACTAACTGGGGGTCATAGGTCACAGGCATGGGTGTCAGGATGGGGGTCCCATAACCACCTCTCACACCCACACAGCAAGTCAACTGTAGAAAAACACAGAGACGTGTCTGGTAAAGGCACACAAATGGTGGCAATGTTGAATTAACCCCCATACAGACTCACACAGTGATAGCACAGCAGGACCTGCAGTTGCAGTAGGCTATGAAGGGTAAGAAGTCTGAAACTCAAATGTATGCCAGTACAATCTGACCTGGGCTCTTTACTGATATTCCTCTAGTCCCTAAGACAGGGCACAATAGTATGGTAACTGGAACCAAAATGTAAAGCACATATCAACGCAGCCTATGCAAATGTGTACAGTTGACAGGTGTGACCCCCCCCCCCTCATATACCCACACAAATGCAGTAACATGTATGCTTGCAGGAAAATAGTAGCATAGCACACATTGGCAGGGCTGTACCAATACACATGAAAATAAGCTGCCTGTCCACAATTGCAGGGGTCAATGAGCTATGTGCATGTGTGGTTGATACTGTCAGGATCTGGCCAGCACATTCTCCTTGCAGTTGTCTTGTAGTGCCCTAGGTACAGTGCTGCCTTTGATAGGGCCATGTGCAGATAACTGCAGTGCCAACTGTTATGCATGTCAGTGACACCCGCTGCTCTGCCACTGACATACCTGGAAGCCACAGTGCTATGTGGAATATACTACGCATATTACTGACATCTTGAAGGATGTGTAGCAGAGGTGCCAAGGCTTTTGTGAATATAAATGCTTTGTGGTACTGTTGCCAGTGGTCATTCTCAATAATCTTTTTTTCTTATGTTTGCTTTTACATATAATGGACATGCCTGCAGAGATGAATGCACTCTGTACCCACACCATAGCTCCCAACCTCTGACAACATTATGTCTGGACAAGGGCAGAAATAAAAGTGGAACAAAAGCTCAATAATAGGCATGTGTTGTAAATATTGCCCTTACATACTGAGAAAGTTGGTAGGGTGAGGGGTTTGCAGTAGCAGGAATTGTCTGAAGGTTATGTATTCTGAAACAGTAATGTCTGTATTATTTTGTAACATCACATTTCAATTATATGTAACTAACTTGCCATAAAACACAAGTTTACATAGAAAGGATAAAACCTCTAGTCAAACACCTGGACAACCTGCCAAAGAATGTGCAGGTGAGAGGTATTCCCACACAGGAATATGACATCTAAGGTTAGAAAGATATCACACAAGCAGGAGATCCTCAGCCAGTATATCACTAGGTTGCTGGGCTGTTTACACAGCCGTGTGTCCTTATTAAAGTGGCTGTAGCCACACCTCACAAATGGCCTTGTTGAGCAAGAATTTACACAGCTGCCCTCATAATATTGGTCTATGCATCATACAACTAGCATGCGTCTGGTAAAGCACTGTGATGATCTCAGGATGTCTGGCACTAGGTAATGATACAATACATTGCAGTTTCAGACTACAGATATGTCAGATAATGTCTGCTAAACCAAACAAGTACCCTGAGGAAAGTCTTGTGTACTCCTGAGAGGTATGGCTGTAGCACACAAAACTCTGGACTGGAGTACACCTATCTCTAGAATGGAGACCCACTCTAACTATAGAAGGTCACACTGGGCATGCTCCTACACTTAGACAATCACAGGATATATTGCAACCCACATTGGAATATATGACTGTATTATATATATATATATATATATATATATATATATATATATATATATATATATATATATATATATATATATATATATGTCAGTGCATACAGACAGCTATGTACACCTCAACTGTCCCACATACACACATCAGACAGGATTACCCTCAGCTAGCTGTAGGTGGCCATATGTGATATATCTGCATCTGTTGCATGAAATGCACATACATATATATGGGCAACAGATAACATATGTCAAGCATACACACACATAGATGTGGGGAACTGAGAGACAGACAGTGATACAGCAAGAGACACAGGGGGACACAAACAGAGTGAGTCACACACATGGATACCTTGAATGGCATACAGTGATGTCCTGCTGTGGACAGTGGCATACCAGTTGTAAACAGTTGCATGTGCTAGCATAAAAGGTGAGGCCCATTGTGCAATAGTACTGAGGTTGGCTTAATAATATCACATCACCTGCTTGTGTGCGTTTGAGTGTGTCTGTAGGTCTAAGTATTAGCAGACTCTTCCCACTCAGTACACTTCACATTGCCCTACTTCACAAGATCTGCTGCTTTCATTCATCTTAGAAGCACCATTGGACACTGATCACCTCTATAAGCGTGGTAGCGCATGCAATAAATGTGTAACACTCTAGTACAAATAACTAGATAGGTATGGGTTCTAATCTCAATACTGGCAACTGTGTGTGTGTGTGTGTGTGTGTGTGTGTGTGTGTGTGTGTGTGTGTGTGTGTGTGTGTGTGTGTGTTTGTGTGTGTTTGTGTGTGTGTGTATGTGTGTCTCTGTGAGACAGTTGTGTATGCGAGAGTGAGGGAGTGTTTGTTTGTAGGTGAAACAGTTTTAGGCCATTCCCACCCACAACACTTTCCAGTGGCCCACTTCATCAGTTCTGCTGATGTCATTCACCTTATCAACACCTTTGGACAGTTGTCGGCCTAGTAAGCTCTGTAGCATGTGTGATAAATGAGTAACAATATAGTACAAATCACTAGCTACACAGGGGTTCTAATCTCAGAGCTGGCAAATGGGTGCATGTGTATGTTTGGAAGAAGAAGTGCTTTGATAAGTCTCCCACCCACTGCCATACTTTATCACTCCTGCTGATGTCATTCCCCTTATCAGCAACTTTGGTCAGTTGTTAGCCCAGTAAGCTCCGTAGTGTATTTGTGATAATGGCATAACACTGTAGTACAGATCATTAGCTAGATAGGGTTTCTAATCTTAGATCTGGCAAATGAGTGTGTGCATGTGTTTGTAATAAGAAGTATTTTGATAAGTTTCCCATTCACTGGCCTACTTTATCACTCCTGCTGCTGTCCTTCCCCTTATCTGCACCTTTGGCCAGTTGACAACCCAGTAAGCTCTGTAGCATATGCGATAACAGTGTAACATTATAGTACAAATAATTAGATAGGCAGGAGTTCTACTCTCAGACCTGGCAAATGTGTGCATGTTTGTAGGAAGAAGTATTTTGATAAGTTTCCCACCCACTGGCCTACTTTATCACTCCTGCTGATGTCATTCCTCTTATAAGCACCTTTGGCCAGTTACCAGCCCAATAAGCTCTGTAGTGCATGTGATAACTTTGTAACACTATAGTACAAATAACTAGATAGGCAGGCATTATACTCTCAGACCTGTTAAATGTGTGTGTAAGCATGTATGTTTGTAGGAAGAAGTATTTTGATATGTTTTCCACCCACTGGCCTACTTTATCAGTCATGCTGATGTCACACCCCTTCATAGGTGTGTACTAGGCTAATGGCCCTGGAGCTGTTACAAGACTAGCCCATAGAAGTGCCCTGCCATTGTGCCACCCGATGTTAGTTCCCAGTGCATCCATCATGTAGATTGCCTGTCCATGTAGACTTTTCTAAAATAGTTTTTATATTATGTCTCTTTTTGTAAGTAAACAATCACTTCAAACCTAATATCTGAGCCTTGTCTCTGTTGCCCAGAATACATTTCTAATTAACTCTCAAAATGTTTTTTATACCACTGGAGTGATCTCTGGGGTGAACTTTCTATTACCCATCCACTCATCAAGATCTCCCTGGAACAGGGTCATCTAGGTGCTTTGATTGACATGTATGGGAAGTCTATTCCAGGGCATGTGCAGTCTCTGGGGCAGGAACCTGTACCTCCAGCATGTTGTGTTGATTGTGGTAATGAGGTCGAGGTCCCTGCAGTGTGTGCTGCAGAGATATTGGGATGTCTTTAGATGTAGCATTTTTAAAAGAGTTGGGTCAGACATGGCTTTGCAAGTCAAGCAGAGATTGTTTCTAAGTACGTGATATGAGACAGAGAATATCGGGAGTCTTTTGACTCTGTCTGGGTATGACATGTGTTTAATTCCTAGGATCCTCTTTGTGAGGTACTTCTGTGGCCTCTCCAGCTGTTGGAGGTGTCTAGTGAGGTACATGCCAAATGGTTATTATACTTGATGGCTGGTCTAATGAGGGAAGAGTACGCAGAGATGATGACCTCTTCCTTCCTGGATTCACAACCCTTGGTAATGAGATGTGCCACATAGAAGGATTTTCAGACCACAGTAGTAATGTGGTGGTTAAAGGAGAGGTTGCTGTCAACCTGTGTCCCCAAATCTCTTATAATGCCTACAGTGTTCAGTGGCCTCCCATCGATGTGGTACTTAGTGGTAACTGAGTTTTTACCAAAGGGGCTGATGATGCATTTTGTGGTGTTACGCTTCAGGCCATGGTTTCCACACCAGTCAGTGATCTCAGTGAGGGCTTTCTGTAGGATGTATGCATCACTTGTAGAGTCAATGATGGCACCCAGTTCACAGTTGTCTGTGAACTTGGTCAGCCAGAGTTCTTTTGTGTTAGCCTGGACTCCTGAGAAGTAGATGCTGAGCAGGAGAGTACCCAGGAGTGATCCCTGTGGGACTCCACTCATGACTGGCTGGCAGTCTTGACTTGGAACTCACTACTTTCACACTGTGTGTTTTATCTGTGAGCCAGTTTGCAACCCCCTAGTGATATAGGGGTTGATTCCTATTTGATGGGTTCATCAATAATTCCTGACTGAGGAATGGTATTAAGAGCCTGGGATAGATTGATGTAGGCAGTATGCAGTGCCCTACTATCATTCACAGCCCTGGTGACTGACTCAAAGAAGTCAACTAGGTTGAGCAGGCATGATCTCCCATTCACAAGGCCAAACTGTGTGGGGTCCAGAGTTAGGAGATTTCCTATATGTTTGTTGATAAGGTCCCAGATGATGTGCTCCATAGCTATACATATCAGACTTGTCAGGATAATGGGCTGATAATTCCCAGGTTCTGTAGTTGCTACACCTTTATGGAGAGGGATGACTGTAGCAGTGCACCATTTGGGAGGAACAAAGTCTGAGGTGAGGCTATGACTGTACAGGGCACACAGATGTGGTGTCAGGTATCTTTATAGTACATGTAGAACACAGCCAGGGATAATTTTGGGTCCCATGGAAGCTGTATTCTTGCCAGTGGAAAATGCAGGTGTAATCTGGAGTAATCATGTGTGCCTGGCATTCTTCTGGCATTCTGATTGTTTCCCTAGGGGGAGGAGAGGGGTAAGGCTGGCACAGAATGTGTTGGCAAGAAAGTTGACAATATCTGTTGGCTTAGTATAGGAGGTAGCATTGTGAATATTGGCAATATCTGTTGGCTCAGTATAGGAGGTAGCATTGTGCAGTAACTCAAAGCACTTCTGGGCATTGCTGTGGAGGTTCTTGATATAACTATCAAAGGCTTTGTGATTGTTGTCAGTGTTTGCTGCAATTCTTCCATCAGAGCTGGCTTTAGGTGATTTCATGAGGGACCTCAAGTTATTGTTGAGGCTAATAAGGGAGTTTTACCAATCTTGGAAATCCACCTTTTTTGCAACAGTTTCTTCCTTCTTTTGTACAGATTATTAATGGCAGGGGACCACCAGATTTGCCTCCAGTGTTTGGAAGAGAGTATCATGGTTCTGTTGGGTATGGCTAGTTCCATACATTGATGTTTATGTTTACACAGTGCATTTGTGTATGATTTGGCAGTCATGCTGGTATTTTCCATTGGCATAGGTGCTGGGAAGTTAGCTACCTCTGCTTTTAGGAGTCCAAAGTCAGCTTTGGAGAAGTTTATCAAGGTGGTTACATTTGTGGGGGTGTGGGTGAGATGTGGATTTCCATGTTGATGACTTTATGGTTGGATCTGACCAGGTAGGGATTGACTACTGTTGTCAAGCAATATTCCCATATTTTAGTAATTAACACAAGTCAAGGATGTTGCTTCCGCTACTGGGTGTCACAATGAGCTGTTCCAGGACATTGGAACTGATGAATTCAAGGAAGCCAGTGTATTGGTGCTTGAGTATCATTCCCATTTGATGGAGGGGGTACTTGACGTCTCCTTGTATGAGAGTGTTGGGTTGACCTTGATAGATTCCAGGGTGTTGAGGAATGTGGATTGAGAGTCTAGGGACATGGATGGGGACCTATAGCATTCTATGACCTGGATTGCACTATTACCCAATGTCATACCTGAAGTATCTCAGATGCATTATTCTGGGATACTAGTCTGGAAGTGCGCATATCTTTTATTAATATGGAGACACCATTGCCTTTGGAGCTGTGGTCCATGTTTTGGGGCTGACTGGTGTGTAATGAGTTATAGCCTGCTAGCGCAGGGGTGGTGTCTGCTGCTGTAAACCAGGTCTCTGTTACAACACAAATGTAAATATTCTCCATTTTCAGGAGTGCTTTGAGTGGCTGCATCTCAAGATTTAGATGTCTAGTGTTGAGCATCATGACCCTAAGATTGCATATATGTATAGCTGTTATGGTGGTAATTTGATTTGGAACACCGCCTAAAAAGGCACTATAGGGGTGGCAACACATTTAGCCAGTACCAGGAAACCAAGGAGTGACAGATGCAGGCCATCTCTGGCAAGCCATCACAGTCTGCCAATCATGTCATTCCAAGCAGACAGATACTGGATCCCCTGAGAATGACAGTAGACACTTAAGCCAATTGTTGAAGTCAATAATTTGTTGTTTGTACTGCGGTATCATTCTGGGTGACAGTCATATACTCCTCAGGGCTACTGTCATACCTGCCTGGCCCACATAATCTGAGAGCTCAACCATGTCTCTAAGCATGTAGACCAGGGACAATGACAGAGTGATACTTATAACTGTTGTGGAGTGACCTGACTGGGTGTGTTATGTGTTGGATTCTGGCACCTGATAGACAGCTAACTGTTACCTTTTCCGTGTTCAGCCTACTGAGTGGGACATCTGTGTGCCTCACTATTGAGTCACCTATGGTTACTGTATTAGGCGAGGTGGTTAGCCTTAGAGGTTTAGGTTGAGGGGCACACTGTGTAGGTGAGATATGTGTCCTGTGGTTTGTGCTGTGTTGTGGTGGTTGAGTGGGTGTGTGTCTTGGTGATCTCTGCTGTTTGGGTAAATGTTTATTGAGTGCCTCTGTGAAGGTGGGTGTGTGGATTTTGTTTGTATGTCAGAGCTGTGATAGTGGGTGTTCTGGAGGAGTATGTGTTCCATGTGGTGTGGTGCAGGTGTTGACCCTTCTTCTCTTGATCAGCGAGTCTAGTCTTTGCTGTAGAGTGCATATCTTCCAATTTGGTTATATAGGGGTATTTCTCACAAGTCTGAGTGTTGGGAGTTTAGAGGAGAGGGATGTATGTGTACATGAGGCAGTTGCAACAGTGCCCCAGAATACCCAAGTGCACCTGGTTAAGGGGCAAAATCACACAGAACTGTACTTTAATCATGATAGGAGGGCTGGTCATAACTGTTAAATACTGGAGCTAATTCCATGAGGAATGACTACTGTTGATGGCTGCCAAGGTGCCCTAGAATAATTGCTACAAAAACCTGTTGAAGTGCAAAGCTATTAGGCTATTTGAAGTGCAGGAGAGAATAAACTAGCAAGATCTAAGGGAAAAACTGAAGGCAGACTTTCTGGCACCTGTAATAGTTTACCTCAGCTGTGCAGTTATCAGCACCTTTGGCCAATTCTCAGCCCAGTAAGCTCTGTAGTGCATGCGATAACTGTGTAATACTATAATACAAATAACTAGATAGGGGTTCTAATCTCAATACTGGCAAATAAGTGTGTGTATGTGTTTGTGTGGGAATCATATACTGTGTGGTTTATACCATTTTGAGTTGTGTACCATCCTGTAAATTTCCCATCACCCTACTTTACTAGGCCTGCTGATGTCATTCACCTTAGATGTACCTTGGGACTAGGTGAAATCATATAAGCTCCGTGGCACATCTGATAACTGAGTAACACTATAATACAAATAATAGATAGGCAGCAATTCTAATCATGATACTGGTAACTGTTTGTCTGTGTTTGTGTGAGAAATCATATACTCTGTGGACTATACCATTTTGAGTTGTGTACCACCCTATAAACTTCCCATCACCCTACTTTACTAGGCTTGCTTATGTCATTCACCTTAGAAGTACCTTGGGAGTAGGTGAAATCGTGTAAGTTCTGTGGCGCATCTGATAACTGCGTAACACTATAGTAGAAATAACTAGATAGGTAGAAGTTCTAATCTCAATGTTGGCAACTGTGTGGGTGTATTTGTGTGGTAATCATATAGTGTGGGGGTTATACCATTTTGAGTTGTGTACCACCCTGTAAACTTCTCACCAACCTACTTTTCTGGCCTGCTGATGTCATTCACCTTAGAAGTACCTTGGGAATAGGTGAAATTATGAAAGCTACGTGGCACATCTGATAACTGCATATTACTATAGTAGAAATAACTAGGAAAGTAGGGATTCTAATCCCAATACTAGCAAGTGTTTATGTAAGAATCATATACTGTGGGGGTTATACCACTTTGAGTTGTGTACCACCCTGTAAACTTCCCATCACCCTACTTTACTAGGCCTGCTGCTGTCATTCACCTTAGAAGTATCTTGGGAGTGGGTGAAATTATGTAAGCTGCATGGCGCATCTGATAACTGTGTAATATGATAGTAGTAATAACTAGATAGGTAGAAGTTCTAATCTTAATACTGGCAACAGTGTGTGTATGTGTGTTTGGGTGAAGATCCTATTCTGTTTGGTTGATACCATTTTGATGTGTGTACCATCCACACCTGTTTGCCACCTCCTGATGGCATTACTTTATATAACATAGTAATGGCATCTGCCTCATATGCAGCATGTTAAACCATTGTGCAGGCCATACCAGTCATCTGTACAGATGTGTATGGAATATCCAGATGTATGCAACCTATATGTGGTCTGTGTCCCTTAACAATGCCCATGTATATGATATTGTTGCCAAATTGACCACAGTGAGTGTAATGATACACATGCCAGCATCAGGTATCATACTTGACTGAAACATCATGCTGATACTTCTGCTACACTATCACTTGTCCAGGCTTGTAGGAGCAATAGATGACTCCACATGCTATTTCTGGTGGGTTATCTCACCATCCATGAAGGCATTCAGAACATTACGTGTTGCAAGAGGTAGTGTGTTATGTCCTATGCATATAATCTATGTGGGGCATGTCATGTGTATTTAGTACTACAGTACATCAAAGTGGGAATGTAGGTTTACTAACCTGTCTATTGCCAAAAGTGTTTGTGATAATGTATGCACATCCCCTGTGTCAGTTCTTACTGTGTGTATGCAAAGGATATACCATTTTGTCTCCCTGTTCCACCCAGTGAACTCAGGAATACATGCCACAAATCCATCATACACAGTATCATGCATGCCCTCATCAACTGCATCAGGGTTGAGTGTATGGGAAAGAAATGGCAGGGCAAACAGGTGTTGACAGGCGAATCTGTTGCAGTTAATGTAATGGCTATGCTTGTGAGGGACCTGCTGACAGTACTGCAGTAACCTGTTCTGTATGTATGAGCCTGTGGTACTACAAAACACTGAGGTAACATGTCTGAAGGTTACCTGTCTGTGACAAGGGGTATGCGTGCAGGGTCACACTGCCTGACAATAGTGTCCCTCGCACACTGTTGCATGCATACACACCTGGTACATGCACATGTAAAGCTCTACCTTGTCTATGACATGGTCAATGTAGTCCCACTCTGCCATACTCCCTCTTGGGAATGTCTACAGGGCCACAGCCTGCAGACACAATTCAGTCAGTGGTACTAACAGCAATAATGCATCATTGTTAATAAGGTACATACATGTATGTGTACCCAAAGCAAATGCAAGCAGACAGCACCTTACATAGTATTACATAGCTACATTGTACTATATTCACCCTGTGCATCAGACCCATATTAGCATGTCTCTGCATCGCTATTATGGATGACAGGGATCTGGCACAGGTATCATCATATGCACAGGGTGTGATGTGGGTTTGCCAGAGGGCTAGGCTGGATCATATGGTTGACATCATGTGTGTGTGTTTGAAGGAGTATCCAATAGATGGGCTGTGCAGAGGTGCTGTGTGTGCCTGGAGATGACTTGCCTGTGATACAGATGTGTGTGTGTATGTATGCATACAGTCACACCACATGGGTGTCCTACACAGGGGTATGTTGGACAGCTGTGTACCATACATGGCAGGGTGTCCAGTTCACCATCTCTGGCCATGGACATGGGAACTCGTCCTGCCAGGAGTATCACTGGCACCACCAGACCCAAGGCCAGATGCAGTACTGCTTCCTGATGGTGACTGCTGTCTCCTGGATCCATGCCACTGATGAGACCAGCCAGGACCATGTGCCTATGGCCTGCTGCGGTGTGATGTGGACAGCAACCCCCCTTCAGTAGTGCTGGTGCCACTACCACTATGGAGTGTGAAAGATTATGGCCCTGTACACTCTCAGCTGTTGTTGGTGCTGACCTACATCCATGTGGCTGATGCTCATCTCCCACCACATGCTCTAGCACAGACATGCCACGGTCAAAGATTGCCAAGGTCTCACTCCACCTTCTATTCATGATCTCAGTATTTTGATGTGTGGCCTAAACAAGGTCATGTATGTTGCCACCTAAATCAGGAAGAGTTGAATCCACCACCCTGAGTATTTGTCTGGTGTGGCATTCACTACATGTCTGTGCATCCATGACAGCCCAAAATATGCATCTGGTAACACCTGATGTGGCACTAGCAACAGCGGCTTGATGAGCAGCAGCTTGCCTGCGAGCACCCCTCTCCATCCGCCTGTGTGGGACCTCACCTGCACTCTGACTATGGACAGAGTCTACACTCACACCTGCCATAGTCACCACACTAGCCTGTTCAATGCCAGCACCTGACAACTGTCCATCATCTGTGGCCACTGGTGATGGGGTGTGTGTGGGCATTGTCACTGTGTGCGGGGATGGTGTGGACAAGAGTGGGACGGCAACCAATGGCACAGATTCAGTCCCTGACAACCCCAACTGTACTTCACTATTCCTATCATCATTGTTAGAGTCTGCAGAGGCAATGACACCAGTTTCCAAGTGGGAGGGACCCGAACCCCATCGCCACCTATAAGGGGAAGACAACATATGTACATTAATACCTGCACTTTGAGGTTGGCTGGTACACACACACACACACACACACACACACACACACACACACACACACACACACACACACGCACACATGCACATGCATGCACACACACACACACACACACACACACACACACACACACACACACACACACACACACACACACACACACACACACACACACACACACACACACACTTACAGGTGAGGTAGCATAAATCTGTTACACAGACCTCACATTACCCAAATGGTTACAAGCATGACACACAGCCCTCAACATCATAAACCGCAGCCAGTTTTACTACATGTAACACAATATAAAGCTCTGGAATATGTGAGTAGTGTAATACGTGATGGCCCTTCCCCAGTACAGACTGCACCCATGTACACATCATTGCTGTTCACATGTATAGCACAGTGGCAAGTACTACAGAACATACCTCACAATTGTACAGATCCTTGCAGGATGTGTAGATGTCTGGCTCATATGTTTGCTCTGTTCCTCATAACCCCTGTGTTTGTCTGATACATAACTGGGATGATCTGAGGAGTGATGTCTCTGATAATGACATACATTTGAGTTTCAAACCTCCAAACCAGCAGTGAATGTATGGTCACACAATTCCTGTTACACCACCAACCTTCTAAGCTTGCAGTGGATATAATAAGTGTACACAACCCTGTTAACATGCCATGTTCTTGTAATAATGAAATGACACCACAATAATACATTCAAATATGTTACCCACTTTTCATGTGACATATGACCTGTGCAATCCAATTTATAAACAAACAAATGTGTTATGTGTAAAATATAATGACTGCAATATGTACAATATGGTGGTTGCATAAGTGTGCACACCCTTAAAATTATTCTTTGTTGAAGCACCTTGTAAGTATCTTACAGCATTCACTCTTCTTGGAAAGGTGTCTATCAGCATGGCACATCTTGACTAAGCATTATTTGGCCACTCTTCCTTGCAAAGGTCCCCCAACTCTGTCAGATTGCAAGGGCAGGTAATGTGCGCAGCCCTTGTCAGGTCGCATTGGGGTTTTCCTATCGAGTTTAGGTCTAGGCTCTTGCTGGGCCAATCAGTAACCATGGGTGTGTTTGGGTGGAGCCATTCCTAGGTAGCTTTGGATGTATGCTTCGGATCTTTGTCATGTTAAAGGCTGACACCCCTCCTCATCCTCAGCATTCTTGCAGATGCCTGATGGATGTGGGCCAAACGTGAGTGTTATTTTGAACTGTTCAGAATTCCCACCACCATGACTACATGCCCAGTTCCAGCTTTAGAACAGCATCCCCAAAGCAGGCAAATGCCACTAGTGTGATTCACCATGGGGATGGTGGTCTTCAGTTGAAGAGAGGTTTTGCTTGTGTACCACATGTACCTTTTGGTATTGTGGCTGTGAGGTCAATCCATAGTCTCATTACACCATAACACATTTTCACACATGTCTTTGGGAGACTTGATGTGCTGTATTGCAAGTTGTATCCATCCCTGGATGTTTTTTGGTGTAGGGAAATGCTTCCATCTTCTGACCCTACCCCATAGGCCAGACCTATGTAGAATATGGGAGATTGTTCTCACATGTAGTACACAACACTAATACTTGCAAGAGATTCCTGCAACACCCTTGGTGTTGCTGCATATCTACTAGCAGTCTCCCTGACCAGGTTTGGACATGCCTTTTCATCAGTTTTGGAGGGGTGTCAGGTGCTTTTCAACAGCACTGTTGTCCCATATCCAATCCACATTTGGATGATTGTCTCCACTGTGTTCCATAGTGTATGCAATGCTGTGGTAATGTTGTTGTACCATACTCCTGAGTGATACCTTTCAAATATGAGATCTCTTTGCTGCTTTGTAAGTTGTCTGCAACCCATGGCTGCTGGTGTTGCAGGCAACTGAGCAAATATCATGAATATCCTACTTGGACAGCAGACTGTTGTTTGGTGTCACTCAGAGTGCCTTTACTTGATGGCAGGTGTGTACCCAAGCAGACTGAATGCTGTCAGTAAATCACAAGCTGCTGCAATAAAATATTACCTGAAGGGTGTGCACATGTATGCATCCAGCTTATTGTAAGGTTTGTATACTCCATATTTGGTGCCCAAAAGATTGGTTGGTTTTACAAGTGAATTGTTCATGTTATGGGTCACATTAAAGGTTGGAAAAGGCATGGACTGACATATTGTGATCTCAGTTTGTATATATAACAAACATCTGGCATTTTAACAGGGGTGTGTACACTGTTTATATCCACTGTATAAGAGTAATGTATCACATATGTCCCTACCTTAGGCTATTTGTCCCCCCATTTTGCTGGTCTCTGTCCAGAAGTCTTGCAGTGACAGGTTGTGAGGTATGATACAGGAATGTTATGTTCTCTTCAGATAGGCCCCTATATTGATGACTGTGATGCAATGCAGTTAACCCCACCACAAGTGAACATGCATATAAAGCAATATGGCTATGACTGATAGTTGTGTGCATGGTAAACTGCATGCCCTTCACATGCCTGGGGTATTAGCAAACCACAACAGAATAATTCCATAGTCACCAGCTTCATGCTGCTGGCCCAGATACAGACCAGAGAGACCTAGGTAGTTGTGGAAGAGAGGTATTGTCAGCAGACTCACATGTGACATTTGTACAGGATGGATGCAGCATGTCTGCACATTTACAGTACAACCCCAACACTACACAATTTGCTGTCCTTCACCATAGATGTACACTTCTGTGAATTAGAAAACCCCATCCACAACTACAATCTGACCTGACACATGCCTCTAGATACTCTAGAGATGCAAGTATGTCTGCTACACTAGTCTAGTAATCTCCACTGTGACCTTACCTACACCATCCTCGTCCATTGTCTGGGTACCACCCATCTCCAGCATGTGGGGGATCTGTACCCTGATGTTGTACTGGGATGGGTGTCCCAAGGTTGGCAAGGAGCTCCATTGAGGGTGTCAATGGGGGCTGCATGGCTGGGCCTCCACCTGTGGCTGTGCAGTCCCTGGCTACAGCAGCAGCCCTTCGCTGGGCATTGCGTATAAGGTCTGTTGCACAATGCTGGACCTACTCATATGTTCTTGAATGCAGGCCAACATCATTTACCCTGTGGAAAAGGTCATTCCACAGGGCGGTCCTCTCCTGCAAATGTTGTTGTGTATGGGCAAGCAGATGCCCTCATGCTGCATTTCACCTGGAAGACATAAACAGGAAAACACATTACAAGACCTTATGGACAGACATTGCACATCAACAGTGGATATTTGTAGCCACCACTCACAACCACACCATACCCCTGTAATCTATCAGCACAGTATCAGCTTGCATTACACTCCTGGCCCTGATGTGTCATATCTCCCCAATGAGGGACAGTTAACCACATAATCCTCTATTCCTCATTCATTTCTGTATAGAGGAATGACAGTGGCCATCTTCCATATGGATGGGGTGTGGATGGTGCCGAGGTTGTGTTTGACTACAGTGTGTGATGGAGTTGGGAGCACATGCCTGAATTCATGTAGGATGCAGACAAGGGTGTTATCAGGCCCCATGGAAGCTTAGTGCTGTTGCCTTTCAGTAGGCAATATGTACCTGCTCAATGTTGATGAGAGGAGGGGTGTGGGTGATTTGCATTTCCACCTATACTGATAAGGGGGACAGGGGGGGTGATGTTACCACCTAACCTGTCTGATGCAGTTGCTTATAGCCACGGCATGTGTGTATGAGGTGTGATTGACCACCAGTACAGGATGAATTGTGTTGTTGCCTCTAAGACTGACAACATATGTGGAGACAGCCTTGTGATTGGCTTTTGTTGGTGTGGATGTGTCTGATTTGTACTCATAGTTAGCCTTACAGTGATTCACCTGTGACCTTATATGCTTGTTCAGATAGAGGTGGACCTGCTTCCAAGTTGCTGCCTGCACCTATGTGGTCCTGTACAGCCAACATAGCAACCTATTATGTGGTTTCTGTATTGCTGCTGTCCACCAAAGGGGATTACTCTACCTTGGTGGAGGTGGGTTTTACAGGTCAGGTATTGCTGAGTCCATACAGCTACAATGGATATATAAAGTGTACACACCCCTCTTATAATGCCTTGTCTTTGTGCTATGAAAACATGACACCACAATAACTCATTTCAAAACAATTCCCACCTTTAATGTGACATATAGCCTGTACAATTCAATTGCAAAACATAACGATCTGTTAGGGGAAAATATATGCAAATTAAAATAAGTACAATAAGCTGGTTGCATGAGTGTGCACACCCTTAAACTGATACTTTGTTGAAGCACCTGTTGAAATAATTACACCATTGAGTCTTTTTGGGTCGGAGTCTATCAGCATGGCACATCTTTACTTGGCAATAGTTGTCCACTCTTCCTTGCAACAGCACTCCAAATCTGTCAACTTGCAAGGGCATCTCTTGTACATAGCCCTATTCAGGTCAACCTACTGGTTTCCTATTGGATTTAGGTCTGGGCTCTGGCTGGGACATTCCCAAACTGTCATTTTCATCTGGTGAAGCCATTCTTTTGTTGATTTCGATGTATGCTTGGGGTCATTGTCATGTTGATAGGTAAAATCCATCTTCACCTTCAGCTTTCTAGCAGATGACTGAATGTTTTGGGACAAAATTGATTGGTATTTGGAACTGTTCATAATTACCTCCACCTTGACTAAAGCCCCATTTCCAGCTGAAGAAAAGCAACCCTAAAGCATGATACTGCCACCACCATGCTTCACCGGGGGGATGGTGTTCTTTTGGTGATGCAAAGTGTTGCTTTGGGCCAAACATACCTTTTGGAATTGTGGGCCAAAGATTCAACCTTGATCTCATCAGACCATGACACATTTTTCAACATGCTTTTGAGAGACTTGATGTAGTGTTTGGCTATGTTTGTCCAAACCTGAATGTTTTTCTGTGTAAGAAAAGGCATCTGCCTTGCAACCCTACCCCATAGGCCAGACATATGGGGAATTCAGGAGATTGTTGTCACATGTGGTACACAACCAGTGCTTGTCAGACATTCCTGCAGCTTCTTCAGTGTTGCTGTAGGTCTCCTGGCAGCCTCCATGGCCAGTTGTCATCTTGCCTTTTCATGAATTTTGGATGGACGTCCAGGTGTTTGCACCATCAGTGTTGTCCCATATATTCTCCACTGTCTGATGACTCTCTGCACTGTATTCCATGGTATATCCAATGTTGAGAACAGATTTTTTCTACTCTTCTCCTGACTGATACCTTTCCACAATGAGATCACTTTTATGCTTTGTAAGTTCTCTGCAAAACATGGCTTTTGTTGTAGCAGGGCAACTGGGTAAATGTCACAAAAATCCTACTAGGTTAGCTGAACATTATTTGGGGTTAATCAGAGTCTCTTTAATTGATGACATGTGTGTACCCAAGAAGATTGAATGCTGTGATTACAGCAACAGGTGCTTCAACAACGTATTGGTTTAAAGGTGTGCACATTTATGTAACCAGCTTACAGTAAGTTTATTATGTTTTATATTTTCTCTCCTAACAGATTTGTTTGTTTTTCAATAGAATTGTACAGGTTATGGGTCACATTCAAGGTGGGAAATATTTTGAAATGATTTTCTGTGGTCTCATTTTCGTACAGTACACAAAGCTGGCATTTTAACAGGAGTGTGTACACTTTTGATATCCACTGTATGTAGGTGCTTATATAACTGTTTGTGGTAGGTATGGACTGAGGGTCACAAAACAGTCGGACACTTCTCCAGTTAAAACCTGATAATCATGCATACTCTAGTGCCCATATCTGTGTCAGGGCAATGCAACAACTAGTAGCTGTAGACATATATATCTGTTGTATACACTGAAATTGATATTACATACATGTACAACATGCACAACTTATTTACCTGACTACTTGCAACTCATCTCAGTTGTTTTGTGCCTTCCAGCTGAAAATGCACATACAGATATGTGCTCAGGTGATACCTGGTATACATTTTTGTTCTATGTTAGTATGGCACACTGTATTTACAGTCTTGCTGCTCAGTCAAACCTCTCAACCTGTTATAGCAGGACGTCTGGACAATGGCATCCATAAATGACTGGCAAAGGCACATCAATACTGACACTGTATTAATATTGCTGTAACATACATAAGTAAGTTGATTGCACAGTAGGCTTTGCCATCACAGTAATAACCTGGAGGATGTCCGATATTCATAACAAGGATATTATGTTACAATGTCAGTGTTCACAAACGTGCCTATGGTTTGCCTGACATAACACAACTCTATGTGTAAGTGACTACAGATATCAGGCACACATGTGCTTACTGTCCAGCGGAACACTGTACAGTTGAATGGTATGACCTCACTATATCACATGCAGTTCAACACACACTTCTGCAACAGTACTTTACTATGCACATGCTCTGTATAGGTCTCTTAGATTTACAAGACAAACGTGTATCATAGTTATATCCACAGGTAACATATGGATATGTACAACATCCCAGTAGCTGGTCTAGCAGTGGCACAGTCAGTAATGTTTGACAGACACTCCAGTAGTTGTCAAATGTGAGCTGTCCTTTCCTGGGGTGAGCCAGGGGCCTGAGCTGTGACCTATGTCACTGCAGACAGAGCCAGATACTATGGCCATAGGTGCTGTTCAGCAGTATATCAGTACAGCAATTCTTGTTCAGTACAGCAAGTCTTGTTGAGACATATTCTTTGGTACTTACGTATTACTGCAACCAGATTTTCATTCTGCGATAATTCCTTCTGCTTTACCTAAAGCTTTCCTGTTAACCTTGAAAGAGATGTGGGAACTACTAATTACTACTGTGTGCCATCATGTATCAGGCAGGAAGAGGGAGAACAATAACTTTTATTTATGGGTGCCTTATTTTTGCAACGTTACTGTGTTACTGTAAGGTAAAATAAACCCAAGAGCTGCTTCTGAGTTGTCTTTAAGCTAAGTCACCTTTCTTGAAATCTGGATGTATGACAACTTTGGATGCTGCTCTAAGTGTGACTATCCCATGCTGCACAGATCACACTTTTGTGGATGGGAAATGGCAAAGCCCTTCATGCCTTCCACCACAGCACTTTGTAAGATTAATATAATTGCAAGTGATGCGTTAAGCGAAGAGTGGCTGTTTCAACAAACTGTTTTTAAACATCCAGTTAATGATTCTCGTTATATACTCAATTGACTGCTCCAATGTCAACTTATGTTTTTTTGGCTGTATGGCCATTATTTTGAAATATATCTGCCGAGCTCTGCTCGATGAATTAATGATGTCTATAGCAGGATTACTTTAACACTGGGTCTAGTTTCCTGTAATACCATTGTTAAGGCACTATACTCAGTAGTAGTTCAAAGGAGTGCAAGTTTTGTGATTTAGTTAATTGGTATTATTTGGTAGCTCAAGGGATGAAAGTGAAAGTATACAAGGTGCCAGACAGTTGTTTTACAGCTGTAACAGATACAACATGGAAAACAGTAATCTATTTGGTCTGGCGAGGGGAGTGTTAAACATTAGCTGTACGGCAGCCACTGTCATGGGGCTTGTTGTGTGCAAGAGGAGCATTCGTTATGTCTTGCAGTCATCCTGTCACATGCTGTTTAGAAATTTCACTCAACCACTGGAAACCTCTGAAAGGCATCACACACTTCAGTGACACACACACACTTCAGAACACAGTCTGCCAAAATTTTTTGGCTTGATAAATGATCGGAACACAGACACTCTTTGTCTTACAAATCTGGTTGTGATAATACATAAGTACCTATTCTTTCAGCTTCCCATTTCCCATTATTGCAGGCCACCTACTGCATTCAATTACATGCTTACTTGTTTCACATACCTTCTTCTTTTTTTTTTTTTTTTGAAGTAAATTGGGTAAGTTAAGATATTCGGTTTTGACTGTCGATGTACAGTCTTTCTCTCTGTTTTTCTCTCAGTTTGTCTGTGTCTCTCAGCTAGACCTGGTTTGAATAGGTGGCAGCTTGACTTTTGTAGGTAATGCTCATGATCAGGTGACTGCCTGTGCACCAGTTGGTGTTCCTCACTTGCTAATTGCATGCAGAGCAGCTGTATAGTTATTCCAATAGCCATTGTAATGGCAACACACTCCTATAGTTGAGTAGCACATGTGGGCATTGGCCCTCTACTTTGCCTGTGAGGAGGACATCCTGGAGGTGTGTGAGCTACAGCATTACAGATGGCAGATGGTAATACCTCTTACAACAAGACTTGTGGAGACAGGCCACCTAAATGGTGGAGAAGGTTCCAGACTTAGGGACAGAATGTGAGTATTACTGTTATATTGTTTGAATACTGCTAGTTTAACAGGGTTTGTCTGGACATACTAGTTCAGTATGGATTTCATTCTGACAATGTTATGTGTCTGCATAGCTCTCAACTGTAGGGTTATCCATATAATGACCAGAGATGTGCCAGCTATGTTTGGTCTGTTCCCCAGACAGTTGTTGTCCTTGGCAAATCAGTAGCATACTCTGGTGACTGCAGTCAGTAAATGCCAACATCCATTTGTGTTTCTGACTTCATATCCCTTAGAAAAGATGTTACAACAAGCCCTGTAACACCAGCAACTTTCTAAGTGTATAACAGCAATATTTCAAATATGCCCCTGTTTTTGGGCATCTGTCCCCCAATTATGTCAGGCTTTGTCCAGATAATATGCAGTAAGAGGTTGATAGGTATGGTCTATCATTATTTAGTGCTGTCATTCCTGATATCATCCCAGTGGGTTGTGGGGTAGGGGCCATAAATATGAGGGCAAAGGCTGGACAACATGTGGAACTCTGTGCAGTCAAGAGGTCGGTGTATAGAGAATGCTCTTAGATACCTTTGTAACAAAGTTCATGCGGAGGAGAGTAAGAAGTGTTTTAAAATTAGGCTTTTAGAACATGCAAGAGATATTACTAATAAGAAAGAAGACAGTTCCATAGCTGTACATTTTAATAAATCTCACCGTGGGGACATTAGTGAGTTACAAGGTACTGTTTTTGAAAAAAGTCTGTTTCTCAGTTTGATCGAACAGTTATAAAAAAACAATTGTTATGTAAAGAATTAATTTATATTTTTAAATTTGATACTTTATCCCCTTGGGGATAAATGAGGAGTGTAATTGGAGGCTGTGTATTTAAATATGTAAGTAAGTGTTAATTGCTTCTTGTATTTAAGACAAGTATTTTTTGTAATGCTTTACTCCTTGAAGGCTTTGGCCGAGAAATCATGGTATATTAAATTTGTGTGAATTACTGGCTGGTTGTTTTTCTGTTTACTATCTGCAGCCATTTTAGTTGTTTCGCTAAGCGGTCAGTGTATGTCTGGCCATTGTGTATGGCCTATCATGATTTTGTAGCAGTATCCTGTTTACTTATTAGTTGGACTGTGTAGGGGCTGTGTTGGACTGTGTTTACTATCTGCAGTCATTTTAGTTGTTTTGCTAAGAGGTCAGTGTATGTCTGGCCATTGTGTATGGCCTATCATGATTTTGTAGCAGTATCCTGTTTACTTATTAGTTGGACTGTGTAGGGGGGGGCAGATGCAAGTGGCTTGGGTCCTTTTGTATCCAACTGTGCATGCTGCTCCAGTTATGGGTGGTCTGTCAGCAGTATATGTTTGTATGGGCATTTTGAGACATGTCCCATACCACACTACAGTTCTGGCTACACTGTGACCTGGAACAGTATATGTAGGGTTATTGTGTGACATTCATTGAGGACATATCTATCCACACAGCAATTACACTGTTCTATTTGGTAGGCTTATTTGTATGTAGCTGTGACTGTGGTGCAATTGGTTGTGTGTATCTGTCAGTACAGTTCCATCCCTGTAGTGCATGCTGTAGTAGCTAATGCATATGTAATTTCCCAAAGCTGCTTTGGGGTAGTGATGTCTTGCCCTGACTGTATTTTGGATGATACTTGGTGACATGCTTGTCAGCTCAGTGTAGTTTCCCTAATGTTACATAGCTGCTCTCACAGGTCTCAACCCTCCAGGTGTTCATAGGATGTACAGTTGTCTGCCTCATATATTTGGTCTGGTCCCCATGACAGGTGTGTATTGCTAACAATTCAGTGAGACGATGTGTGGAATGTACTCACTACATAATGACAGGCAATTGATCTCTCAGACATATGATATTGCATTCAACATATGTTAGGATGGATGGTGCTACTGCAGCAACATACACAGTTTATCTGCCCAATTATTTCCAATATGTCCCTATTTCCATACCCTGGTCCCCCACTTTGTCTTTCTTGGTCCAGACCCCTTGTATTAAGGTGTTCTGAGGTATGACAGTGCTGCATGTTATAGTAAAATTTTAGCTATATATATATATATATATATATATATGTGTGTGTGTGTGTGTGTGTGTGTGTGTGTGTGTGTGTGTGTGTGTAAATTTGTTGTTTTTTTTATACATTCTCTTACATATAGCAGTATCCCTATACATCTATGAATATATATATATATATATATATATATATATATATATATATATATATATATATATCAAATATCACCACAAACGAAGGACCAATAAAATCAAATAAAAGTCCACAGATGAAGATGACCAAGCCAGAGGAACAATGTTGTTGAACTGTCTTTAATAAGTGTAATAAATAAACCAACCATCAACAGAATTCAGTCAAGCGCTTTCGCCTGGTTAATACCAGGCTTTATCAAGATGTAAAACACTAAAACAGGTCAACTTATATACACATTAGTTAATCACATGACAACACGATTAATTAAAATACAGACTCAGTTAAATGTATTTAAAGATATCATCACTTAAAAGACTTATGTGCAATATAAGATCTTATAAAACAAGCACCAATATCCACAGAGGTATTTGAAAACCATATGTACATATTGTTAAGGACGGTGCCTATTAAAAAACATATAAAATGTTCAACATGCAAATATAAAAAAATATAAAAAAATGTTGAACATTTTATATGTTTTTTAATAGGCACAGATCTTATATTGCACATAAGTCTTTTAAGTGATGATATCTTTAAATACATTTAACTGAGTCTGTATTTTAATTAATCGTGTTGTCATGTGATTAACTAATGTGTATATAAGTTGACCTGTTTTAGTGTTTTACATCTTGATAAAGCCTGGTATTAACCAGGCGAAAGCGCTTGACTGAATTCTGTTGATGGTTGGTTTATTTATTACGCTTATTAAAGACAGTTCAACAACATTGTTCCTCTGGCTTGGTCGTCTTCATCTGTGGACTTTTACTTGATGTTATATATATATATATATATATATATATATATATATATATATATATATTTATATATACATATACACCTCATTGCTAATATAGCTATATATTGTTATACATATATACGTATCTCCATACATCTCTCTCTCTCTCTATATATATATATATATATATATATATATATGTGTGTGTGTGTGTGTGTGTGTGTGTGTGTGTGTGTGTGTGTTTTATTTATATATATTTGTAAATACCAATCATTAGTGATTCCACAGTGTCCATTCTACAAGGTAAACTGACTGTACTGCATGATTTGTTTGAAAAAACATTTGAAAATCCTACAGCTGAGATGGCCTAGTGGTAAATTGCTGTGACTATGATATACCAGGTCTTGGGTTCAGGGGCTGTTTATTTTGTTGCTGGGCAGAGCAGAGGCTGATGGAGACAGAGTGATTAAGGCAGTTTTAAGCAGTTGTAAGTGGGTGTGCTTGGGTTTGTGTGATGCTAAGTGATGCCAACACATGGTTAAACTAATAGGCATTTAACCTGTGTAGGCTTCGATTAGCGACACTTACCAGTGCACAAATCCACTTAGCTGAGCTACCTGCTACTTAGCATTCACATTTGAGCCATGCTTAAACCTGTTAAGCATAGCTGAGCATTGGTAATCAATGTTTACATTCCATTCTTAGAAAATAGAGAGTAATGACTTCATTTAGTAAGTGTATATGATTTCCTTTATTTAACATGCCTGTATGTGCTGTCATTACAGTAGCAAGGGGTGTGACTACACTGCCTGGGACACTTTAGTAGACATGGGTGGTTTCAAATGTTATATGCACTCACACTTCCATGTTACACTAGCTGCAGTACCCTGATTGACAAAAATCATTTACCATATATTTCACTATTAATATAGTGTGTTTAACACTGCTTTTCCATTTAAAATTAGATTGCCTGCCTGTTGTAGTGCAAAGTTGAGACTCTGAGCACTGCATGATCCTGTTCTGGGCATTAGAGCTATATATTGTCATGTATCTCCTATTGGATATTAATATCATATTATTATATCAACTGTAGAGTATTGTGTTTTGACCATGTTATTGAGGACTGCTGTCATGTAATAATGGCATACATTTCAGTTTCAGACTTCTATCCTTCAGTACATTCATGCTAATGCATAACCTGTTTTCTATCTACTTTCTGTCTGTCCTCTGTGCAGATGGGATGGTGCAGGTGCTCAGACTATGGTAGACTACACTACAGAATGTGTCTGAGAAGCCATGCCTGTCCTCATGAAGGATGCAGCCAGGAATGGTATTATGCCTATGGAGACCTCTATGTGTTGCCTTTGACAGTGCATTACAGACCTGCTTTGTGATCATGAGGGTAGGGGGGCAGGTGTTGTACATGCACATG